>NW_027202558.1:0-205059 GCF_024711535.1 Dipodomys merriami
ACCCTAATCCTAAACCTTACCCTCAACCTCAGCCTAACCCTAAGCCTATCCCTAACCCTAACCTTCACACTCACCCTAACCTTAACCCTAATCCTACTCCTAACCCTAACTCTAACCCTCACCCTCAACTTAACCCTCACCTTAAGCCTATCCCTAACATTAATCCTAACCCTAACCCTCACCCTCAGCCTCACCCTAACCCTAACTTTAACAATAAACCTCAACCAGACACTCACCCTAACCATAACCCTATCCCTAAAGCTCATCCTCGCCCTAAGTCTAATCCTCATACTCACCATAACCGAAACCCTAACCCTAATGATAACAATAATCCTAACCCTAACCCTAACCCTCACCCTAACCATAAAACTCACCCTAAACCCAACCCTCACCCTAACACTTACCCTCACCCTAACACTAACCCTAACCCTAACACTAACCCTCACACTAACCCTAACCATCATTCTAACCCTAAAGGTCACCCTAACACTAACCCTAATCCTGACCCTCTCCCTAGCCCTCACCCTAACCCTGACCCTCATCCTCACCCTAAACTTCACACTAACCCTAACACTAATCCTCAATCTAACCCTCACCCTCACCTGAACCCTCACCCTATTCCTCACCCTAACCCTAACCCTGACCCTTAGTGTTACCCTCACCTTCAGCCTAACCCTCATCTTTATCCTTACCTACAACGCCACCCTAAACCTCACTCTAATGCTAACCCTCACCCTAACCCTAACTTTACCCTAAACCTAATCCTCACCCTAATCCTAAGTCTAACCCTAACCCTATCACTATCCTTCACCATAACCCTAACCCTAACCATCACCCTAACCCTAATTCTCACCCTCAACCTCAACCTCAGCCTAACCCTAAGCCTCTCCATAACCCTAAACCTAACCCTCACACTCACCCTAACCCTAACCCTAATCCTACTCCTAACCCTAACTCTAGCCCTCACCCTCATCCTAACCCTCACCTTAAGACTAACCCTAACATTAATCCTAAACCTAACACTCACACTCAGCCTCATCCTAACCCTAACTAACACTAAACCTCACACTGACCCTAACCCTAACCCTAACCCTATAACTAAACCACATCCTAGCCCTAAACCTAACCCTCACCCTCACCCTCACCATAAATGTAACCCTAACCCTAATGCTAACAATAATCCTAACCCTAACCCTAACCCTCAAACTAACCATAACCCTCACCGTAACTCTAACCATCACCCTAACCATAATCCTCACCTTAAATCTAACCCTCACCGTAACACTTACCTTCATCCTAACACTAACTCTAACCTTAACACTAACCCTCACACTAACCCTAACGATCAACCTAACCCTAAGCCTCACCCTAACACTAACCTTAAACCTCACCCTCTTCCTAGCCCTCACCCTAACCCTAAACCTCATCCTCATCGTAAACCTCACACTAACCATAACACTAATTCTCAATCCAACCCTCACCCTCATCCTAATGCTAACACTAACCCTCACCCTCACCCTAACCCTAACCCTTACCGTAACCATCACCCTCAGCCTAACCCTCAAGTTTAACCTTGCCGTCAACCCCAAGCTAACCCACACCCTAACCCTAACTGTACCCATAAACATCACCCTCACCCTAACCCTAAACCTAACCATAACCCTAACACTAAACCTCACCCTAACCCTAACCTTAAACTTCACCCTCACACTCACCCTAGCCCTTACCCTAACCCTAATCCTAACCCTAACCCTCATCCTAAACCTCCCGCTAACCCTAACCGTCAACCTCAAACTCACCCTCAGCCTAACCGCAAGCCTAACCCTAAACCTAAAACTAACACACACACTCACCCTCACTCTAACCCAAATCCTATCTCTAACACTAACCCTAACCCTAACCCTCCCCCTAACTCTCACCCTAACCCTAAACATAAAACTAACCCTTACCCTAACCCTAAACCTAAACCTCACCCAAACGCCAACTCCAACCCTAAACATCACCTCACCCTAACCCTAATTCTAAACCTAACCCAAAACCTAAACCTCACCCTAAAACTAATCCTAACCCTAACCCACACCCTCACCCTCAGCCTAATCCTAAGCCTAACCCTAATCCTAACCCTCACCCTCAGCCTCACCCTAACCCTAACTTTAACACTAAACCTCACCCTAACCTTACCCTAACCCTAACCCTAAACCTCATCCTAGCCCTAACCCTAACCCTCACCCTCACCCTCACCATAACCTTAACCCTAACCCTAACGCTAACAATAAACCTAACCCTCACCCTCAACCTCACCCTAACCATAACCCTCACCATAACCCTAACCCTCACCCTAATACTTACCCTAACCCTAACACTAACGCTAACCCTAACACTAAACATCACACTTACCCTAAACATCACCCTAACCATAAACCTCACCCTAACACTAATCCTAAACCTCGCCCTCTCCCTAGAACTGGCCCTAACCCTAACCCTCATCCTCACCCTAAAATTCACACTAAAACTAACCCTAAACCTCAACCTTAACCTTAACCCTAACACTTACCCTAATCCTAACCCTAGACCTAACCCTCAAACTAAACCTAAATCTAACAATAAACCCCACCCTCACCCTAACACTAACCCTAACCCTAAACCTCAAACTAACTCTAACCTTAATCCTCACCCTCACCCTCACTCTCAACATAACTCTAACCCTAACCCTAACAATAACAGTAATCCTAACCCTAACCCAAACCCTAACCCTAATGCTAACACTCAACCTCACCCTAACCCTAAACCTAACCAAAACCCTCACCCTAACCCTAACCCTCACCCTCACCATAACCCTAAGCCTCATCCTATCCTTCACCCTAACCCTAAACCTAACCCTAAACCCTAGTCCTCACCTTCAACCTAGCCCTCACCCTAACCTTAATCGTAAACCTAATCCTCCTCCTAACCCTCACCCTAACTCTAAGCCTAACCCTAACCCTAACCCCAAACCTCACTGTAACCCTAACCCTAACCCTAACACTAACAATAACCCTAAACATAACCCTAAACCTAACCCTAATCCTCAGCCTCACCCTCACCCTAACCCAAACTCTAACCCTCATCCTAACTCTAAACCTAACCCTAACCCTAATCCTAACCATGACACCCACCCTCACCCTAACTCTAATCCTAAACCTCACGCTATCCCTAACCCTAAGCCTCACCCTAACCCTCATCCTAGCCCTCACCCTTACACTTATCCTAACCCTAAACCTCATCCTAACATTCACCCTAACCCTAAACCTAACCCTAACCCTCACCCAAATATGAACCCTAACACTCATCCTCATGCTCGGCCTAAGTCTAAGCCTAAGCCTAAGCGTAACCCTAACCCCAATCCTCACCCTAACCCTAACTCTAACCCTAAACCTCGCCCTCACCCTAAATCTCACCCTAACATTATTCCTAACCCTCACCCTCACTCGCACCATAACCGTAACCTTAAACCGAACCCTAACAATAACCCTAACCCTAATCCTAACGCTAACAATAACCATAACCGTCACCCTGACCCAAACCCTCACCCTAAGACTTACTCTAACCGTAACACTAACCCTAAAGCTAAAACTAACCCTAAATCTAACCCTAAACCTCAACCTCACCCTAACCCTAACCCTAACCCTAACCCTAACCCTAAACCTCACCCTAAGCCTAACCCTCACACTGACCCTAAACATCACCCAAACCCTAAACATCAGCCTAACGCTAACCCCAAACCTCACCCTCAACCTAGACTTCACCCTAACCCTAACCCTCATCCTCACCCTAAACCTCACACTAACCCTAACACTAATCCTCAATCTTATCCTCAACCTCACCCTAAAGCTAACACTAACGCTCACCCTAACCCTTACACTCACCCTTACCGTAACCCTCAACCTCAGCCTAACCCTCACCTTTACCCTAACTGTCACCCCCACGCTAACGCACACCCTAAACCTAACCCTCACCCTAACACTAACTGTAGCCCTAAACTTCAACCTCAACATAACCCTAACTCTAACCCTAACCCTAACACTAAACCTGACCCAAACCCTAACCCTAACCCTCACCCTCACCATAACCATAACCCTAACACTAAATCTAACAATAACCCTAACCCTAACCCTAACCCTCACACGAACCATAACCCGCACCCTCACCATAAACCTCACCCTAACAAATACCCTCACCCTAACACTAACACTAACCCTAACACTAACCCTCACACTAATCCTAACCCTCACCCTAATCCTAAACTCACCCTAACCCTAACCCTAATCCTCACCCTGACCCTAGCCCTCACCCTAACCCTAATTCTAACCATCACCTTCACCCTAACCCTAACCGTCATCCTCACCCTAAATGACACACTAACCCTAATCCTAATCCTAAATATAACCCTCACCCTAACCCTAACCCTAGCCTAAACTTTACCCTAACTCTCACCCTTAACTTAACACTCAACCTCAACCTAAACATCACCCTTACCCTTACCATCATCCTCACCCTAACCCTCACCCTAATCCTAAACCTCATCCCAACCCTCACCCTAACTGTAAACCTAAACATCACCCTAAGCCTAACCCTCACCCTCAACCTCATGCTCAGCCTAACCCTAAGCCTAAGCCTAAACCTTACCTTAAGCCTCACCCTAACCCTAGACGTCCCCCTAACCATAATTGTAATCCTAACCCTCATCTTAACACTCATCCTAGCCCTAATCCTAAACATCACCCTAAACCTAATCTTCACCCCCACCCTCACATCAGCCTAACCCTAAGCCTAAGACTAACCCTAACCCTAAGCTTCACACTCACCCTCACCCTCACCCTAATTCTAAGCCTAACCTTAACCATAACCCTAAACCTCAACCTAACCTTCTCCCTAACCTTAACCCTAAAACTAACGCTAAACCTAACCCTCGACCTAACCCTACAACTAACCCTAAATCTAACCCAAAACCTCACCCTCACCCTAACCCTAATCCTAAACCTAATCCTAAACCTCACCCTAACCCTATCCGTAACCCTCACCCTCAACCTCACCCTCACCACAACTCTAACCCTGACCCTAACAATAACACTAATCTTAACCCTAAACCTAACCCAAACCCTAAACCTAATCCTAACACTCACTCTCATGCTAACCCTAATCCTAACCCTAACCCTCACCCTGTAGAGAGCTGTGAGAGGCCGCACCTGGAAGATGGTGCCAGCTTCCGCCCTCCGCCTTCCCGATGGCGAGTGCTCTCTGTGGTAAACAACTCCTTATATGGCTAAGGCAAAGAATCTGGCTTGCTTTCGCGCACCTGAACCTATTGGCGGTTGCCACGTGGCGTATCAGGGTTGGCTACCCAGCGGGTACTTAAGGCTGTGGGGAATTCTCCCCGGGGTTGGGGTCAGAAGATTACTAAAAGGTCCTGAATAAACTGCAGAGAGAAGAGTCCGGTGTCGCGTCTTCCTTGCTGGTCGAGGCGGTAGCAACATCACCCTAACCCTAATCCTCACCCTCACCATAACTCTAACCCTCAACATAACCCTCACCCTAACTGTAACCCTAACCCTAAACCTTAATCTAACTCTAACCCTAACCCTCACCATCACCCTAGCCCGAACCCTAACCCTAATCCTAACCCTAATCCTCATCCTTACCCTCACCCTAACCCTAACCTTAACCCTCACCCTAAACCTAACCCTAAGCCTAATCCTCAACGTAACCCTAAACCTCATGCTCAACGTAACCTTAACCATAAACCTCACCCTATCCCTAAACATAATCGAACACTAATTCTCACCCTAACCCTTAACCTAACCATCACCCTAACCCTAACCCTCACCCTAACCCTAACCCTCACCCTCCACCTCACCCTAATCCTAATCCCTAACCCTAAACCTCAACTTAACCCTAACCCTAAACCTCAACCTCACCCTCACCCTCACAATAACTCTAACCCTAACCCTAACAATAACACTAATCCTAACCCTAAACCTAACCGTAACCCTAACACTAACACTAATGCTAACACTCACCATCAAGCTAACCTTAAGCTAAAACTAACCCTAATCCTCACCCTCACTGTAACCCTAATCCTCAACCTAATCCTCACCCTAAACCTAACCCTAAACCTAAACCTTAATCTAACACTAACACTAACCCTCAACCTCATGCTTGCCCTCACCCTAACCCTAATCCTAACCCTAATCCTCATCCTTACTCTCACCCTAAACCTAACTTTAACCCTCACCCTAGCCCTAACCCTAACCCTAATCCTCAATGTAACCCTAAAGCTCAAGCCCACCTTAACCCTAACCCTAACCCTAACCCTAACTCTCACACTCACCCTAACCCTTACCCTAATCCTAATCCTAAACCTAACCCTAACCCTCACCCTCAGACTCACCTTAACCCTAACTCTAACCCTAAACCACAGCCTCACTCTAACCCTACCTCTAACCCTAACCCTAACACTAAACCTCACCCTAACCCTAACCCTAACCATCATCCTAACCCTAATCCTCACCCCCACCCTCACCCTCAGCCTAACCCTAAACCTAAGCCTAACCCTAAACCTAAACCTCACACTCACCCTCACCCTAACCCTAATCCTAAACCTAACCCTAACCGTAACCCTAAACCCCAACCTAACCCTCAAGCTAACCCTAACCCTAACACTTACCCTAACCCTAACCTTCGACCTAACCCTCCAACTAAACCTAAATCTAAACATAAACCTCACTCTCATACTAACCCTAATCCTAACCCTGACCCTAAACCTCTCCCTAACAGTAACACTCACCCTCAACCTCACCCTCACCATAACTCTAACCCTAAACCTAACAATAACAATAATCCTAACCCTCAACCTAACCCTAACCATAACCCTAACACTAATGCTAACACTCAACCTCACCTTAACCCTAATCCTAACCCTAATCCTCAACCTAACCCTAATCCTCACCCTCACCGTAACCCTAACCTTCATCCTAACCCTGACCCTCACCCTAACCCTAAACCTAAACCTCACCCAAACACTAACGCTAACTGTCACCCTCACCCTAGCCCTCACCCTAACCCTAATTCTAACCCTAATCCTCAACCTATACCTCACGCTAACCCTAAACCTAACCCTCATGGTAACCCTAACCCTAACACTCACCTTAACCCTAACCCTCACCCTCACACTCATCCTAATCCTAAGCCTAACCCACACCCTGACCCGAACCCTCACACTCATCCTAAATCTAACCCTAATCCTCATCCTCACACTCAAGATCACCGTAACCCTAATCCTACTTCTAACCCAAATCCTAACCCTCACCCTCAACCTAACCCTCACCTTTAGCCTTACCGTCACTCCCACGCTAACCCGCACCCTAACCCTAACCCTCATCCTAACCCTAAATGTGCAGCTAAACCTCCCCTCTCCCTAACCCTAACTCTAACCCTAACCCTAACACTAAATCTCACTCTAAACCTAATCCTAACCCTTACCCTCACCCTAACCATAACTCTCACCCTAACCCTAACCCTAACCCTAACACTATCCCTCACACTAACCCTAACCCTCAACCTAATCCTAAACCTCACCCTAAGCCTAACCCTAACCCACATCCTCACCCTAAACCTCACACTAACCCTAACCCTAATCCTCAATCTAACACCCTAACCCTAACCTAACCCTAATCCTTACCCTAACCCTAAACCTAACCCTAACCCTCACCCTTATCTTAAACCTCAACCTCAGCCTAAAGCTCATCTTTACCCTTACCATCATCATCACCCTAACCCTCATTCTAACGCTAAACCTGATCCTAACCCTCTCCCTAACCGTAAAAATAACCATCACCCTAAACTTAACCCTCACCCTCAACCTCACTCTCAGGCTAACCCTAAGCCTAAGCCGAAGCCTAAACCTAGACCTCAACCTCACCCTCACCCTCACCCAAATCCTAACCCTAACCCTAACCATAACCTTAAACCTCAACCTAACCCTCACTCTAACCTTAACCCTAAAACTAACCCTAACCATAACCCTCGACTTAACCCTCCAACTAACACTAAATCTAACCCTAAACCTCACCCTCACCATAAACCTAATCCTAATCCTAACACTAAACCTCACCCTAACCCTAACCCTAACCCTCACCCTCACCCTCACCATAACCATAACTCTTACCCTAACCCTAACAATAACACTAATCCTAACCCTAACCCTAACCCTAACCCTAACTGTAATCCTAACACTCACCCTCTTGCTAACCCTAATCCTAAACATAACCCTCACCCTAACACTAATCCTCACCCTCACTGTAACCCTAACCCTCAACCTAACCCTCAACCTAACCCTCAACCTAACGCTCACCCTAACCCTAACCCTAACCCTAAACCTTAACCTAACACTAACCCTAATCCTCACCCTCAACCTAGCCCTCACCCTAACCCTAATGCTAAACCTAATCCTCATCCTTACCCTCAGCCTAACCCTAACCTTATCCCTCACCCTAAACCTAAACCTAACCCTCAAGCAAACCCTAAACCTCACGCTCCCCGTAAATCTAACCCTCACCCTAACCCTAACCCTAACCATAACCTTAAACCTCATCCTCACAGTCACCCTAGACCTTACCCTAACACTAATCCTAACCCTAACCCTCATCCTAACCCTCCCCCTAACCCTAACCTCACCATCAACCTCATCCTCAGCCTAACCCTAAGCCTATCCCTAAACCTAAACTTAACACACAACTCCCCCTCACTCTAACCCTAATCCTATCCGTAACCCTAACCCTAACCCTAACCTTTCCCTAAACTCTCACCCTAACCCTAACCCTAAAACTAACCCTTACCATAACCCTCAACCTAAACCTCACCCTAACCCTAATTCTAACCCTAAACCTCACCCTCACTCTAACCCTAACTCTAACCCTAACCCAAACCCTAAACCTCATTCTAACACTAACCCTAACCCTAATCCACACCCTAACCCTCAGCCTAATCCTAAGCCTAACCCTAATGCTAACCATCACACTCACACGAACCCTAACCCTAAACCTCACTCTAACCCTAATCCTGACCCTCAACCTCAGCTTAACCCTAAGCCTGTCCCTAACCCTAACCCTCAGGCTCAGCCTAACTCTAACCCTAATCCAACTCCAATTCCTAACCCTAACCCTCATCCTCAACCTAACCCTCACCTTAAGCCTAAACCTAACATTAATCCTAACCCTAACCCTCACAATCAGACTCACCCTAACCCTAACTCTAACACTAAACCTCACCCTGACCCAAACCCTAACCCTAACCCTATCCCTAAACCTCATCCTAGACCTAACCCTAACCCTCAACCTCCCCCTCACCATAATCTTAACCCTAACCCTAACACTAACAATAACCCTAACACTAACCCTAAACTTCACCCTAAACATAACCCTCACCCTAACTCTAACCCTCACCCTAACCCTTACCCTCACCGTAACACTAACCCTAACCCCAACACTAAACCTCACACTAACCTTAACCATCACCCTAACCATAAACCTCACCCTAACACTAACCCTAAACCTCAAAATCTCCCTAGACCTCGCCCTAAACCCTAAAGCTCATCCTCACCCTAAACTTCACACTAAACCTAACACTAATCCTCAATCTAACCCTCACCCTCACCCTAACCCGAACCCTAACCCTCGCCCTAACCTAACCCTCACCCTAACTGTAACCCTCACCCTCAGCCTAACCCTGACATTTACCCTTACCGTCCCCCCCCACCCTAACCCTCACTCTAACCCTAATCCTCGCCCTACCCCTAACTCTACCCCAAAACCTCACCCTCACCCTAACCCTAATTCTAACCCTAACCCTAACACTAACCCTCACCCTAACCCTAACCAAAACAATCACCCTAACCTTAATCCTCACCCCCACCCTCAACCTCAGCCTAACCTTAAGCCTAAGCCTAACCCTAACCCTAAACCTCACACGCACCCTCACCTTAACGCTAACCCTAACCCTAAACCTCAAGCTAACCCTCAACCTAACCTTAATCCTAACACTTACCGTAACCCTAACCCTCCACCTAACCCTCCAAATAAACCTAAATCTAACCATAAACCTCACCCTCACACTAACCCTAATCCTAACCCTGACCCTAAACCTCACCCTAACCGTAACACTCACCCTCACCCTCACCATAACTCTAAGCCTAAACCTAACAATAACAGAAATCCTAACCATCACCCACACGCTAGCCCTAATCCTAATCCTAACAATCACCCTAAACCTAATCCTCACCTTCACTGTAACCCTAACCATCATCCTAACCCTCACCCTCACCCTAACCCTAACCCTAAACCTCACCCCAACAGTAACCCTAACCGTCACCCTCACCCTAGCCCTCACCCTAACCCTAATTCTAACCCTAATCCTCATCCTAACCCTAACCCTAACCCTCAACTTAACCCTAACCCTCAACCTCACCCTCATCCTAACACTAAGCCTAACCCACACCCTAACCCCAACCCTCCCACTCACCTTAAATCTAACCCTAATCCTCATCCTAACACTCACCCTCACCCTAACCCTAATCCTACTCCTAAACCTAATCCTAACCCTCACCCTCAAATTAACCCTAATCTTAAGCCAAAGCCTAACATTAATCCTAACCCTAACCCTCAGCCTCAGCCTCACCCTAACCTTAACTCTAACACTAAACCTCACCCTGACCCTAACCCTAAACCTCGCCCTCAACCTAGCCCTCACCCTAACCATAATCCTAACCCTAACCCTCAACCTCAGCCAAACCTTAACCCTAACTATAACCCTAAAACTCACCCTCACCCTAACCCTAACAGTAACCCTAACCCTAAACCTCACTCTAACCCTAACCCTAAAACTCACCCTCACCCTAGCCCTCACCCTAACCCTAATCCTAAACCTAACCCTCATCCTAACCCTCCGCCTAACCGTAACCCTAACCCTCAACCTAACCCTAGCCCTCACCCTAACCCTAACCCTCACCCTCACCCTCAGCCTAATCCTAATCCTAACCCTAACCCTAACCATCACACTCACCCTAACCCTAACCCTAATACTAATCCTAACCCTAACCCTAACCCTCACCCTCATGCTAACCCTAATCCTAACCCTAACCTTAATCCTAACCCTCCCCCTAACTCTCACCCTAACCCTAACCCTAACACTAACACTAACCCTAAACCTCAACCTATCCCTCACCCTAACCCTATCTCTAACCCTAAATCTCACCCTCACCCTAAAACTCACCCTAACCCTAAGCCTAACCCTCACACTCACCGTAACCTTAACCTTAAACTGAAAGCTAAAAATAACCCTAACCCTAATCCTAACCCTCACCCTAACCATAACCCTCATCCTAACCAAAACCCTCACCCTAAGACTTACCCTCACCCTAACACTACCCCTAACACTAACACTAACACTCACCCTAACTCTAACCCTAAATCTAACCCTAAACGTCTCCCTCACCCTCACCGTAACTGTAACCCTAACCCTAAAAATAAAATTAACCCTAAACCGAACCATCACCCTAACCCAAATCCTCACAACCACCCTCACCCTCAGCCTAACCCTAAGCCTATGCCTAACCCTCACCCTAACAATCATACTCACCCTCACCCTAACCCTAATCCTAAACATAACCTTATCCCTAAACCTCTACCTAACCCTCACCCTCACCCTAACCATAACACTAACCCTAACCCGAAAAATCACCCTTACCCTCACCCTAATCCTAACTCTAACCCTAAACCTCACCCTCACCCTAACCCTAACCCTAACCCTAAACCTCACAGTAAACCTCACCCTAACCCTTAACCTCACCCTTACCCTCAACCTCACTGTATCTCTAACCCTAACAATAACAATAACACTAACCCTATCCCTAACCCTAATCTTAACCCTAACCATAACCCTCACCCTCAGCCATACCCTCACCGCAAACTTAACACTAACCCTAACCCTAAACCTAACCCGAATCCACACCCCCACCTTTACCCTCAGCCTAACACTAAGCCTAACCCTAAACCTATCCCTAACCCTCACTGCAACCCCAAACCTAACCCTAAACATAAACCTAACCCTAACCCTAACCCTGAAGCTAACACTAATCCTCAGCCTCACACTGACCCTAAACCAAGCCCTAACCCTAACCCTAAGCCTAAACCTAAGCCTAACCCCAACCCTAACCCTTACTCTCACACTCACATTAACCCTAATCCTAAACCTAACCCTTTCCCTAACCTAACCCTCACCCTAACCCTCACCCTAGTCCTCACCCTAACCCTAATCCTAACACTAAAACTCACCCTAACTCTAAACCTAACGCTCACCTAACCCTAACCCTAACCCTCACCCTCATGCTTGGCCTAAGCCTAAGCCTAAGCCTAACCCTAACACTCACTCTCACCCTAACCCTAACACTAACCCTAACTCTAACCATAAACCTCACTCTCAACCTGACCCTAACTCTAACCCCAACCCTAAACCCAAACCTCATCCTAAACCTAAACCTAACCCTCAAGCTAACCATAACCGTCACCCTAACCTTAACCCTCACCCTAACATTTACCCTCACCCTAACACTAACCCTAACCCTAACACTAACCCTAACTCTAACCATAAACCTCACTCTCAACCTGACCCTAACTCTAACCCTAACCATAAACCCAAACCTCATCCTAAACCTAAACCTAACCCTCAAGCTAACCATAACCCTCACCCTAACCTTAACCCTCACCCTAACATTTACCCTCACTCTAACACTAACCCTAAACCTAACACTAACCCTCACCCTCACCCTCACCATAACCGTAACCGTAACCCTAACTAACACTAACAATAATCCTAAATCTAACCCTAACCCTCAACCTAACCATAACCCTCACCCTAACCCTAACCCTCACCCTAACATTTACCCTCACCCTAACACTAACCCTCACCCTAACCCTAACCATCACCCTAACCCTAAACCTCACCCTAAACCTAAACCGACCCTCACCCTCACCCTAGCCCTCACACTAACCCTAACCCTCATTCTCACCCTAAACCTCAAACTAACCCTAAATCTAATCCTCAATCTAAACCTCACCCACACCCTTCCCCTAAACCTAACCTCACCCTAACCCTAACCCTCACCCTAACCCTCATCCTTACTCTAAACCTCACACTAACCCTAACCCTAATCCTCAATCTAACACTCACCCTAATGCTAAAACTAACCCTTACCCTAACGATAAACATAAAGCTAAGTCTCACCCTTATCTTAACCCTCACTCTAAGCCTAAACCTCACCTTTACCCTTACAATCATCCTCACCCTAAACATCCCCCTAAACGTAAACCTCATCTATCCCAAAACATAAACCTAAGCATCACACTAACCCTAACCCTCACCCTCAACCTCACACTCAGCCTAAACCTAACACTAAGCCTAACCCTTACTCTAACCCTCACCCTCACCCTAGCCCTCAACCTAACCCTACCTAAACCTAACCCTCACCCTCACACTCACCCTAACCCTAAGCCTAACCATAACCCTCAACCTAAACCTAAACTTAACCCGAACCCTAACTCTCACTCTAAATCTAACCCTAACCCTCAACCTAAACCTAACCCTTACCCTCACATTCACCCTAACCCTAATCCTAAACTTAACCCTCACCCTAACCCTAACCCTAACCCTAAACCTAACCCTCACCCTAACCCTAACCCTCACACTCAAACTCACCCTCAGCCTAACCCTAAGCCTAACCCTAAACCTAACCATAACACACACACTCACCATCACCCTCACCCTAACCGTAACCTAACCTTAACCCTAATCCTCCCCCTAACTATCACCCTAACCCTAACCCTAACCCTCAACCTAACCCTCACCCTAACCCTAACACTAACACTAAACCTCACACTCACCCTAAACCTCACCCTAACCCTAACCGTCATCCTCACCCTCACAATAAACTTAACTTTAACCCGAACCCTAACAATAACCCTAACCCTAATCCTAACCCTCACCCTAACCATCACCCTCACCCTAACCCAAACCCTCACCCTAACTCTTAACCTAATCCTAACACTAACCCTAACCCTAACACTAACCCTCACCTAACACAAACCCTAAATCTAACCCTAAACCTCTCCCTCAACCTAACCCTAATCCTAACCCTAACCATAAACCCCACCCTAACCCTAACCCTATCACAACCCCTAACTCTAACCCTAAACATCACTATCAACCTGATCCTAATTCTAAACATATCCCTAAACCTAAACCTCATCCTAACCCTAACACTAAGCTTCACCCTCACCCTCACTAAAACCTAAACCCTAATCCTAACTCTAACAATAACCCAAACCCTAACCCTCACCCTAACAATTACCCTAAACCTAACACTAATCCTAACCCTAACACTAAACCTCACACTAAACCTAACCCCAAACCTCACGCTAACTCTATCCCTAACCCTCACCCTCACCCTAACCCTAACCTTCATCCTCACCCTAGCCCTCACTCTCACCCTCACCCTCACCCTCAGCCTAACCCTAACCCTAACCCTAATCCTAAGCATAACACTCACACTAAGCTTAACCCTCACCCTAACCCTAACCCTAAACATAACACTAACCCTAAACCTAACCCTAACCCTAACCCTAAACCTAAACCTAACACTTACCCTAAAAATAACCGTCAAGCTCAGCCTCACCCTAACCCTAAATCTAACCCTAAACTTCACTCTCACCCTAACACTAACCATAAACCTCACCCTAACCCTCCCCCAAAAACTCACCCTCAACCTAGCCCTTGCCCTAACCCTAATGCTAACCCTAACCCTCATCCTAACCCTTCCCTTATCCCTCATCCTAAACCTAACCCTCACCCTAAACCTAACCCTCACCCTCAAATTCACCCTCTGCCTAACACTAAGCCTAACCCTAGACCTAACCCTAACACACACACTCAACTTCACCCTAACCCTAATCCTATCCCTAAACCTAACCATAACCATAACCCTCCCCCTAACTCTCAAATTAACATTAACCCTATCCCTCACCCTAACCCTAACTCTAACCTTAAACCTCACCCTCAGCCTAAACCTAACTCTAAACCTAACCCAAACCCTAAGCCTCAACCTAACCCTAAGCCTAACCCTCAACCTCACCATCACCGTAAGCGTAACCCTAAACCTAAACCTAACAATAACCCTATTCCTAACCCTAACCCTCACCCTAAACATAACTCGCACCCTAACCCATACCCGCACCCTAACATTTTCTCTCACCCTAACACTAACCCTAACCCTAACACTAACCCTCACACTAACCCTAACCCTATACCTCTACATAACCCTCACCCTCAATATAACCCTAACACTACCCCTAAACCTAACCCTCACCCTAACCCTCCACTTAACCCTATACCTAAACCTCACCCTCACCCTAACCCTAAACCTCACCCTAACCCTAACACTCAACCTAACCCTAACACTAACACTCACACTAACCATAACCATCAACCTAAACCCACACCTCAAGCTAACCCTATCCCTAACCCTCACCCTCACCCTAGCCCTCACCCTAACCCTAACCCTCATCCTCACCCTAACCCTCACCCTCACTCTCACCCTCAGCCTAACACTAACCCTAATCCTAGTCCTAACCCTAACCCTCACCCTAACCGTAACCCTCATCCTAACCCTAACCCTAACCCTAACACTAACCCTAACCCTCAACCTAACCATAATCCTCAGCCTTAGCCTCACCATAACCCAAATCCTAACCCTAACTCTCACCCTAACTCTAAGCCTAAACCTAAGCCTAACCCTAACCCTCACACTAACCCTTACCCTAACCCTAATACTAAAAGTAATCCAATCCATTACCCTAGCCCTCTCTTTAACCCTCACCCTAACCCTCACCCTTACCCTAATCCTAACCCTAAACCTCATCCTAACCCTCACCCTAACCCTAATTCTAACACTAACCCTAACCCTAACCCTCAACCTCAGCCTAACTCTAACCATAAATCTAACCCTAAATTTCACCGTCACCCTAACCCTAACCCTAACCCTAACCCTAAACCTCACGCTAATCCTAACCCTAAACCTCACCCTCACCCTAGCCCTCACCCTAACCCTAATCCTAACCCTAAACCTCTTCCTAACCCTCACCCTAACACTAACCCTAAACCTCACCCTCACCCTAACCATAATCCTAACCCTAACCCTCAACCTAAACCTATCAGTCACCCTCACCGTAATCCTTACTCTAACACTCACCCTAACCCTAAACTTAACCCGAACCCGACCTCTAACCCTAACCCTTACATTAACCCACACCCTAACCCTAACCTTCAACCTTACCGTAACCCTCACCCTCAGGCAAACCCTCACTTTTACCCTTACCGTCACCCCTACACTAACACTCACCCTAACCCAAACACTCACCCTAACTCTCACCCTAAAACTAACTCTACGACTAAACCTCACCCTCACTCTAACCATAACTCTAACCCTAACCCTAACATTAAACCTCACCCTAACCCTAACCATAACCCTCAAACTAACCCTAACCTTCACCCTCAACCAAACCCTTAGCCTAAAGCTAATGCTAACCCTAACCCTAAACTTAAAGCTCACACTCACCCTAACCCTAACCCTAATCCTAATCCTAACCCTAACCCTAACCTTCACCCTCACCCTCAGCCTCACCCTAACAATAATTCTAACCCTAAACCTCATCTTCACCCTAACCCTAATCCTAACCCTCGTCCTCACTCTAAACCTCACACTAACCCTAACCCTCACCCTAACCCTCATCCTCACTCTAAACCTCACACTAACCCTAACCCTCACCCTAACCCTCATCCTCACTCTATACCTCACACAAACCCTAACCCTAATCCTCAATCTAACCCTCACCCTAACCCTAACCCTAGCCCTTAATCTATCCCTAACGCTCACCCTTATCTTAACCCTCACCCTCAGCCTAAACCTCACCATTACCCTTACCATCATCCTCACACTAAAAATCCCCCTAAGCCTAAAGCTCATACTAACTCTAACACTAACTGTAAACCTAACCATCACCCTAACCCTTACCCTCACCCTCAACCTCACACTCAGCCTAACACTAAGACTAAGCCTTACACTTACCCTAACCCACACCCTCACACTAACACTAATCCTAACCCTAACAATCAACCTAACTCTAAACCTCATTCTCACTGTAACACTTACCCTAACGCTCACCCTAACCCTAAACTTAACCCGAACCCTAACGCTCACCCTAAACAAAACCCTAACCCTCACCCTAACCCTAACCCTAAACCTTACCCTCACCATAGCCCTCACCCTAACCATAATCCTTACCTTAACCATCATCTTAACCCTCCCCCTAACCCTAATCCTAACCCTAACCCTAACCATAACCCTCACCCTCAACCTCACCCTCAGCCTAACCCTAAGCCTAACCCTAAACCAAACCCTAACACACACACTCACACTCATCCTAACCCTAATCTTAAACTTAAACCTAACCCTAAACCTCCCCCTAACTCTCACCCTAACCCTAACACTAACACTAACCCTCATACTAACCCTCACCCTTACCCTAACTCCACCTAAAACCTCACCCTCACCCTAACCATAACTCTAACCCTAACCCTAACACTAAACCTCACCCTAACCCTAACCCTCACCCTAACCCTCATCCTCACTCTAAACCTCACACTAACCCTAACCCTAGCCCTTAATCTAACCCTAAACCTAACCCTAATGCTCACCCTTATCTTAACCCTCACCCTCAGCCTAAACCTCACCATTACCCTTACCATCATCTTCACCCTAAAAATCCCCCTAACCCTAAACCTCATACTAACTCTAACACTAACTGTAAACCTAACCATCACCCTAACCCTAACCCTCACCCTCAACCGCATACTCAGCCTAACACTAAGACTAAGCCTTACACTTACCCTAACCCTCACCCTCACCCTAGCCCTCACCCTAACCCTAATCTTAACCCTAACCCTCATCCTAACCCTCACCCTAACCCTAACCCTAACCCTCACCCACACCCTCACACTAACGCTAATCCTAACCCTAACCCTCAACTTAAGCCTAAACCTCACCCTCAATGTAACCCTTACCCTAACGCTCACCCTAACCCTAAACTTAACCCGAACCCTAACGCTCACCCTAAACAAACCCCTAACCCTCACCCTAACCCTAACCCTAAACCTTACCCTCAACCTAGCCCTCACCCTAACCCTAATCCTAACCTTAACCCTAATCCTACCCCTCCCCCTAACCCTAATCCTAACCCTAACCCTAACCCTAACCCTCACCCTCAACCTCACCCTCAGCCTAACCCTAAGCCTTACCCTAAACCAAACCCTAACATACACACTCACCCTCATCCTAAACCTAATCTTAAACTTAACCCTAACCCTTAACCTCCCCCTAACTCTCATCATAACCCTAACACTAACACTAACCCTAACCCAAAACCTCAACCTAACCCTCACACTGACTCTAATCCGAAACCTCACCCTCACACTAAACCTCACCCTAAGCCTAACCCTAACCCTCATCCTCACCCTCACTGTAACCATAAACTTAAACCGAACCCTAACAATAACTCTAAACCGATTCCTAACACTCAGCTTAGCCATAACCCTCACCCTAAACCAAACCCTCACCATAACCCTTAGCCTCACCCTAAAAGTAAACCTAATGTTAGCACTAACCCTCACCCTAACACTAACCCTAAATCTAAACCTAAACCTCACCCTCAACCTAACACTAACCCTAACCCTAACCGTAAACCCCACCCTAACCCTAACCCTAAACCTCACCTGCACCCTCACCCTCACCGTAACTCTAAACCTAACCCTAACAATAACACTAATCCTAAACAGAACCATCACCCTAACCCTAAACCTTACCCTCATGCTCGGCCTAAGCCTAAGCCTAAGCCTAATCCTAGCCCTAAACCTCACCCTAACACTAACCCTATCACAAACCCTAACTCTAATCCTAAAACTCACTGTCACCCTAACCCTAATTCTAACCCTAACTCTAAACCTTAACCTCAACCTAACCATAACCGTAACCCTCAGCATCACCCTCACCTTAACCCTAACCCTAACCCTAACCCTAACTATAACCTTAACCATAACCCTAAACCTCACCCTAAGCATAACCCTCACCCTAACCCTAACTCTCACACACTTTGCCTAAACCTAACACTAACCCTCACCCTAACACTAACCCTCACCCTAACACAAACCCTAACCCTAACCCTCACCCTAACCCTAACCTTAACCCTAATCCTGAACCTCACACTACCCTCACCCTAACCCTAAACCTAAATCTAACCCTATCCCTAACCCTAACCCTCACCCTAACCCTCAGCCTAGCCCTCACCCTTAAACTTATCCTAAACCAAACCCTCACCCTCAATCTAACCCTCATTCTAAACTTTACCCTCACCCTAGCCCTAACCCTAAACCACAACCTAACTCTCAACCTAACCCTAAACCTAACCCTTACCCTAACCGGAACCCTCACCCTCACCCTCATCCTCATGCTCGGCCTAAGGCTAAGCCTAACCCTAACCGTAACCCGCAACCTAACCCTAACACTAACCCTAATGCTAAACCTAAAACTCATCCTAACCCTAACCTTAATCCTCACACTCAACCTCATAATAACTGTAACCCTACCCCTAAACCTAACAATAAACCTAACCCTAACCCTAACCCTCACCCTAACCATAACCCTCACCCTAACCTTAACTCTCACCCTAATACTTACCCTCACTCTAAAACTAACCATATTAACCCTCACACTCACCCTAGCTTTCACCCTAAACCTAACCC
This sequence comes from Dipodomys merriami, assembly GCF_024711535.1. Taxonomy (NCBI): domain Eukaryota; kingdom Metazoa; phylum Chordata; class Mammalia; order Rodentia; family Heteromyidae; genus Dipodomys; species Dipodomys merriami. The sequence goes on from NW_027202558.1 coordinate 19,939, forward strand.
TCATCCTCACCATAAACCTCACACTAACCCTAACACTAATCCTCAATCTAAACCTCAACCTCACCCTAACGCTAACACTAACCCTAAACCTAACCCTAACCTTCATCCTTACCGGAACCTTCACCCTCAGTATAACCCTCACCTTTATCCTTACCGTCACCCCAGGCTAACCTGCACCCTAACCCTAAACCTCATCTAACCCTAACTGTACTCCTGAACCTCACCCTCACCATAACCCTAAGTCTAACCCTAACCCTAACACTAAACCTCACCCTAAACCTCACCCTAACCCTAAACCTCATCCTAACCCTCATCCTAACTGTAAACCTAACCATCACCCTAACCCTAACCCTCACCCTCAACCTCACACACAGCCTAAACCTAAGCCTTAGCCTAAACCTTACCCTAACCCTCACCCTCACCCTAGCCCTCACCCTAACATTAATCTTAATCCTAACCATCATCCTAACCCTCACCCTAACCCTAACCCTAACCATCACCCTAAACCTAATACTCACCCCCACCCTCACGCTCAGCCTAAACCTAAGCCTAACCATAATCCTATCCCTCACATTCAACCTCACCGTCACCCTAATCCTAACCCTAATCCTAACCAAAAGCCTACACCTCAACCTAACCCTCACCCTAACCTTAACCCTAAAACTAACCCTAAACTTCACCCTAGACCTAACCCTCCAACTAACACTAAATCTCACCCTAAACCTCACCCTCACCCTAACCCTAATCCTAAACCTAACCCTAAACCTCACCCTAACCCTAACCCTAACCCTCACCTTCACCCTCACCCTCACAATAACTCTAACCCTAACCCTAAAAATAACACTAATCCTAACCCTAAACCTAACCCTAAACCTAACCCTAATGCTAACACTCACCCTCAAACTAACCCTAATCCTAACCCTAACCCTCATCCTAACCCTAATCCTCACACTCACTCTAACCCTAATCCTCAACATAATCCTCACCCTAACCCTAACCATAACCCTAAACCTTAATCTAATACTAACCCTAACCCTCACCCTCAACCTGGCCCTCAAACTAACCATAATCCTAACTCTAATCCTCATACTTACCCTCACCCTAACCCTAAATTTAACCCTAACCCTCAACCTAACCCTAATCCTCAACCTAACCCTAACCCTCAAACTCACCCTCACCCTCAACCTAAACCCTAATCCTAAACCTAACCCTATCCCTAAACCTCAACCTAACCCTCAACCTCACCCTAACCTTAACACTAACCCTAACCCTAATCCTAACCCTAACCCTCATCCTAACACTCACCCTAACACTAAACCTAACCCTCACTGTCACCCTCACCCTAACCCTAATCCCAACCCTAACCCTCAACCTAACCCTAACCCTCACCCTCATCATAACACTTACCATAACACTCAACCTAACCCTAAACTTATCCCGAAACCTAAATCTCACCCTTACCCTAACCCTCACCCCAAACCTAATCCTAAACCTCACCCTCACCCTAGCCCTCCCCCAACCCTAAACCTAACCCTAACCCTCTTCCGAACCCACCCCTTAACCCTTACCCTAACCCTCACCCTAACCCTAACCCTAACCCTCAAACTCACGCTCAGCCTAACCCTAAGCCTAAACTTAAACCTAACCCTAACACACACACTAACCCGCACCCTAAAACTAATCCTAACCCTAATCCTCATCGTAACCCTCAACATAACCCTAACCCTCATCCTAACCCTAACCCATGCCCTCACCCTCAGCCTAATCCTAAGCCAAACCCTAAACCTAACCCTCACACTCACCCTAACCCTAACCCTATACCTCACCCTAACCCCAACCCTAACCCTCAACCTCAGCCTAACCCTAAGCCTATCCCTAACCCTAACCCTAACCCTAAACCTCACACTCACCCTAACCCTAACCCTAATCCTACTCCTAAACCTAACCCTAACCCTCACCCTCAACCTAACCCTCACCTTAAGCCTAAACCTAACATTAATCCTAACGCTAACCCTCACCCTCAGCCTCACCCTAACCCTAACTCTAACACTAAACCTCACCCTAACACTAACCCTAAATCTAACCCTAAACCTCACCTTCAACCTAACCCTAACCCTAACCATAAACCCCACCCTCACCCTCACCGTAACCGTAACCCTAACAATAACCTTAAGCATAACCCTAACCCTCACCCTAACCATAAACCTCACCCTAACCCTAACCCTCACCCTAACACTTAGCCAAAACCTAACAATAACCCTAACCCTAACACTAACCCTCACACTAACCCTAACCATTACCCTAACCCTAAACCTCACGCTAACCCTATCCCTAAACCTCACCCAACCCTAGCCCTCACCCTAAACCTAACCCTCATCCTCACCCTAACCCTCAACCTCACCCTAACCTTCAGCCTAACCCTAATCCTAAATCTAACCATCACCCTCACCCTAACCCTCACCCTCACCCTAACCCTAACCAAAACCCTAACACTAACACTAACCCTAAACCTAACCCTAAACCTAACACTAATCCTCGGCCTCAACAACACCCTAACCCAAACCCTAACCCTAACCCTCAAGCTAACTCTAAGCCTAGCCCTCACCCTTAAACATCCTAACCCTAAACCTCAACCGAACTTCCAACCTACCCCTAAACCTAACCCTAACACTCACCCGAACACGAACACGAACCCTCACCCTCATGCTCGGCCTAAGCCTAAGCCTAAGCCTAAGCCTAACCCTAACCCTCACCCTAACCCTAACTCTAACCCTAACCCTAAACCTAAACCTCATCCTAACCCTAACCCTAATCCTCACCCTCACCCTCACAGTAACCGTAACCCTATCAATAAACCTAATCCTAACCCTAACCCTCACCCTAACCATAACCCTCACCCTAACCTTAACCCTCACCCTAACACTTACCCTCACCCTAAACCTAACCCTAGCCCTCACACTCACCCTAGCATTCACCTTAACTCTAACCCTCATCCTCACCCTAAATTTCACACTAACCCTAACACTAATCCTCAATCTAACCCTCACCCTCAATCTAATGCTAACACTAACCCTCACCCTAACCCTAACACTCACCCATACCGGAATCCTCACCCTTATCTTAACCCCACATTTACCCTTACCGTCACCCCCAGGCTAACCTGCACCCTAACCCTAACCCTCATACTAACCCTAACTGTAACCCTGAATCTCACCCTCACCATAACCTAACCTAACCTAAACCTAACCATCACCCTAACCCTAACCCTCACTCTCAACCTCACGCTCAGCCTAATCCTAAGCCTAAGCCTAACCCTTACCCTAACACTCACCCTCACCCTAGCCCTCACCCTAACCCTAATTCTAACCCTCACCCTCACCCTAACCCTAACCCTCATCCTCACTCTAAAACTCACACTAACCCTAACCCTAATCCTAAATCTAACAATCACCCTGCCCCTAATCCTACACCTTACCCTAAACTTAAGCCTAAACCTAACCCTCACCCTTATTTTAACCCTCACCGTCACGCTAAACCTCAACTTTACCCTTACCATCATCCTCACCCTAACCCTAAACCTAACCCTAAACCTAACCCTAACCCTAAACCTAACCCTAACCTAACACTCACTCTCACATTAACCCTAATCCTAACCCTAACCCTCACCCTAACACTAACCTCACACTCATTGTAACCCAAACCCTCAACCTAACCCTCACCCTAAAGCTATTGCTAACCCTAAACCTTAATCTAAAACTAACCCTAACCCTCAACCTCACCCTAGCCCTCACCATAATCCTAATCCTAACCCTAATCCTCATCCTTACCCTCACCCTAACCCTAAATTTAACCCTCACCCTAACCCTAATCCTAACCCTAACCCTCAACCTAACCCTAATCCTCAACCTAACCCTAACCCTCAAACTCACCCTCACCCTCAACCTAAACCTAAACCTAACGCTAAGCCTAACCCTCACCCACAACCTAACCCTTGCTCTAACCCTAACTCTAACACTAATCCTAACACTAAACCTCACCCTAACCCTAACCCTCAACCTCAGCCTCACCCTAACCCTAACTCTAACCCTAAACCTCAACTTCAACCTAACCTTAACCCTAACCCTAACCGTAAACCTCACCCTAACCCTAAACCTCACCTGCCACTAGCCCTCACCCTAACCCTAACCATCATCCTAACCCTCACCCTAACACTAACCCAATCACTAACCCTCACCCTAACCCTAATCCTAACCCTAACTCTCAAACTGACACTAACCCTCACCCTCACTGAAACTCTTAGACTAACCCTAACCCTAACCCTAAACTTAACCCGAACCCTAACTCTCACACTAACCCTAACCCTAACTCTCACCCTAACCCCAATCCTCACCCTTGCCATAACCCTCACACTCAGCCTAACTGTCACGTTTACCCTCAACTTCACCCCCACCCTAACCCTCACCCTAACCCTAACTATCAACCTAACCCTCACACTAACCCTAACTCTACCCCTAAACCTCACGCTCACTCTAACCCTAACTCTAAGACTAACCCAAACACTAAACCTCACCCTAACCCTAACCCTAACCCTTAAACTAACCCTAACCCTCACCCTCACCCTCACCCTCAGCCTAAACCTAAGGCTAACCCTAACCCTAACCCTAACCCTCACACTCACCCTAACCCAAACCCTAATCCTAATGCTAACCCTAATCCTAACCCTCACCCTCACCCTCAGCCTCACCCTAACCCTAATTCTAACTTTAAACCTCACCCTCACCCTAACACTAAGGCTAACCCTAACCATAAACCTAAACCTAACTGTAATGCTAACCCTCCCCCTAACTCTCAGCCTAACCCTAACCCTCACACTAACCCTAACCCTAAACGTCAACCTACCCTTCACCCTAACCCTAACTCTAACCCTAATCCTCACACTAACACTAACCCTTACTCTAACTGTAAACCAAACCCTAAACCTAGCCCTAACCCTAATCCTAACCCTCACCCTCACCGTAACCGAAACACTAAACTTAACCCTAACAATAACTCTAACCCTTATCCTAACCCTCACCCCACCGATAACCCTCAGAATAACCCAAACCCTAACAACAACCCGCACCCTAAACCTAACCCTAACCATAACATTAACCCTCACACTAACCCTAATCCTAACACTAACCCTAAATCTCAACCTAACCCCCACCCTCATCCTAACCCTAACAATAACCCTTTCCCTGACCCTAACACTAACCCTCCCCCTAACAGTATATCTAACCCTAAACCTCAGCCTCACCCTAACCATAATCCTAACCCAACCCTAAACCCCACCCTAACCCTAACTCTAACCCTCACCTGCACCCTCACCCTCACCGTAACTCTAACCCTAACCCTAACAATAACACTAACCCTAACCTTAACCATCACCCTAACCCTAATCCTCACACCCACCCTCACCCCCACCCTCACCCTTAGCCTAACTGTAAGCCCAAGCCTAATCCTCACCCTAAACCTCACACTCAGCCTCACCCTAACCCTAACCCTCACCCTTACCTTAACCCTCACGCTCATCTTAACCCTTACCCTCAGCTTAAACCTCACCTTTACCCTTACCATCATCCTCACCCTAACCTCACCCGAACCCAAAACCTCATCCTAACCCTCACCCTAACAATAAACCTAACCATCACGCTAACCCTAACCCTCACCCTCAAAATCACCCTCAGCCTAACCGAAGCCTAAGCCTAAGCCTTACCCTAACCCTTATCCTCACCCAAGCCCTCACCCTTACCCTAATCCTAACGATCCCACTAACCCTAAACCTCACCTCCATCCTCACCCTCAGTCTAACCCTAAGCCTAAGCCTATCCCTAACCCTAATCCTCACACCCACCCTCACTCTTAGCCTAACCATAAGCCTAAGCCTAATCCTCACCCTAAACCTCACAATCAGTCTCACCCTAATCCTAATCCTAAACCTAACCCTATCCCTAAACCTCAAACTAACCCTCACCCTCACACTTACCCTAACACTAACCCTAACCCTAAACCTCAACCTATCCCTCCCCCTAATCCTAACCCTTCCCATAACCCTCACCTTCAGCCTCATGCTCACCGAAAACTTAACCCTAACCATAACACTAACAATAAACCTAACCCTAAGACTAACCCAATCCCTAACTCTAATCCTCAACCCCACCCTCACCCTCATCCTAAGCCTAAGCCTAACCCTAACTTTAACCCTAAACCTAACCCTAAAACTAACCCTAATCCTCAGCCTCACCCTCACACTAACCCAAACACTAACCCTAACCCTCACCCTAATTCTAAGCATAAGCCTAACCCTAAACTTCACACTCACCCTCACCCTAACCCTAATCCTAAACCTAACCCTATCCCTAACACTAGCCCATACCTTAACCCTAACCCTAGCCCTCACCCTTACCCTAATCCTAACCCTAAACCTCAATCTAAACTTCACACTAACCTGAACCCTAACCCTCACCCTCATGCTCGGCCTAAGCCCAAGCCTAAGCCTAAGTCTAAACCTAACCCTAACCCTCACCCTAACACTAACACTAACACTAACCCTAACTCTAACCCTAAATCTCACCCTCACCCTAACCCTAACTCTAATCCTAAGACTAAAACTAAACCTCATCCTAACCCTAACCCTAACCCTAACCCTAACACTAACCCTAACCCTAACCCTAACAATAACCCTAACCCTAACCCTCACACTCACCCTAACCTTAACTCTCACCCTAAACCTAACCCTCACTCTAACACTTACCCTCACCCTAACATAAACCCTAACGCTAACAATAACGCTCACACTAACCCTAAGCATCACCCTAACCGTAAACCTCACGCTAACACTAACCCTAACCCTCAAGCTCACACTAAACCTCACACTAACCCTTACACTAATCCACAATCTAACCCCCACCCTCATCCTAACCCTAACACTAACCCTCACCCTAACCCTAAACCTCAACATTACTGTAACCCTCACCCTCAGCCTAACCCTCAAATTTATCCTTACCTTCATCCCCACCCTAAACCGCACCCTAACCCTAACCTTGACCCTAACCCTCACCCTAAACCTAACTCTACACCTAACCCTCACCCTCACCATAACCCTAACACTAACCCTAACCCTAACACTAAACTTCACCCTAAACCTAACCCTAACTCACCCTCACCCTCACCGTAACCGTATCCCTAAACCTAACCCTAAAAATAACAGTAACCCTAACCCTCAACCTAACCATAAACCTCACCCTAAACCTAACCCTCACCCTAACACTTACCCTCACCCTAACACTGACCCTAACCCGAACACTAACCGTCACACTAACGCTAACCCTCAACCTAATCCTCAACCTCACCATAAACCTAACCCTAACCCTAACACTCACCCTCACCCTAGCCCTCACCCTAACCCTAATTTTAACCCTCACCCTCACCCTAAACCTAACCCACATCCTCACGCTAAACCTCACACTAACCCTAACCCTTATCCTCAATCTAACACTCACACTGAACCTAAACCTAACCCTTACCCTAACCCTAAACCTAACCCTAACCCTAACCCTCACCCTAACACTCAATCTCAACCTAAACCTCACCTTTACCCTTACCATCATCCTCACCCTAACCCTCACCCTAACCCTAACCCTCACCCTCACCGTAAACCTAACCCTCAACCTAGCCCTCACCCTAACCCTAAATCTAACCCTAAACCGTAATCTAACACTAACCCTAAACCTCACCCTCAACCTAGCCCTCACCCTATCCCTAATCTTCATTCTTAACCTCACCCTAACCCTAACCTTAACCCTTACCCTAACCCTAATCCTAGCCCTAAGCCTCAACATTACCCTAAAACTCAAGGTCACCATAAACCTAACCCTAACCCTCAACCTAACCCTAAATTTACCCGAACCCTAACTCTCACCATAAACCTAACCCTAACCCTCATTCTCAACCTCACCCTCAGCCTAACCCTAAGCCTAACCCTAACCCTAACCCTCACACTCACCCTAACCCTTATGTTAATCCTAATCCTAACCTTTAGCCTAACCCTCACCCTCAACCTAACCCCCACCCTAACCCTAACTCTAACACTAACCCTAACCCTAAACCTCAATTTCAGCCTCACCCTAACCCTAACTCTAATCGTAAACCTCACCCTCACCCTAGCCCGAACCCTAAACCTAACCCTAAACCTCACCCTAAAGCTAACCCTAAACCTCAACCTGAAACTAGCCCTCACCCTAACCCTAATCCTATCCCTAACCCTCATCCTAACCCTCACCATAACACTAACCTTAACCTTCACCTCACACTAACCCTAATCCTAACACTAACCCTCAACCTAACCCTAACCCTCACCGTCACCGTAATCCTTACCCTAACCCTCAACCTAACCCTAAATTGAACGTGAAAACTAACTCTCACCCCAACCCTAACCCTAACCCTCACCCTAAGTGTAACCCTTATTGTTACCATAACCCTCACCCTCAGCCTAACCCTCACCTTTAGCCTTACCGACACCCTCACCCTAATACTAACCCTAACACTAAACCTAACCCTAAACCTCACCCTAACCCTAACCCTCACCCTCTCCCTGAACCTCACCATAACTCTAACCCTAACCCTAACAATAACACTTACCCTAACCCTAATCCTAACCCTAACCATAACCATAACCCTCACCCTCAGCCTCAACCTCAGCCTAACTGTAAGCCTAAGCCTAATCCTAACCCTAACCCTCACCGGAATCCTTACCCAAACCCTAATCCTAACCCTAAACCTAACCCTACACCTAACCCTATCTCTCCCCATAACCCTAACCCTAACCCAAACCCTAGCCCTCATCCGTACACTCATCTTAACCCTAAACTGCAAGTTAACCTTCACAGTAACCCGAACCCTAATCCTCACCCTCACCCTCACCATAACTCTAACCCTAACCCTAACAATAACTCTAACAATAACCCTAACCATAACCATAACCCTCAACCTCAGAATCACCCTCACAGCAAACTTAACCCTAACCATAACACTAACAATAACCCTAACACTAACTCTAACCCTAAACCTAATCCTCACACTCACCCTCCCCCTCAGCCTAACCCTAACCATAACCCTCACCTTCAGCCTCATGCTCACCGCAAACTAAACCCTAAGCATAACACTAATAATAAGCCTAACCCTAAGCCTAACACTAACCCTTACTCTAATCCTCAAACCCACCCTCCCCCTCACCCTAACCCTAAGCCTAATCCTAACTCTAACCCTAACCCTCATCATAACCCTAATCCTAACCTTAAACCTAACACTAAACCTAACCCTAAACCTAACCCTAAACCTAATGCTAATCCTCAGCCTCAACCTCACACAAACCCAAACGCTAACCCTAACCCTCACCCTAACTCTAAGCCTAACCTTAACCCTAAACCTCACACTCACCCTCACCATAACCCTAATCCTAAACCTAACCCTATCTCTTACCCTAGCCCTCACCCTAACCCTAACCCTAGCCCTCACTCTTACCCTAATCCTAACCCTAAACCTCAATCTAAACTTCACCCTAACCCGAACCCTAACCTGAACCATAAACCTCACCCTCACCGTCACCCTCACGGTAACTCTAACCCTAACCCTAACAATACCTCTAACCCTAACCCTAACCCTAAACATAACCAAAACCATCGCCCTCAGACGCACCCTCACAGCAAACATAACCCTAACCATAACACTAACAATTACCATAACACTAACCCTAACCCTAACAATAATCCTCACACCCACCCTCACCCTCAGCCTAACCCTAAGCCTAACCTTAACCCTAAACCTCACCGTAGGCCTAACCCTAACCGTATCCTAAAAACCTAACCCTAACCCTAAACCTAAACCTAAACCTAATCCTCACCCTCACCCTCACCCTAACCCTAACACTCCCCCTAACAATAACTCTAATTCTAAACCTCACCCTCACCCTAACTCTTACCCTAAACCTATCCCGAAACCGCACCCTAACCCTAACCCTCACTCTCAACCTCATCCTCACCGTATCTCTAACCCTAACCCTAAGAATAACACTAACCCTAACCCTAACCCTAACCATAAGCATAACCCTCACCTTCAGCGTCATGCTCACCGCAAACTTAACCCTAAGCATAACACTAAAAATAAGCCTAACCCTAAGCTTAACCCTAACCATAACTCTATTCCTCAAACCCACACTCACCCTCATCCTAACTCTAAGCCTAATCCTAATTCTAACCCTAACTCTCACCATACCCCTAACCCTAACCCTAACACTAACACTAAACCTAACCCTAAACCTAACCCTTATCCTCAGCCTCAATCTCACAATAACCCAAACCATAGCCCTAACCCTCACCCTAATTCTAAGCCTAACCCTAACCCTAAACCTCACACTCACCCTCACCCTAACCCTAATCCTAAACCTAAACCTATCCCTAACCCTAGCCCTCACCCTAACCCTAACCCTAAAACTCAATCTAACCTTCACCCTAACCCTAACCCTCACCGGGACCCGAAGCGGAACACTCACTCTCATGCTCGGCCTAAGCCTAAGCCTAAGCCTAAGCCTAACCCTAACCCTCACCCTCACCCTAACACTAACACTAACCCTAACTCTAACCCTAAATCTTACCCTCAACCTAACCTTAACTCTAACCCTAACCCGAAAACTAAACTTCATCCTAACCCTAACCCTAACCATAACCATAACCCTAACCCTAACCCTAATCCTAACCCTAGCAATAACCCTAACCTAACCCTCACACTCACCCTAACCGTAACTCTCACCCTAACCCTAACCCTCACCCTAACACTTACCCTCACCGTAACATAAACCCTAATGCTAACGCTAACGCTTACCCTAACTCTAACCCTCACCCTTACTGTAACCCTCACCCTCAGCCTTACCCTCAAATTTACCCTTACTTTCAACCCCACCCTAATCCACACCCTAACACTAACCCTCACCCTAACGCTCACCCTAATCCTAACTCTACCCCTAATCCTCACCCACACCTTAACCCTAACTCTAATCTTAACCCTAACACTAAACTTCACCCTAACCCTAACCCTTACTCTCACCCTTACACTCACCGTAACAGTAACCTTAAACCTAACCTAAAACTCACCCTAATCCTAATCTTCACACTAACCCTTACCTAACCCTAACCCTAACCCTCACACGAACCCTCAACCTAACCCTAACCCTAACCTTAACTCTCACCCTCACCTTAACCCTCACCCTATCCCTTAACCTCATGCTCACCCAACCCTCACAGTAAGCCTAAAACTCAACCTAACCCTAACCCTAACCCTCACCATCACCCTCAACTTCACCCTCACCCTAACCCAAAACCTAACCCTAACCCTAACCCTCACACAAACTTAAACTTAACCCTCACCCTCACCATAACACTAACCCTCACCCTAAACCTCATCCTCACACTAACCCTAAACCTAACTCTAACCCTTATCCTCCCACTAACCCTCACCCTAACCCTAACCATAACTCTAAGTCTTACCCTCACCCTAACCTTCACCTTCACCCTAACCCTCAGCCAAACCCTAACCCTCACCTTAACCCTAACCCTCACCCCCACCCTAAAGGTAACACTAAACCTAAACCTCACCCTAACACTCACACTAAACCTAACCCTCACTCTAAACATAACCCTAACACTAAACCTTACCCTAAACCTAAACCTAACCCTTGCACTCACCATAACCCTAACCCTAATCCTCACATTTACCCTAACACTAACCCACACACTAAAACTCACCCTAATCCTCACCCTCACCTGAAACCTGAACCTCACCCACACCCTCATCTTCAGCCTAACCCTAAACCTAACCCTAATCCTAACCCTGAACCTCACCCTCACCCTGAACCTTACCCTAACCCTAACCCTCACCCTCACCCTCACCCTAACCCTAACCGTAAACCTATCACTAACCCTCACCCTAACCCTAACCCTAAACCTAACCCTCAATCTAACATATACCCTCACCCACACCTTAACCTCACCCTAACCCTCACCCTAAACCTCACCCTCACCCTAAACCTCACCCTAGACCTTACCCTAACCCTAACCCTAACCCCAACCCTAACCCTCAGCGTCACCCTAACCCTAGCCATAACCGTATCCCTAACCCTAACCCTAACCCTAACCCAAACCTTAAAACTAACCCTCACTCTCACTGTCACTCTAACCATAACCCAAACCGTATCCCTAACCTTCACCCTAACCCTAACCCTCACCCTAACCCTCACCCTAAAACATACCCTGAGCCTAATCCTAACCCTAAAACTCAACCCAATCCTATTCCTCTCCCTAAACCTCATCCTCACCCTAAACCTCATCCTAACCTTTACCCTCACCCTAAACCTAACCCTAAACGTACCCCTCACCTGATCCCTCACCCTAACCTAAGCCTCAACCTAACCCTAACCCTAACACTAACCCTCACCCTCACCCAAGCCCTCATCCTAACACTAATCCTAACCCTAAAACTCACCCTAACACTAACCTTCAACCTCACACTAACCCTCACCCTCACCTTAACCCTCACCCTCACCCTAACCCTCATCCTAAACATAACACTAACCCTAACACCAAACCTCACACTAACCCCCACCATAACCCTAAACCTAAACCTAACCCTCACCCTAACCCTTACCCTCACCTTCACCCAACCCCTGACACTAACCCTAACCCTCCCCCTAACCCTAACCCTAACCCTCATCCTCACACTAACCCTAAACCAAACCCTAACCTTTACCCTCACACTAACCCTCACCCTAACACTAAATCGAACATTAAGACTCACCCTCACCCTAACCCTCACCCTAACCCTTACCCTCATGCTCATCCAACCCTCACACTAACCCTAACCCTCAACCTAACCGTTAACCTAACCCTCAACCTCACCCTAACCTTAACCCTAATCCTAACCCTAAACCTCACCTTCACCCTCTTCCTTACCCTAAACCTAATCCACACCCTCAACCTCACCCTCAACATAACCCTCACCAGCACGCTCACCCTAACCCTAACCCTAACCGTCACCCTACCCCTAACCCTAATGCTAACCCTAAAGCTCAACCTTACCCTAACCCTCACCCTAAAACTTAACCTCACCTTAAACCTAACCCTAAACCTAACCCTCACACTAAACCTACCCCTCACCCTCACCCTAAACCTAACAATAATCCTAACGATAATCCTAAACCTAACCCTCACCCTAACGCTAACCCTAACCCTAACGAAAACCCTATTCCTAAGTCTAATCCTAACACTCATCCTCACCCTCACCCTAACCCTAATCCTAAACCTAAGCTTAACCCTAACAATAACCCTAGCCCTAACCCTAACCCTCACCCTCACCCTCACCCTAACCCTAACCCTCAGTCTTACCCTCACCCTCAGCCTAACCCTAACCCTAACACTAATCCTAACACTGAAACTCACTCTCCCCCTGAACCTAATCCTAAAACTAACCCTTACCCTCATCGTCATCCCAACCATAACCCTAAACTTATCCCTAACCCTCATCCTAACCCTAACCCTAAACCTAAAGCTCACACTCACCTTAACCCTCTCTCTAACCCTAACCCAAAGCCTAAACCTCACCCTAACGCTAACCCTAAACCTCAACCTCAAACTAGCCTTCACCCTAACCCTAATCCTAACCCTAACCCTCATCCTAACCCTGAAACTAACACTAACCCTAACCTTCACCCTCACCCTAACCCTAATCCTAACACTAACCCTCAACCTAACCCTAACTCTCACCCTCATCGTAACCCTTACCTAACCCTCAACATAACAATAAACTAAACCCAAACCCTAACTCTCACCCCAATCCTAACCCTAACCCTCACACTAACCCTAACACTCACCCTTACCGTATACCGCATCCTCAGCCTAACCCTCACCTTTAACATTTCCGACACCCTCACCCTAATCCTAAATATAACCCTAACCCTAAACCTAAACCTCACCCTCACCCTCACCCTCATCCTCAACCTCATCATAAATCTAACCCTAACCCTAAAAATAACACTTACCCTAACCCTAACCATCACCCTAACCCTAAACATAACCCTCACCCTCAGCCTCAAACTCAGCCTAAATGTAAACCTAAGCCTAACCCTTACCCTAACCCTCACCATAATCCTAACCCTAACCCTAAACCTAACCCTAATCCTCAACCTCAACCTCACCCTAACCCAAAACCTAATCCTAACCCTCACCCTAACCCTAAGCCTAACGTTAACCCTAACTCTCACACTGACCCTCACCGTCACCCAAACCCTAAACCTCACGCTAACCATAACCCTCACCCTAACCTTAACCCTCACCTACCACTTACCGTCACCCTAACACTAACCTAACCCTAACACTAACCCTCACACTAACTCTAACACTCACCCTCACCCTAGCCCTCACCTAAACCTGACCCTCATCCTGGCCCTAAACCTCACACTAACCCTAACACTAATCCTCAATCTAACCCTCACCCTATCCCTAACCCTAACCCTTACACTAATCCTAAACCTAACCCTAACACTCACCCTTATCTTAACCCTCACCCTCATCGTAAACCTCACTTTTACCCTTACCATCATCCTCAACCTAACCTCACCCTAACCCTAAACCTCATCCCAACCCTCACCCTAACTGGAAACCTAACAATCATGCTAACCCTAACCCTCACCCTCAACCTCAACCTCAGCCTAAACCTAAGCCTAAGCCTAAGCATTACCCTAACCCTCACCCTCACCCGAGCCCTCACACTTACCCTAATCCTAACCATCACCCTAACCCTAATCCTCACCCCCACCCTCACCCTCAGCCTAACCCTAAGCCTAAGCCGAAACCTAACCCTAACCCTCACCCTCACCCTCACCCTCACCCTAATCCTAACACTAACCATAACCCTAACCCTAAACCTCAACCTAACCCTCACCCTAACCTTAACCCTAACACTAACCCTAACCCTAACCCTAAACCTCGACCTAACACTCCCCCTAACCCTAAATCTAACCCTAAACCTCACCCTAACCTTCACCCTAACCCACACCCTCACCCTCACCCTCACCCTCACTGTTACTCTAACCATAAACCTAAAAATAACACTAATCCTAACTTTAAACCTAACCCTAAACCTAACCCTAACCTTAATCCTAACACTCACCATCACCCTAACCCTAATACTAACCCTAAACCTCACCCTAACCCTAACACTCACATCACCATAAGCCTAACTCTCATCCTAAACCTAACACTAACCCTAACCCTAAACCTAAACCCCATCCTAACACTAACCCGAACCCTCACCCTCACCCTAGCCCTCAACCTAAACCTAATCCTAACCCTAATCCTCATCCTATCCCTCACACTAAGCCTAAACTTAACCCCCACCCTAACCCTAATATTAACCCTAATCCTCACCCTAACCCTCAACTTAACCCGAACCCTAAGTCTCACCCTAACACTAAACCTAACCCTCACCCTAACCCTATCCCTCACCCTCACGCTCACCCTCAGTCTAAACCTAGCCTAACCTTAATCCTAAACCTAACCTTCACACTCACCCTAACCCTTACCCTAATCCTAATCCTAACCCTAAGCCTAACCATCACCCTCACCCTAACCCTCACCCTAACCCTAAATCTAACACTAACCCTAACCCTAACCCTCACCCTCAGCCTCACCCTAACCCTAATACTAACCCTAAACCTCACCCTAACCCTAACCCTAAACCTCACCCTCACTATAGCACTCACCATAACTTAATCCTAACGCTAACAATCATCGTAACCCTCACTGTTAACCTGACCCTAAACCTCACCCTCACCCTCACCCTAACTCTAACCCTAAACCTCAAATTAACCCTAACCCTCAACCTCAACATAACCCTTACCCTAACCCTCACCCTATCCCTAAACTTAACCCAAACCCTACCCTCACCCTAAACCTAACCCTCAACCTCAAACTCACCCTCAGCCTAACCCTAAACCGAACCCTAAACCTAAGCCTAACACATACAGGAACCCTCATCCTACACCTAATCCTAAACCTAACCCTAACCCAAACCCTAACCCTCCCCCTAACTCTCACTGTAACCCTAACCCTAACACTAACCCTATCCCTCAACCTAACCGTGACCCTAACCCTCACCCTAAACCTCCCGCTCACCCTAACCCTCACCGTAACCCTAACCCTAACCTGAACCCCAACACTAACCCTAAACCCAAACCTAACCCTAAACTTAACCCTAAACCTAACCCTAATCCTCAGCCTCACCCTCACCCTAACCCAAACCCAAACCCTAACCTTCACCCTAACTCTAAGCCTAATCCTAACCCTAACCCTAACTCTCACACTCACACTCATCCTAACCCTATTCCTAAACCTAACCCTATCCCTATCCCTAGCCCTCAACATAACCCTCACCCTAGCCCTCACCCTTACCCTAATCCTAACCCTAAACCTCATCCTAAACCTCACACTAACCCTAACTCTAACCCTCACCATAACCCGAAGCCTAACCCTCACCCTCATGCTCGGCCTAAGCCTAAGCCTAAGCCTAACACTAACATTAACCCTCACCCTAAACCTAATCCTAACACTAACCCTAACTCTAACCCTAAAACTCACCCTCATCCTAAACCTAACTCTAAACCTAACCCTAAACCTAAACCTCACCCTAACCCAAACCCTAACCCTAAGCCTAAGCCTAACCCTAACCCTAACGCTCACACTCACCCTTACCCTAAACCTAATCCTAAAACTAACCCTATCCCTAACCCTAACCCTCACACTAAGCCTCACCCTAGCCCTCACCCCAACCCTAATCCTAAACGTAAACCTCATCCTAACCCTAACCCTACTCCTCACCCTTACCCTAACTCTAACCTTCACCCTCATGCTTGGCCTAAGCCTAAGATTAAGCCTAAGTCTAACCCTAACCCTAACCCTAAACCTAACACTAAACCTAACTCTAACCCTAAACCTCACCCTCACCCTAACCCTAATTCTAACCCTAAGCTTAAACCTAAACCTCATCCTATCCCCAACCCTAACCCACACCCTTACCCTCACCTTAAACAAAACCCTAACCCTAACACTAACAATAACCCTAACCCTAATCCTAACACTCACGCTAACCATAACCATAACACTCAGCCTAACCCTAACCCTCAACCTAACACTAACCCTAACCCTAACACTAACCCTCACACTAACCCTAATCATCACCCTAATCCTAAACCTCATCCTAACCCTAACCCTAACCCTCACCCTCACCCTAACCCTCACCCTAACCCTAACGCTCATCCTCACCTTAAACCTCACACTAACCCTAACAATAATCCTCAATATAACCCCCAACCTCACCCTAAACATAGCCCTAAAACTCACCCTAACCCTAACCCTCACCCTAACCCTAATCCTCATCCTCAACCTCACCCTCAGCCTAACCGTAAGCCTAACCCTAAACCTAACCCTAAGAATAACACTAATCCTAACCCTAAACCTAAACCTAACCCTAAACCTAACCCTAATCTTAACACTCACACGCACCCTAACCCTAATCCTAACCCTAACCCTGACAATAACCCTAATCCTAATCCTAAACCTAAGCCTAACCCTCACCCTCACACTAACCCTCAACCTAACCTCACCCTAACACTAACCCTAAACCTAAGCCTCACCCTCAGGCTCAATCTAACCCTAACTCTAACCACAAAATCTCAAGCTCACCCTAACCCTAACCCTAAACCTAACCCTAAACCTCACCATAACCATAACCCTAAACCTCACCCTAACTCTAAGCCTAAACCTAAGCCTAACCCTAACCTTCACCCTCACCCTCACCGTAACCTAAACCCTAACCCTAAACATAACAATAACCCTAACCTTAACCCTAACCCTCACCTAAACCATAACCCTCAATCTTACCCCAACCCTCAACCTAACACGCTCACCCTAACCCTAACCCTAACCCTCACCCTTACCCTAGCACTCACCCTAACCCTTACACTCATCCTCAACCTAAATTTTACCCTATACCTAACCCTCACCCTTACAGTAACTCTCACCCTCAGACTAACCCTCATGTATACCCTTACCGTCACCCCCACCCTAACCCTCACCCTAACCCTAACCCTCACCCTAACCCTCACTCTATCCCTAACTCTACCGTTAAACTTCACCCTCACCCTAACCCTAATTCTAACCCTAACCCTAACACTAAACCTCACCCTAACCCTAAACCTAACCCTCAACCTAAACCTAAACTTAACCCTCACCCTCACCTTCAGCCTAAACCTAAGGCTAACCTTAACCCTAACCGTCACACTAACCCTAACGCAAATCCTAATCCTAACCCTAACCCTAATCCTCACCCTCAACCTAACCCTCACCCTAACCCTAACCCTAACACTAACCCTAACATTAAACCTCACCCTCAGCTTCACCCAAACACTAATTTATCCCTAAACCTCACCCTCACCCTAACCCTAATGCTAAACATAAGTCTCACCCTAACTCTGACCCTCCCCCTAACTCTCAACTTAAACCTAAGACTAACACTAACCCTAACCCTAACACTAAATCATACCCTAACCCTAACCCTAACCCTCACACTCACCATAACCGTCACCCTCACCCTCACCCTCAGCCTAATATTTTGCCTAAACCTAATCCCAACCCTAAACCTAACACTAACCAAACCCTCACCCTAACCCTCACCCCAACCCTCACCCTCACCCTCACCCTCACCCTAGCATACAACCAAACCCTAAGTCTAAGATTAACACTCACCCTAACCCTCACACTAATCCTAATCCCAACACTCACCCTAACCGTAACCCTCACCCTCACCCTAACTCTAATCCTAATCCTAACCCTAACCCTAACACTCACACTCACACTCACCTTAACCCTAATCCTAATCTGAACCTTAACACTAACCCTCACCCCCACACTAAACCTCACCTTATCCCTAACCTAACAGTAACCTAACCCTAACCCTAACCCTAACCCTCACCCTAAATTTAACTCTAACCCTAAACCTCACCTTCACCATAACCCAAACCCTAACCCTAATCGTAAACCTCACCCTAAACCTATACCTTACTCTAACACTTATGCTAACCCTAACACTAAAACTAACCCAAACACTATCCCTCACACTACCACTAACCATCACCCTAAACCTAAACCTCACCCAAACCCTAACCCTAACCCTCAACTTTACCCTATTCCTCACCCTAACCCTAACCATCAGCCTCACCCTAAACCTCATACTAACCCTAACACTAATCCTCAGTCTAACCCTCACACTCACCCTAACCCAAACCCTCACCGTCACCCTTACCATAACCCTCACCCTCAGCCTAACCCTCACCTTTACTCTTACTTTCACCCTCATCGTAACCTTCACCCTAATCCTAACCCTCATCCTAACCCTCACCCTTACTGTAACACTAACCATCACCCTAACCCTAACCCTCATCCTTACCTTCAGCCTCAGTCTAACCCTAAGCCTAAGCCTAAACTTAACCCTAAACCTCACACTCATCCTAGACCTCACCGTAACCCTAATCCTAACCCTAACCCTCATCATAACACTCAACCTAACCATAACTGGAACCATGATTCTAAACCTAATCCTCATCCCCAACCTCACCCTCAGCCTAACCCTAAGCCTAAGGATAACCCTCACCCTAACCCTTACACTCACCCTCACACTAACCCTAATCCTAACCCTAACCCTAAACCTAAACCTCAACCTAACCCTCACCCTAACCCTAAACCTAACCCTCACCTTAGTCCTCACAATAACCTTCAGTCCAAACCTAACCCACACCCTCACCATAACCCAAACCCTCAGCCTAAACCTCACCCTAACCCTAGCCCTCATCCTAACCCAAATCCTAACCCTACCCCTCATGCAAACCCTCACCCTAACCCTCACCCTAAACCTAGCCCTAATCCTATCCCTCAACCTAACCCTAAACCTCACCCTCAACATAACCCTAACCCTAACCCTCACCCTATCCCTAAACCTAACCCTAACCCTAACCCTAAACCTCACCTTAAACCTAACCCTAACTCTCACCCTAAACCCAACCCTAAACCTCACCCTAATCCTAAACCTAACCCACATGCTAACACTCACCCTAACCCTCACTGTAACCCTAACTCTCACCCTCACCCTCAGCCTATCCCTAATTAAAACCCTAACCCTAACCATAAACCCCACACTCACCCTCACCCAAATCCTAATCCTAAACCTAAACCTATCCCTAACCCTAACCCTCACCGTAATGCTCACTCTAACCCTAACCCTAACTCTAACCCTAAACCTCACCCTCACCCTAACCCTCACCCTTACACTCACACTCAGCCTTTCCCTAAGCCTAACCCTAACCCTAACCCTAACCCTTAACCTCACCTTCACCCTAACCATAAAACTTACCCTAACCCTAACACTTACCCTCATCCTCAACCAAGCCCTGAGCTTAACCCTAATTGTATCTCTAACCCTCATCCTAACCCTCACCCTAACCCTAAACCTAATTCTAACCCTCAACCAAACCCTAACCCTGACGCTCACCATAACCCTAACCCTAACCCTCACCCTAACCCTAAACCTTACCCGAAACCTAAACCTCACCATTACCCTAAACCTAACACTCACTCTCACCCTAGCCCTCATCCTAACGCTAATCCTAACCCTTTCCCTCATGATAACCCTTACCAAATCCCTAACCCTAACATTCAACGTAAACCTAGCCCTAATCCTAACCCTCAACCGAACCCTAAACCTCACCCTCAAGATAACCCTAACCCTAAACCTCAACCTATCCCTAAACCTAAATCTAACATTAAAACTCCCCTAACCCTAACCCTAAACCTCACCCTAAACATAACCCTCACCCTCAACCTAACCCTTAGCCTAACCCTAAGCCTAACCCTAAACCTAACCCTACCCCACACACTCACCCTCACCCTCAACCTAATCCTAACCCTAACCCTAACCCTCACCCTCACCCTCAACTTAGTCTTCAACCTAAGCCTAATCCTAGCCCTAACCCAAAGTCTAACTGTAACCCTAACCCTAAACCTAACCCTAAACCTAACCCTAACCATCACCCTCACTGTAAGTGTAACCATAAACCTAACCCTAACAATAACCCTAACCCTAACCATCACCCTAACACTTACCCTCACCCTTACACTAACTCTAACCATAACATTAACCCTCACACTAATCTTAACCCTCAACCTTAACCTAAACCTCACCCTCACCCTAAACCCAACCCTAATCCTCATGCTCACCCTAGCCCTCACCCTAACCCTAATTCTAACCCTAACCATCACCCTAAACCTAACCCTCATCCTTACCCTAAACCTCACACTAACCCTAACCCTAATTCTCAATCTAACCCTCACTCTCACCCTACCCTAACCATAAACCTTACCCTAACCCGCACCCTAAACCTAACCCTTACCATTACCTTAACCCTCACCCTCAGCCTAACCCTCACATTTACACTTACCATCACAATCACCCTAAACCTAACCCTCATCCTAACCCTCACCCTAACCGTAAACCTAACCATCACCCTAACCCTAACCCTCACCCTCAACCTCACATTCAGACTAACACTAAGCCTAAGCCTATACCTAACCCTATCCCTCAACCTCACCCTAGCCCTCACCCTAACCCTAATCCTAACCCTAAACCTCATCCTAACCATCAACCTAACCCTAAACCTAACCATCACAAAAACCCTAATCCTCGCCCCAACTTCAACCTCAGCCTAAACCTAAGCCTAAGCCTAACCCTAACTCTAACCCTAACCCTAACCCTAAACCTAATCCTCATCCCCACCCTCACCCTCAGCCTAACCCTAAGCCCAACCCTAACACTAACCATATCTCCAACCCTAACTCTAAATCTCACCCTAACCCTAACCCTAACCCTCACCCGCAACCTCACCCTCACCATAACTCTAACCCTAACCCTAACTATAACACTAACTCTAAACCTAACCCTCAGGCTAAACCTAATCCTCACCCCCACCCTCATCCTCAGCCTAACCCTAACCCTAACACTAACACTAACGCTAAACCTCACCCTCAGCCTAACCCTAACCCTAACACTAACCCTAAACCTAACCCTCAGCCTAACCCTAACCCTAACCCTAAACCTCACACTCACCCTCAACCTAACCATAATCCTAAACCTAACCCTATCCCTAACCCTAACCCTCACACTAACCGTCACGCCAGTGCTCACCTTAACCCTAATCCTAACCCTAACCCTCATCCTAACCCTCAATCTAACCCTAACTCGAACCCGAACCCTAACCCTAAGCCTCACATTCAACCTCAGTCTAAGCCTAACCCTAAGCCTAACCCTAAACCTAACCCTAACCCACACACTCATCCTCACCCTAACCCTAATCCTAACCCTAACCTTCACTCTAACCCTAACCCTCACACTAACTCTCACACTAACCATAACCTAACACTGTCCCTAACGCTAAACCTCACACTAACCCTCACCTTAAGCCTAACTTTAATCCTAAACCCCACCCTCAACCTATTCCTAACTCTAAACCTAATCATAACTCTAAACCTCACCCTAACACTAACCCTAACCCTCACCCTCACCCTCACCCTCAACATAACCCTAAACCTAACAACAAGAATAAACCTAACCTAACCCTAAACCTCACCCTAACACTTACCCTCACACTAACACCAACCCTAACCCTAACACTAACCCATACACTAACCCTAACCCTCACCCTAACCCTAAAACCCACCCTAACCCTAATCCTAACCCTAACCCTCACCCTCACCCTAGCCCTCACCCTAACCTTAACCCTCACCCTAACCCTAACACTCATCCTCACCCTAAACCTCACACTAACCCTAACCCTAATCCTCAATCTAACCCTTACCCTCACCCTAACCCCTAACCCTCACCCTTACCCTAGCCCTCACCATAACACTAACCCTCACCCTGATCTTAACCCTCACCCTCAGCCTAACCCTCAACTTTACCCTTACCATCACCCTCACGCTAACCCTCACCCTATCTCTAAACCTCATGCTAACCTTCAACCTAAACGTAACACTAACCATCACCCTAATGCTAAACCTTCACCTCAACCTCACCCTCAGCCTAACCATAAGCCTAAGCCTAATCCTAACCCTAAACCTCACCCTCACCCTGGCCCTCACCATAACCCTAATCCTAACCCTAACCCTCATCCTAACCCTCACCCTAACCCTAACCCTAAAAATCACCAGAACCTTAATCCCCACCCCCATCCTCACCCTCAGCCCAACCCTAAGCCTAAGCCTAAGCCTAACCCTAATCCTCACACTCACCCTCACCCTAACCCTAATCCTAAACCTAACTGTAAGCCTAAACCTAAACTTCAACCTAACCCTAACCCTCACCCTAACTCTCCCCCTAACCTTAACTCTAACGCTAAACCTTACCCTCACCCTAACCCTAATCCTCACCCTAACCCTAAACCTCACCCTAACCCAAAACCTAACACTCACCCTCACCTTCACACTCACCCTCACCGCAACTCTAACCCTAACATTAACAATAACACTAACCCTAACCTTAAAGCTAACCTTAACCCTAATCCTAACCCTAAACCTCACCCTCAGCCTCACCCTCACCACAAAGGTAACCTTAAACATAACACTAACAATCAATGTAACCCTAACCCTAATCCTAACCCTCACCCTCACCCTAACCCTAATCCTAACCCTAACCCTCACCCTAACCCTAACCCTCACCCTCACCTTAACCCTAACCCTAACCCTAACCCTAACCCTAACACTAAAACTCACCCTAAACCTAACCCTAACCCTCACCCTTATCCTAACCCTCACCCTCATCCTCACCTTCAGCCTAAACCTAAGGTTAACCCTAACACTAATCCTAACCCTCACACTCACCCTATCCCTAATCCAAATCCTAATCCTAAGCCTAACCCTAACCCTCACTCTCAAACTAACCCTCACCCTATCCCCAAACCTAACACTTACCCTAACACTAACCCTCACCCTCAGCCTCACCCTAACCCTAATTCTATCCCTAAACCTCACCCTCACCCTAACCCTAAGGCTAACCCTAACTGTAACCCTAACCCTAATCCTCCCCCTAACTCTCACCCTAACCCTAACACTATTACTAAACTTTACTCTAACCCTAACACTAACACTAAAGCTCACCCTAACCCTAACCCTAACCCTAACACAGCCTTCACCCTTAACCTCAGCCTAACCCTATGCCTAACCCTAACCCTATCCCTATCCCTCACACTCACACTAAGCCTAACACTAATCCTAATCCTAACCCTAACCCTATCCCTCAACCTCACCCTAAACCTCACCCTAACCCTAACACTAACCCGTACCTTAATCCTCACCTTCAACCTCACACTCAGCCTAACCCTAAGACTAACCCTAAACCTAACCCTAAAACACACACTCGCCCTCACCCTAACGCTAATCCTAAACCTAACCCTAACCCTAACCCTAACCCTCCCTCTACCTCTAACCCTAACCCTTACCCTAACACTAACCCTAACCCTAACCCTCAACCTAACCCTCACCCTAAACCTAACTCTAACCCTAAACCTCACTCTCACCCTAACCCTAACTCTAACCCTAACCCAAACCCTAAACTTCACCCTAACCTTAACCCTAACCCTCATCCTCACCCTCACCGTAACTGTAACCCTAAACCTAACCCTAACAAAAACCCTAACACTATTCCTAATCCTCACCCTAACAATAACACTCACCCTAACCCAAACCCTCACCCTAACACTTACCCTCACCCTAACACTAACCCAAACCCTAACCCTAAACCTAAACCTCAATCTCACCCTCACCCTAACCCTAACTCTATCCCTAACCCTAAACCTAAATTCATCCTAACCCTAACCCTCACCCTCATCCTCACTGTAACCCTAATCCTAACCCTAACAATAACCTTAACCCTAACCCTAACCCTCATCCTAACCGTAAACATCACCCTAACCCTAACCCTCACCCTAACACGTAGACTCAACCTAACACTAACCCTGACCTTAACACTAACCCTCACCCTAACCCTAACCATCACCCTAACCATAAACCTCACCCTAACCCTAGACCTCACCCTCAGCCTAATGCTCACCTTTACCCATAAAGTCACCCTCACCCTAACCCGCACCCTAACCCTAATCCTTATACTAACTCTCACCCTAACTTTAACCCCAACCATCACCCTAACCCTAAACCTGACCCTCACCCTCATCCTCAGCCTAACCCTAAGCCTAAGCCTACCCCTAACCCTAACACTCTCCCTCATCCTAGCCCTCACCCTAACCCTAATCAAAACACTAACCCTCATCCTAGCCATAACCCTAACCATCATTCTAAACGTAATCCTCATCCCCATCCATACCTTCAGCCTAACCCTAAGACTAAGCTGAACCCTAAACCTAACCATCAGGGAAAAAGTAGTCCTAAAACTAATCCTAACCTTGACATTAAACCTCAACCTAACCATCACCCTAACCTTAACCCTCACAACAACCCTAACCCTAACCCTCACACTAAACCTCCCCCTGAACCTAACTCTAACCCTCAAGCTCACCCTCACCCTAACCATAACCCTAATCCTAAAACCCTAACATTAACCCTCACCATCATGCTCGGACTAACCCTAAGCCTAAGCATAAGACTAACCCTAACCCTCACACTCATCCGCACCCTAACCCTAACCATAACACTAACCCTTACCCTAACACTCACACTAACCTAACCCTAACACTAAATCTAACCCTAAACCTCACCCTCACCCTAACCCTAACCCTCACCCTCACCCTCAGCCTAACATTAAGCCTAACCTTAAACCCACCCCTAACCCTAACCCTAACACTAACCCTCACCCTAACCCTCAACCTAACCCTAACCTTAACCCTCACCCTCACCCCAGGCCATAACCAAACCCTAAGCCTAAGCCTAACCCTAACTCTAAACCTAACCCTCACACTCGCCCTAAAAATAACCCTAACCATAACCCTAAACCTCACACTAAGCCTAACCCTAAAACTCACCCTCACCCTAAACCTCACCCTAACCCTAACCCTAAACCTAACTCTAACCCTCACCATATACATAACCCTCACAATAACCCTAAACCTCACACTAACCCTTAACCAAACCCTCACCCTCACCCTCACCCTAATCCTAACCCTAACCCTCACCCTCACCCTAAACGAAACCCTATCCCTAACACTCACCCTAACCCTACGCCTAACCCTAACCCTAACCCTAACCCTCACATTCACCCTCAATCTAAACCTAATCCTAAACCTGACCCTATCCCTAACCCTAACCCTAACCCTCAAACTAACCATCACCCTAGTGCTCAACCTAACCCTAATCCTAACCCTACACCTCATCCTAACCCTCACCCTAACCTTAACCCGAACCCTAACCCTCACGTTAACCCTAACCCTCACCCTCACTCTCATTCTAAGCTTAAGCCTAACCGTAAGCTTAAGCCTAACCCTAACCCTCACACTAACCCTAACCCTAGCCCTAACACTAACACTAAGGCTAACTCTAACCCTAAACCTCACCCCCACCCTAACCCTAACTCTAACCCTAACCCTTAACATAAACCTCACCCTAAACCTAATCCTAACCCTCACCTTCAGGGTAACCATAACTCTAACACTAATCCTAAAAATAACCCTATACCTAACCCTAACCTTCATTCTAACGATAAACCTCACCCTAACCCTAACCCTCATCCTAACACTTAACCTCACCCTAACACTAACCATAACCCTAACACTAACACTAACCCTAACCATCACCCTAACCCTAAACCTCACCCTAACCCTAACCCTCACCCTCACCCTAGCGCTCACCCTAACCCTAACCATCATCCTCACCCTAAACCTCACACTAACCCTAAAACTAATCCTCATTCTTAACCTCACCCTCACCCAAACCCTAACCCTAAACCTCAACCTAACCAAAACCCTCACCCTCACCCTCAGACTCACGCTAACCCTCAGCCTAACCCTCACCCTCACCCTAGACCTCTACCTAACCCTAATCCTAACCCTAACCCTAAACCTAACCATCACCATAAACCTAAAACTCATTCCCACCCTCACCCTCATCCTAACCCTAAGCCTAAGCCTAAGCCTAATCCTAACACTCACACTCACCCTCACCATAACCCTAATCCTAAACCTAATCCTAAACCACAACCTAACCCTCACCCTAACCCTAACCCTAACACTAACCCTAAACCTAACCCTAACCCTAACCCTCACCCTCACCTTAACCGTAACGCTAAACCTAACCCTAACAATAACCATAACCCTAAAACTAAGCCTAACCCAAAACATAACCCTCTCCCTAAACCTAACACTCACCCTAACACTTACCCTCACCCTAACAGTAACCCTAATCCTAACACTTACCGTCACACTAACCCTAACCATCACCTTAAACCTAAACCTCAACATAACCCTCAACCTCAGACTAGCCCTCACCCTAACCCTAACCCTCATCCTCACCCTAAACCTCACACTAACCCTAACACTAATCCTCCATCCAACCCTCACCCTCACCCTAACCCTAACCCTAATCCTCACCCTAACCCTCACCCTAACCCTAACCATCAACTTTACCCTTACTGTCACCCTCACCATAACCCTCACCCTAACCCTAACACTCATCCTAAAACTCAGCCTAACCGTAACCCTAACCATCACGCCAAGCCTAACCATTAACCTCAGCCTCAGCCTCAGGCTCAGCATAACCCTAAGCCTAAGCCTAACCCTAACCCTAAACCTCACCCTCACCCTCGTCCTCACCCTAACCCTAATGCTAACACTAAACCTCATCCTAACCCGAACCATAACCCTAACAATAACCCTAACCCTAAACATCATTCTAACCATAATCCTCACCCCAACCCTAATCCTCTCCCTAACATTTACCCTCAACCTAACACTAACCCTAACCCTTACACTAACCCTCACAGTAACCCTAAAACTAATCCTCAATCTAACCACACCCTCACCGTAACCCTAACCCTAACCCTCACCCTAATCCTAACCCTCACATTTACCGTAATCGTCACTCTCAGCCTAGCCCTCAACTTTACCCTTATTTTCACCCTCACACTAACCCTCACACTAACCCTAACCCTCATCCTAACCCTCACCCTGACCGTAACCCTAAGCATCACTCTAACCTTAACTCTCACCCACACCCTTAAACTAACACTAAACCTCACACTAACCCTCACACTAACACTAAGTCTAAGCCTAAACCTCACCTTCACCCTAACCCTAAACCTCACCCTCACCCTCAGCCTAAACCTAAGCCTAACCCTAAAACTACCCCTCACACTCACACTCACCCTCAGCCTAAGCCTACCCCTAACACTAACACTAACCATAAACCTCACCCAAAACCTCACCATAACCCTAACTCTAACCCTAAACTTCACATTCGCCAAAATCCTAACCCTAACCATAACCCTATACCTCAGCCTAAACCTAATCCTAAACCTCACCCTCAACCTAAACCTCACCTAACCCTAACCCTAAACCTCACATCACCGTAGCCCTCACCCTAACCCTAAACCTAACCGTAATCCACACCCTAAACATAACCCTCACCGTAACACTATCACTCACACTAACCCTAAACATAACCCTCAACCTCACCATCAGCCTAACCCTAAGCCTAACCCTAAACCTAACCCTAACCCACGCACTCACCCTCACCCTAACCCTAATCCTAATCCTAACCATAACCATAACCCTCACCCTAACCCTATCACTCACCCTAACCCTAACCCTAACCCTAACCCCAACCCTAAACCTAACCCTTACCATAAATCTCACCCTCAGCCTCACCCTCACTTCAAACTTAACCCTAACCATAACATGAACAATAACCCTAAACCTAACCCTAACTCTAACCCTAACCCTAAAACTAAACCTAATCCTCACCCCCACCATCATCCTCAGCCTAAACCTAAGCCTAACCCTAACACTAACCCTAACTCTAACCCTAAACCTCACCCTCACCCTAACCCTATCTCTAACCCTAACCCCAAACCTCACCCTAACACTAACCCTAACCCTCACCCGCACCCTCAACCTGACCCTCAACGTAACTCTAACCCTATCCCTAACAATAACACTAACCCTAACCCTAACCATCACCCTAACCCTAATCCTCACCCCCACACTCACCCTTAGCCTAACCCTAACCCTAAACCTAACACTAATCCTAATCCTCACCCTCACCTTCACACTAAACCAAACCCTAAACCTAACCCTAATCCTAAGCCTAATCCTAACCCTAATCCTAAAACTAACCCTCATCCTAACCCTAACCCTCACCCTCAACCTCACCCTCAGCCTAACCCTAAGCCTAACCCTAAACCTAACCCTAACCCACACACTCAACCTCACCCTAAACCTAATCCTAACCCTAACCCTCACTCTAACCTTAACCCTCACACTAACCCTCACCCTAACCCTAACCTAAAAATAACCCTAACCCTAACCTTCAGACTAACACTCACCCTAATCCTAACTTGAACCTTAAACCTTTCCCTCACCCTAACACTAACTCTAACCCTAATCCTAACCCTAAATCTCACCCTAAGCCTAACCCTAACCCTAACCTTCACCCTCACCCTCACCCTCAACGTAACCCTAAACCTAACAATAACAATAACCCTAACCCTAACCTCAACCCTCACCTTAACTATAACTCTCACCCTAACCCTAATCCTCACCCTAACACTTACCCTCACCCTAACACTAACCCTAACACTAACACTAACCCTCAAACTAAACCTAACCTTCATCCTAACCCTAAACCTCACCCTAACCCTAACCCTCACCCTCAATGTAACTCTAACCCTAACCCTAACAATAACACTAACCCAAACCCTCACGCTAAACCTAACTTTAACCATAAACCTCACCGTCAGCCTCACCCTGACCGCAAACAACTCTAAACATAATGCTAACAATAACCCTAACCCTAACACTCAGCCTTACCATAAACCTCACCCTAACCCTAACACTAATCATCAATCTAACCCTCACCCTCACCCTAACCCTAACCCTCAGCCTTATAGTAACTCTCACCCTCAGCCCAACCCTAATATTTAACCTTACCTTCATCCCCACCCTAACACTCATGCTAACCCTAACCCTCACCCTAAACCGAACTCTTCCTATAAACCTCACCCTCACCATTACCCTAACTCTAACCCTAAACCTAACACTAAACCTCACCATAACCCTAACCATAACCTTCACCCTAACCCTAAACCTCACCCTCTCCCACACCCTCAGCCTAAACCTAAGGCTAACCCTATCACTCATCCTAACCCTCACACTCACCCTAACCCTAATCCTAAGCCTCACCCTCACCCTAGCCCTCACCCTAACCCTAACTCTCATTCTCACCCTAAACCTCACACTAACCCTAAAACTAATCCTCAATCTAAACCAAACCCTCACCCTAATCCTAACCCTAATCCTCACCCTAACCCTAACCCTCACATTTACCGTAATACTCACTCTCAGCCTAACCCTCAACTTTACCCTTACTGTCACCCTCATCCTTACACTCACACTAACTCTCACCCTCATGCTAACCCTCTCCCTGGCCGTAACACTAAGCATCACCCTAACCCTAACCCTCACCCACACCCTAACTTTAACACTAACCCTCACACTAACCCTCACCCTAACCCTAACACTAACCCTAACCCTCACACTAAACCTAACCCTCACCCTCAACCTCACCCTAAGCCTAACCCTTACCCTAACCCTCACACTCACCCTAACCCTAATCCTAATCCTAACCATAACCATAACCCTCATCCTACCCCTAACACTCACCCAATCCCTAAGCCTAACACTAACCCTAACCCTAACCCTAACTCTAACACTAAACCTCATCCTCACCCTAACCATAACCCTAAACCTAACCCTAAGCCTAACACTAAACGTCGCCCTAACCCTAGCCCTCACTCTAACCCTAATCCTAACCCTAACCCTCATCCTGACCCTCACACTAACCCTAATGCTAACCCTCAACCTAAACCCAACCCTCACACTCAACCTCACCCTCAGCCTAACGCTAAGCCTAACCCTAAATCTAACCCTAACCCACACACTCAACCTCACCCTAACCCTAATCCTAACACTAACCCTAACTCTAACCATAACCCTCACAGTAACCCTAACCCTAACCCAAACCTAACACTAAATCTAACCCTAACCCACACACTCAACCTCACCCTAACCCTAATCCTAACACTAACCCTAACTCTAACCATAACCCTCACAGTAACCCTCACCCTAACCCAAACCTAACACTAACCCACACCCTCACCCTAACCCTAACTCTAACCCTAATCCTAACCCTAAACCTCACCCTAACCCTAACCCTAACCCTCACCCTCACCCTCAATGTAACACTAAACCTAAAACTAACAATAAACCTAACCCTAACTATAACCCTCACCCTAACCCTAACCCTCACCCTAACACTTACCCTCACCCAAACAGTAACCCTAACACTAACACTAACCCTTACACTAACCCTAACCCTCACCCTAACCCTAAACCTCACCCTAACCCTAACCCTAACCCTCACCCTCACCCTAGCCCTTACCCTAACCCTAATTCTAACCCTTACCCTCACCTAACCCAAACCCTCATCCTCACCCTAAACCACACACTAACCCTAACCATGCTTCTCAATCTAACCCTCACCCTCACCCTAATCCCTAACTCTCAACCTTAACCTAACCCTCACCCTAACCATAACCCTCACGCTTATCTTAGCCCTCACCCATAGACTACCCCTCAAATTTACCCTTACCATCACCCTTACCCTAACCCTCATCCTATCCCTAAACCTCATCCTAACCTTCAAGCTAAACGTAACCCTAACCATCACCTTAACCCTAACCATAACACTAACCCTAAACCTAACCCTGACCCTGACCCTCCGCAAAAACCTAACACAAAACCGAAACCTAACACTAACGCTCACACTTACCCTAACCCTCACCTTAACCCTAAACCTCACCCTAACGCTAAACCTAACCCTCACCCTCACCCGAGCCCTCACCCTAACCCTAATCCTAACCTTAACCCTCATCCTAACCCTCACCTTCACCCTCAACCTCAGCTTAACTCTAACCCAAACCCTAACAATAACATTAACCCTAAACCTAACCCTAACCATAAACCTCACCCTCAGTCTCACACTCACTGCAAACTTAACCCTAACCATAACACTAACAATAACCCTACCTCTAACCCTAACACGAACTCTAACCCTAACCCTAAACCTAACCCTAATCCTCTCCCCCACCCTCACCCTCACCATACCCTAAGCCTAACCCTAACTCTAACCCTAACTCTAACCCTAAACCTCACCCTCACCCTAACCCTATAACACTAACCCTAAAACTCACCTAACCATAACCCTAACCCTCACCCTCACCCTCAACCTCACGCTCACCGTAACTCTACACCTAACCCTAACAATAACACTAAACCTAAGCCTAACCATCACCCTAACCCTAATGTTCACCCCCACACTCACCCATAGCCTAACCCTAACTCAAACCCTAACACTAATCCTAACCCTCAACCTCACCCTAAACCAAACCCTAAGCCTAGGCCTAACCCTAACCCTAAGCCTAACCCTAACCCTAAGTCTAACCCTCACACTCACCCTCAACCTAAGCCTAATCCTAAACCTAACCCTATCCCTAACCCTAACTCTCACACTAACAGTCACCCCAGTGCTCAACCTAACCCTAATCCTAACCCTAACCATCATCCTAACCCTCAATCTAACCCTAACTCTAACCCTCACCCTAACCCTAACCATGACCCTCAACCTCAACCTCAGCCTAACCCTAAGCCTAACACTAAACCTAACCCTAACCCACACACTCACCCTCACCATAACCCTAATACTAACCCTATCACTATAACCCTAACCCTCACACTAAACCTCACCCTAAACCTAACCAACACTAACCCTAACCCTAACCCT
The DNA here is from genome assembly GCF_024711535.1 of Dipodomys merriami. Classification (NCBI taxonomy): domain Eukaryota; kingdom Metazoa; phylum Chordata; class Mammalia; order Rodentia; family Heteromyidae; genus Dipodomys; species Dipodomys merriami. The sequence continues at coordinate 53,184 of NW_027202558.1, forward strand.
CACACTAACACTCACCCTAAGCCTAACTCTAACCCTAAACCTCACCTTCACCCTAACCGTAACTCTAACCCTAATCCTAATCCTAAATCTCACCCTAACCCTAACCCTAAACTTAGCCCTCAAACTCACCCTCACCCTCAACATAATCCTAAACCTACCAATAACCTTAACCCTAACCCTAACCCTCAACCTAACTATAACCCTCACCCTAAACCTAAACCTCACCCTAACACTTACCCTCACCCCAATACTAACCCGAACCCTAAAACTAACCCTCACACTAACCCTAACCCTCACCCTAACCCTAAAACTCAACCTAACCCTAACACTAACCCTAACCCTCACCCTCATACTAGCCCTCACCCTAAACCTAATTCTAACCCTAATCCTCACCCTAACCCTAACCCTCATCCTCACCCTAAACCTAACCCTAATCCTCAATCTAACCCTGACCCTCACCATAACCCCTAACCCTTACCCTTACCCTAACCCTCACCCTAACCCTAACCCTCATCCTTATCTTAATTCTCACCCTCAGACTAACCCTCAATTTTACCCTTACCATCACCCTCACACTAACCTTCACTCTACCCCTAAACCTCAGGCTAAACTTCAACGTAACCGTAACCCTAACCATCACCCTAAGCTTAACCCTCACCCTCAACCTCACCCTCAGCCTTACCCTTACCCTAAGCCTAACCCTAACCCTAAACCTCACCCTCACCCAGCCCTCAACCTAACCCTAATCCTAACCCTAACCCTCATACTCAGCCGAACCCTAACCCTAACCCTAACCCTCAACCTAACCCTCCCCCTAACCCTAACTCTAATACTAAACCTCACCTACACCCTAACGCTAATCCTCACCCTAACCCTAAACCTCACCCTAAGCCTAACCCTCACCCTCACCCTCGCCCTCACCCTCACCATAATTCTAACCCTAACCTTAACAAAAACACTAATCCTAAACCTAAACCTAAACCTAACCTTAATCCTAACCCTAACCCTCACCCTAATCCTAAACCTAACCCTAACCCTCAACCTAACCATAACCCTCACCCTCACCTTAATCCTAATCCAAATCCTAACCCTCACCCTAAACCTAATCCTCACCCTCACCTTAACCATAACACTCACACCTACCTTCACCCTCAACCTAACCCTAAACCTAAGCCTAAACCTAACACTCAAACTCATCCTCACCGTAATCCTAATCCTAACCCTAAGCCTATCCCTAAACCTCAACCTAACCCTCACCCTCACCCTAAGACTAACACTAAACCTAACCCTACCTCTCACCCTAACCCTCCCCATAAACCTAATTCTAATACTAAACATCACCCTCAACCTAACCCTAACCCTAAACCTCACCATAAACTTCACGCTAAACCTAACCCTCACCCTCACCCTTACTGTAAATCTAACCCTAACCCAAAAAATATTACTAACCCTAACCCTAAACCTAAACCTAAACCTAACCATAAACCTCACCCTCAGCCTCACCCTCACTGCAAACTTAACTGTAACCATAACACTAACAATAACCCTAACCCTAACCCTAACCCTCATCCTCATCCTAAACCTCACCCTAACACTAATCCTCAATCTTACCCTCACCCTCACCCTTCCACTAACCCTAACCCTCACACTAACCCTAACCCTAACCCTTAGAGTAACTCTCACCCTAAGCCTAACCCTAAACTTTACCCTTACCGTCACCCCCACCCTAACACTCACCCTAAACCTAAACCTCACCCTAACCCTCACCCTAACCCCAACTCTACCGCTAAACCTCAACCTCACCCTAATCCTAACCCTAACCCTCACCCTAACCCTAACCCTCACCGGCACCCACACCCTGAGCCTAAACATAAGGCTAACCCTAACACTAACTCTAATCCTCACACTCACCCTAACCCTAATCCTAAACCTCACCCTCACCCTAGCCCTCACCCTATCCCTAAACTTCATCCTCACCATAAACCTCACACTAACCCTAAAATTAATCCTCAGTCTAAACCACACCCTCACCCTAACCCTAACCCTAACACTCACCATATCCCTAAACCTCACATTTACCATAATCCTCACTCTCAGCCTAACCCTCAACTTTACCCTTACTGTCACCCTCAGCCTAACCTTCACACTAACCCTAACCCACATACTCACCCTCACCCTGACCGTAACCCTAAGCATCACCCTAACCCTAAAGCTCACCCACATCTTAATTTTAACACTAACCGTCACACTAACCCTCACCCTAACCCTAACTCTAACCCTAACCCTAAAACTAAACCTCACCCTAACCCTAACCCTAACACTAACCCTAACCCTAACCCTCTCCCTTAACTCACCCTAAGCCTAAACCTAAGGCTAACCCTAACACTAACCCTAACCTTCACACACACCCTCACCCTAACCCTAACCCTCACCCTCAACCTCACCCTCAGCCTAACCCTAAGCCTAACCCTTACCCAAACCCTCACACTCCCCATAAGCCTAACCTAATCCTAATCCTAATCATATCCATAACACTCACCCTAACCCTAACACTCACCCTAACCCCAACACTAACCCTAATCCTAACCCTCAACCTAACGCTAACTCTAACACTAAACCTCACCCTTACCCTAAACATAACCCTAAACCTCACCCTAACCCTAATACTAAACCTCACACTCACCCTAGCCCTCACTCTAACCCTAATCCTAACCCTAACATTCATCCTAACCCTCACATTAACCCTAATCCTAACCCTCACCCTATCCCTAACCCTCACCCTCAACCTCATCCTCAGCCTAACCCCAAGCCTAACCCTAACCCACACACTCAACCTCACCCTAACCCTAATACTAAAACTAAATCTAACCCTAACCCTCACACTAACCCTCAACCTAACCCTAACCTAACACTATCCCTAACACTAACACTAACACTAACCCTCACCCTAAGCCTAAATCTAACCCTAAACCTCACCCTCACCCTAACCTTAACTCTAACACTAAACCTAACCCTAAACCTCACCCTAACCCTAACCCTTACCCTCACCCTCACACTCAACCTCAACATAACCCTAAACCTAAAATGAACAATAACCCTAACCCTAACCCTAACCCTCACACTAACTATAACCCTCATCCTCATCCTAACCCTCACCCTAACACGATCACCCTAACACTTACCCTAACCCTAACACTAACCATAACACTAACCCTAAACCTCACCCTAAGCCTAAACCGCACCCTACCCCTAACCCTAACATTTACCCTCTCCCTAGCCCTCACCCTAACCCTAATTCTAACCCTTACCCTCACCGAACCCTAACCCTCATCCTCACCCTAAACCACACATTAAGCCTAACCCTAATCCTCAATCTAACCCTCACCCTCACTATAATCCCTAACCCTCACCCATACACTAAGACTCACCCTAAACGTAACCCTCACCCTTATCCTAACCCTCACCCTCACCCTAACCCTCAAATTTACCCTTACCATCACCCTTACCGTAACCTTATCCCTACCTCACCCTATCCCTAAACCTCATCCTAACCTTCAAGCTAACCTTAACCCTAACCATCACCTTAACCCTAAACCTAACACTAACCCTGACCCTAAACCTGACCCTAAACCTCCCCCTAACCCTAACACTAAACCTAACACTAACATTCACACTAACCCTAACCCTCACCTAAACCATAAATCTCACCCTAACCCTAACCTTAACCCTCACCCTCACCCTAGCCCTCACCCTAACCTTAATCCTTACCCTAACCCTCATCCTAACCCTCAACCTAAACCTAACCCTAACCATAACCCAGACACTAATCCTTACCCCCAACCTCACCCTCATCCTATGCCTAACCTTAACCCTAACACTCACACTCACCCTCACCCTAACCCTAATCCTAATCATAACCATAACCATAACACTCACCCTAACCCTAAAACTCACCCTAACCCTAACCCTAACACTACCCCTAATCCTAACTCTCACCCTAACCCTAACTCTAACACTAAACCTCACCCTCACCCTAAACCTAACCCTAAACCACATCCTAACCCTAACACTAAAACTCACTCTCACACTAGCCCTCACCCTAACCCTAATCCTAACCCTAAACCTCATCCTAACCCTCACCATAACCCTAATCCTAAACCTCACCCTAACCCTAACCCTCACCCTCAACCTCACCCTCACCCTAAACATAAGCCTAACCCTAAACCTAACCCTAAACCAGACACTCACCCTCACCCTAACCCTAATCCTAACTCTAACCCTAACTGTAACCCTAACCTTCACACTAACCCTCACCCTAACCCTAACCTAACACTAACCCTAAAACTAACCCTCACACTAACCCTCACCCTAAGCCTAAATCTAACCCTAAACCTTGCCCTCACCCTAACCCTAACTCTAACCCTAATCCTAACCCTAAACCTCACCCTAACCCTAACCCTTACCCTCACCCTCACCCTCAATGTAACCCTAAACCTAAAATTAACAATAACCCTAACCTTTACCCTCACCCTAACTATAAATATCACCTTAACTCTAACCCTCACCCTAACACTTACCCTCACCATGGCACTAAATGTAATGCTAACACTAACCCTCACACCAACCCTAAACCTCACCCTAAGACTAAACCTCACCCTAACCCTAACCCTAACCCTAAACCTTACCCTCACCCTAGCCCTCACCCTAACTCTAATTCTAACCTTTACCCTCACTGAACCCTAACCCTCATCCTCACCCTGAACCTCACACTAAACCCTAACCCTAAACTTCAATCTAACCCTCACCCTCACCCTAATCCCTAACCCTCACCCTTAACCTAACCCTCAGCCAAACCGAAACCCTCACCTTTATCTTAACCCTCACCCTCAGCCTAACCCTCAAATTTAACCTTACCATCACCCTCACACTAACCCTCAACCTAGCTCTAAACCTCACCCTAAACTTCAAGCTAAATATAACCCTAACCATCACCCTAACCCTAACCCTCATCCTAACCCTCACCCTTACCCTCACTCTAAACCTAACCCTAACCTTAAACCTCACCCTCAACCTAACCCTAATGCTAACCCTATTCATAACCCTAAGACTAACCCTCACACTCACCATCACCTTAACTCTAATCCTAATCCTAACCCTTACCCTAACCCTCACCCTCACCCTAACCCTCATCCTAACCCTACCCCTAACACTAACACTAACCCTAACCCTCACCCTAACCCTCACCCTAACCCAAACTCTAACCCTAAACCTCACCCTCGCCCTAACCCTAACGCTAACCATAACCCTAAACCTCACCCTTCCCCTATCCCTAAACCTCAGCCTAACCCTAAACATCACCCTAAACCTAACCCTAAAACTCACCCTCACTGTAGCCCTCACCCTAAACCTAACTCTCACACTAACCCAAACCCTAACCCTCACCCTCACCCTCACATTAACCCTAACCCTATACCTCACCCTCACCCTAAACCAAACCCTAACCCTAACACTCACTCTAACCCTAAGCCTAACCCAAACCCTAATCCTAACCCTCACACTCACCCTCAATCTAACCATAAGCCTAACCGTAACCCTAACTCTAACCCTCACACTCACCCTAATCCTAACCCTAACCCTCACCCTAACCCTAACCCTAACCCGAACCCTCCCATTTACTGTAATCCTCACTCTCAGCCTAACCCTCATTTTACTCTTACAGTCACCCTCATCCTAACCCTCACCCCAATCCTAAACCTCATCCTAACCCTCACCCTAAGCGTAACCCTAACAATCACTCTAACCCTAACCCTCACCCTCACCTTAAGCCTCAGCCAAAACCTAAGCCTAAGCCTATACCTAAACCTTAACCTCACACTGAACTTAGCCCTCTCCCTAACCCTAATCCAAACCCTAACCCTCATCCTAACCCTCAACCTAACCGTAACCGGAACCATAACTCGAATTTTAATGCTCATCCCCACCCTCATCCTCAGCCTAACCCTAAGCCTAAGCCTAATTCGAACACTAACCCTCACACTCACCCTCACCCTAACCCTGACCCTAACCATAAACTTAACCCTAACATTCACACTCACCTTAGTCCTCACCCTAACCCTCACCTCAAACCTAACCCTCATCCTCACCGTAACACGAACCCTAAAACTCACCCTAACCCTACCCCTAACCCTAACATTAAACCTCACCCTAACCCTTACACTAAACCTCACCCTCAACCTAGCCCTCACAATAACCCAAATTGTAACCCTAACCCTCATACTAACCCTCACCCTAACAATAACCCTAACCCTCACCCTAACCCTAAACCTTATTCTAACCTTAAACTAACACTAACCCTTAGCCTCACCGTGACCCTAACCCTAAACCTAAACCTAACCCTTAACCTAACCCAAACACTAAACCTCACTGTAACCCTAAACCTCAGCCTCACCCTACCCTCATCCTAACCCTATTCCTAATCCTAACCCTCATGCTAAACCTCACCCGAATCCTAATCCTTACCCTAAACCTAGACCTAATCCTAACCCTCAACCTAAATCTAAACCTCAGCCTCACCATAACCCTAACCCTCACCCTATGCCTAAACCTAATCCTATCCCTAACCCTAACCATCACCCTAATCCTCACCTTAATCCTAACCCTAACACTAACCCTAACACTAACCCTCACACTAAACCTCAAATTAACACTAACTCAAACCCTAAATGTCACCCTCACCCAAACGTTAACCCTCACCCTAAGCCTATCCCTAAGCCTACACCTAACCCTAACCTTAACCCTCATACTCACACTCACACTAACACTAATCCTAATCCTAACCCTAAACCTAACCCGCACCCTAACACTAACCCTCACCCTAACCCTAACACTAACCCTAACCCTAAACCTCACCCTATCCCTCACCCTTACCCTAACTCTAACCCTAAACCTCACCCTCACCCTCACCTTAAACCTAACCCTAAACATCACCCTCATACTAACCCTCACCCTAACACTAACCCTAACACTAATCCTAACCCTAATCCTCAACCTAACTCTCACTCTAACCCTAAACCTTACTCTCACACAAACGCTAACCCTAACCCAAACCCTATCCCTAACCCTCACCCTCACCCTCACCCTCAGCTTAACGCTAAGCCTAACCCTAACCCTAAGCCTAACCCAAACACTCACCCTAACACTAACCCTAATCCTAATGCTAAGCCTAAACCTAACCCTCACCATAACCCTCACCCTCATCCTAACCCTCACCATAACCCTAACCTTAACACTAACCCTAATCCTAAACCTCACACTAACCCTCACCCTAACCCTACAACTAACCCTAAACTTCACCCTCACCCTCATCCTAAACCTAAACCTAACCCTAAACCTCACCTTAACCCTAACCATCACGCTAACCTGCACCTTCACCGTAACTCTAACCCTAAACCTAACAATAACACTAACCCTCACCCTAACCCAAACACTCAACCTCACCGTAACCCTAACCCTAACCCAAACCCTCACCCTAACCCTTACCCTAACCCTAACCTAAACCTCACCCTAACCCTAAACCTAAACTTCACCCTCAGCCTCACCCTCACTGTAAACTTAAACCTAACCATAACACTAACAATAACACTAACCCTAACCCTAATCTAACCCTCACCCTCACCCTAACCCTAACCCTCACCCTAACCCTAACCCTCACCCTCACCGTAACCCTCACCCTAACACTCACCCTAACCCTAAACCTAACCCTAACCCTAAAACTCACAATAATTCTACCCTAACCCTCACCCTCACCCTAGCACTCACCCTAACCTTAATCTTAAACCTAAAACTCACCCTAACCTTAACCCTAACCCTCACCCTAACACTAAAACCCTAACAATCACCCTAAGCCTAACCCTCACCTTCACACTCAAGCTTGGCCTAAGCAGAGGACCAGGCCTAAGGCTAACGCTAACCCTCACACTCACCCTCACTCTCACCGTAACCGTAACACTAACCCTAACCCTAACCCTCACACTAACCCGCACCCTAACGCTAACCTTAACCCTAAACCTCACCCTCACCCTAAACCTAACCTTGACCCTCACCCCACCCTCCGCCTAACACTAAGCCTAACCCGAACCCAAAACCTAACCCTAACGCTCACACTCAACCTCAGACTAAGCCTAAGCCTAACCCAAACCCTAACCCTCACCCTCAGCATCACCCTCAGCTTAACACTAAGCCTAAGCCTAACCCTAACCCTAATCCTCACCCTCACACTAGCCCTCACCATAACCCTAACCATAACACTAAACCTAACCCTAACACTCACACTAAACCAAACGCTAACCCTAACAATAACCCTAAACCTCACCCTCACCCTTACACTAACCGTAACTCTAAGCCTCAACCTAACCCTAACCCTAACCCTCAAGATCACTCTCACCCTCACCCTTACCTTAACCTTAACCTTAAACCTAACCCTAAGAATAACCATAACCATAAACCTAAACTTAAAACTCACCCTCACCGTAACTCTAACCCTAAACCAAACCCTCCCCCTAAACCTAACCCTGACCCTAACCCTAACGCTAAACCTCACCCAAAACCTAACACTAACCCTCACCCTAAACCTAACACTAACTCTAATCCTCACCCTAGGACATACCCTAACCCTAATCTAACCCTAACCCTTAACCTAACCCTCACTCTAACCCTAAACCAAACCCTCACCCTAAATCTAACCCTCACCCTCACCCTCAGCCTCAGCCTAACCCTAAGCCTAACACTAACCCTAACCCTAACTGTCACACTCACAGTCACCGTAACCCTAATCTTAACCCTAACACCATCCATAAGCCTAACACTAACCCTAAACCTAACCCTCACCCTAACCCTCACTCTAACCCTAACCCTAACCCTATTGCTTATCCTAGCACATACCCTAAAACTAATCCTATCATTAACCCTCACCATAACCCTCACCCTAACCCTTACTCTAAACGTAAACCTAAAGCTAACGCTCAGCCTCACCATAATCCAAATGCTAAACCTAACCCTAACACTAACACTAACCCTCACAACCACCCTCACCTTAACCCTAATCCTAATCGTAACCCTTACCCTAACCCTCACCTTAAACCTCATCCTAACCCTACCCCTAACACTAACACTAACACTAACCGTCACCCTAACCCTCACCCTAACCCTAACTCTAACCTTAACCCTCACCCTCGCCTTAACCGTAAGCCTAAACATAACCCTAAACCTCACCCTAACCCTAACCCTAACCCTCACCCTCACCCTAAACATCACCCTAACCCTAACCATAAACCTCACTCTCACCATAGACCTAACCCTAACCCTAACCCTCACCCTAACAATAACCCTCAACATAACCCTAACTTTCACACTAATTCTAACCCTAACCCTCACCCTCACCCTAAACCAAAACCTATCCCTAATACTCACTCTAACCCTAAGCCTAACCCTAACCCTTACCTGCACACTCATTCTCAATGTAAACCTAATCCTAAACCTAACCCTATCCCTAACCCTAACCCTCACATTAACCATCACTCTAGCGCTCACCCTAACCCTAATCCTAACCCTATACCTCATCCTAACACTCACCCTAACCCTAATCCTAGCCCTCACCCTAACCCTCACCCTCACTCTCAACCTAAGCCTAAGCCTAACCCTAAGCTTAAGCCTAACCCTAACCCTCACACTAACCCTCAACCTAACCCTAACCCTAACACTAATGCTAAAGCTAACCCTAAACCACACCCTCACCGTAACCCTAACTCTAACACTAACCCTTAATATAAACCTAACCCTAACATTAACGCTAAATCTAACCCTAAACCACACGCTCACCCTAACCCTAACTATAACCCTAACCCTTAATATAAACCTCACCCTAAAACTAACCCTAACCCTAACCGTCACAATAACCGTAACCATAACCCTAACCCGAACAATTACCCTAAACCTAGCCCTAACCCTCATTGTAACCATAACTGTCACAATAACCCTAACCCTCACCCTAACACTTACCCTCACCCTATCACTAACCCTAACCCTAACACTAATCCTCACACTAACCATAACCATCACCCTAACCCTAAACCTCACCCTAACCCTAAACCTCACCCTCACCCTAGCCCTCATTCTAACCCTAACCCTCACCCTAAACCTAGACCTAATCCTAACCCTCACCCTTACCCTAACCCTCACCTTCATCATAACCTTAACCCTAACCCCGAACCTATGCCTAAACTTAATCCTAACCCTAAACCTCACCCTAACCCTAACCCTCACCCACATGCTAGCCATCACCCTAATAATAATCCTCAATTTAAGCCACATCCTAACCCTCACCCTAACCCTAAACCTAACCCTCACCCTAACCCTAAACCTCACCCTCACCCTCAGCCTAACCCTAAGCCTAATCGTAATCCTAAACATAACCCTCACACTCAACCTCACACAAAACCTAATCCTAAACCTAACCCTATCCCTAAGCCTAACCCTCACCCTAACCCTCACCCTAACCCTAACCCTAACACTAAACCTAACACTAACCCTCACAGTAAATCACAACTTAAAACTAACTCTAACCCTAAACCTCACCCTCACCCAAACCCTAAACCTCACACTCAGCCTCAGCCTCAGCCTATCCCTAAGCCTACACCTAACCCTAACCCTAACCCTCATACTCACCCTCACACAAACCCTAATCCTAATCCTAACCCTAAACCTAACCCTAACCCTAAAACTAACCCTCACCCTAATCCTAACCCTAACACTAACCCTAAATCTAAACCTCACCCTATCCCCAACCCTAACACTAACTCTAATCCTAAATCTCACCCTCACCCTAACACTAACCCTAAACATCACCCTCATCCTAACCCTCACCCTCACCCTAACCCTAACACTAATCCTAACCCTAATCCTCATCCTAACTCTCACCCTAACCCTAACCCTAAATCTCACGCTAACCCTAACTCTCACCCAAACGTTAACCCTAACACTCAACCTCACCCTCACCCTCAGCTTAACGCTAAGCCTAACCCTAACCCTAAGCCTAACCCAAACACTCACCCTAACACTAACCCTAATCCTAATCCTAACCCTAACCCTAACCCTCACCCTAACCCTCACCCTCATCCTAACTCTCACCCTAACCCTGACCCTAACACTAACCCTAACCCTAAACCTCACCCTAACCCTCATCCTAACCCTAAATCAAACCCTAAATCTCACCCTCACCCTCACCCTAAACCTAACCCTAACCCTAAACATCACCCTAACCCTAACCCTCACAATCACCCTCACCTTCGCCGTAATTCTAACTCTAACCCTAACAATAATACTAAACCTCACCATAACCCTAACACTCACCCTCACCATAACCTTAACTCTAACCTAAACCCTCACCCTAACCCTTACCCTAACCCTAACCTAAACCTCAACCTAACCATCACCCTCAGCCTCACCCTCACTGTAAACTTAAACCTAACAATAACACTAACAATAACACAAACCCTAACCCTAATCTAACCCTCACCCTCACCCTCACCCTAACCCTAACCCTCACCCTAACCCTAACCCTCACCCTCACCATAATCCTCACCCTAAAACTCACCCTAACACTAAACCTAACCCTAACGCTAATCCTCACCCTAACTTTAACCCTAACCCTCAGCCTCACCCTAGCAATCACCTTAGCCCTAATCTTAAACCTAAACCTCACCCTAAACCTCACCCTAACCCTAACCCTAACACTCACCCTAACCCTAAAACCCTAAGAATCACCCTAACCCTAACCCTCTCCTTCACCCTCAAGCTCGGCCTAAGCATAAGTCTAAGGCTAAACCTAACCCTCACACTCACCCTCACCCTCACCGTAATCATAACACTAACACTAACCCTAACCCTCACACTAACCCGCACTCTAACGCTAACCCTAACCCTAAACCTCATACTCAACCTAAACCTAACCCTCAACCTCACCCTCACCCTCCGCCTAACACTAACCCTAACTCTTACCCTAACCCTAACCCTCACCCTCACCCTCACCCTCAGCTTAACACTAAGCCTAAGTCGAACCCTAACCCTAACCCTCACCCTCACACTAGCCCTCACCATAACCATAACCATAACACTAACACTAACCCTAACACTCACACTAATCCTAACCCTAACCCTAACAATAACCCTAAACCTCACCCTCACACTAACACTAACCCTAACTAAAAACCTCATCCTAACCCTAACCCTAACCCTCAAAATCACCCTCATCCTCACCCTTATCTTAACCTTAACTTTAATCCTAACCCTAAGAATAACCATAACCTGAAACCTAAACTTCAACTTCAACCTCAACGTAACTCTAACCCTAACTCAAACCCTCACCCTAACGCTAACCCTGACCCTAATCCTAACGCTAAACATCACCCTAAACCTAACACTAACCCTAATTCTCACCCTAGGACATACCCTAACCCTAATCTAACCCTAAACCTCGCCCTAACCCTCACTCTAACCCTAAACCAAACCTTCACCCTTAATATAACCCTCACCCTCACCCTCAGCCTCAGCCTAACCCTAAGCCTAACACTAACCCTAACCCTAACTGTCACACTCACAGTCACCGTAACCCTAATCCTAACCCTAACACCAACCCTAACCCTAATACTAAACCTAAACCTAACCCTCACCTTAACCCTCACTCTAAAGCAAACCCTAACCCTATTGCTCATCCTAGCACATACTCTAATGCTAATCCTATCCCTAAACCTCACCATAAGCCTCAACCTTACCCTCACTCTAAACCTAAACCTAAAGCTAACCCTCACCCTCACCCTAACCCTAATGCTAACCCTAACCCTAACCCTAACACTAACCTCACACTCACCCTCACCTTAACCCTAATCCTAATCCTAAACCTTACCCTAACCCTCACCCTCACCCTAACTCTCAGCCTAACCCTACCCCTAACACTAACACTAACAGTAATCCTCACCCTAACCCTCACCCTAACCCTAACTCTAACCCTAACCCTCACCCTCGCCTTAACCCTAACCCTAAACATAACATAAAACCTCACCCTAACCCTAACCCTAAACCTCACCTTCACCCTAAACCTCACCCTAACCCTAACCCTAAACCTCACTCTCACCCTAGCCCTCACCCTAACCCTAACCCTAACCCTCAATCTCGGCCTAAGCCTAAACTTAAACCTAAGTTTAAGCCTAACCCTAACCCTCACACTAACCCTCACACTAACCCTCACCCTAACACTAACACTAACACTAACGCTAACTCTAACCCTAAACCTCACTCTCACCCTAACCCTAACTCTTACCCTAACCCTTAATATAAACCTCACCCTAAACTGAATCCTAAACCTCACCCTCACAGTAACGGTAACCCTAACCCTAACTCTAAAAATAACACTAAACCTAACCCTAACCCTCATTGTAACCCTAAGCGTCACCATAAACCTAACCCTCACCCTAACACTTCCCCTCACATTAACACTAACCCTAACCCTAACACTAATCCTCACACTAACCCTAACCATCACCCTAACCCTAAACCTCACCCTAAAACCTAGACCTAATCCTAACCCTCAAACTTACCCTAACCCTCACCCTCATCATAACCTTAACCCTAATCCCCACCCTATTCCTAAACCTAATCCTAACCCTAAACCTCACCCTAACTGTAATCCTAACCCTCACCCTCATGATAGCCCACACCCTAACCATAAACCTAAACCTAACCCTCATCCTAACGCTCACCCTAAACCTAAACCTAACCCTCACCCTAAACCTAACCCTCACCCTCACTGACAGCCTAACCCTAAGCCAATCCTAACCCTAACCATAATTCTCACACTCAACCTCACCCAAAACCTAATCCTAAACCTAACCCTATCCCTAACCCTAACCCTCACCCTAACCCTCACCCTTTCCCTAACCCTAACACTATCCCTCACACTAAACCTCAACTTAACACTAACTCTAATCCTAAACCTCACCCTCACCCTAACCCAAACCTCACCCTCATCCTCACCCTCAACCTATCCCTAATCCTAAACCTAACTCTAACCCTAACCCTCATACTCTCCTCACACTAACCCTAATCCTAATCCTAACCCTAAACCTAACCCTCACCCTAACACTAACCCTCACCCTAACCCTAACCCTAACCCTAACACTAATCATAACCCTAAATCTCACCTGATCCCTTAATCTAACCCTAACTCTAACTCTAAAACTCATCCTCACCCTCACCCTAAACCTAATCCTAAACATCAACCTCATCCTAACCCTCACACTAACTCTAACCCTACACTAATCCTAAACCTAATCCTAATCCTAACTCTCACCCAAACGCTAACCCTAACCCTAATCCTCACACTCACCCTCACCCTCAGCTTATTGCTAAGCCAAACCCTACCCCTAAGCCTAACCCAAACACTCACCCTAATGCTAACCCTAATCCTAATCCTAGCCCTAACACTAAACCTCACCCTAACCCTCACCCTCATCCTAACCCTCACCCTAACACTAACCCTAACACTAACCCTAACCCTAAACCTCACCCTAAACCTCACCCTAACCCTAAATCTAACCCTAAACCTCACCCTCTCCCTCACCCTAAACCTAACACTAACCCTAATCCTCACCCTAGGACATACCCTAACCCTAATCTAACCCTAACCCTCACCCTAACACTCACTCTATCCCTAAACCAAACCCTCACCCTAAATTTAACCCTCGCCCTCACCCTCAGCCTCAGCCTAACCCTAAGCCTAACACTAACCCTAACCCTAACTGTCACACTCACAGTCACCGTAACCCTAATCCTAACCCTAACACCAATCCTAACCCTAACACTAAACCTAAACCTAAACCTCAACCTAACCCTTACTCTAACCCTAACCTGAACGCTATTGCTCATCCTAGCACATACCCTAAGGCTAATCCTATCCCTAAACCTCACCATAACCCTCACCCTTACCCTCACTCTAAACATAACCCTAAAATTAACCCTCAACCTCACCCTAACCCTAATGCTAACACTAACCCTAACACTAACACTAACCCTCACAGTCAACCTCACCATATCCCTAATCCTAATCCTAAACCTTACCCTAACCCTCACGCTCACCCTCTCATCCTAACCCTACACCCAACATTAACACTAACACTAACCCTCACCCTAACCCTCAACCTAACCCTAACTCTAACCCTAACCCTCACCCTCGTCTTAACCGTAACCCTAACCATAACCCTAAAACTCACACTAACCCTAACCCTAAACCTCACCCTAAACCTCACCCTAAGCCTAACCCTAAACCTCACTCTCATCATAGCACTCACCCTAACCATAAACGAAACCCTCAGTCTCGGCCTAAGCCTAAACCCTAAGGTTAATCCTAACCCTAACCCTAACATTAACCCTCATCCTAACCCTAACACTAACACTAACGCTAACTCTAACCCTAAACCTTACCCTCACCCTAACCCTAACTCTAACCCTAAACCTTAATATAAACCTCAACCTAAACCGAGCCCTAACCCTCACCCTCACAGTAACCGAAACCCTAAACCTAACTCTAACAATAAAACTAAAAGTAAACCTAACCCTCATTGTAACCATAACCGTCACCATAAACCTAACCCTCACCCTAACACTTACCCTCACATTAACACTAATCCTAACCCTAACACTTATCCTCACTCTAACCCTAACCATCATCCTAACCCTAAACCTCACCCTAAGCCTAAACCTCACCCTCACCCTAACCCTCACCCTAACCCTAACCCTCAGCCTAAACCTAGACCTAATCCTAACCATCAACCTTACCCTAACCCTCACCCTCATCATAAACTTAACCATAACCCCCACCCTATGCCTAAACTTAATCCTAACCCTAAACCTCACCCTAACCCTAACCCTAACCCTCACCCTCATGCTAGCCCTCAACCTAATCCTAATCCTGAACCTAATCCTCATCCTAACCCTCACCCTAACCATAAACCTAACCCTCACCCAAACCCTAACCCTCACCCTCACCCTCAGCCCAACCCTAAGCCTAATCGTAATCCTAAACATAACCCTCACACTCAACCTCATCCAAAACCTAATCTTAAACCTAACCCTATCCCTAACCCTAACACTCACCCTAACCCTCACCCTAACCCTCACCCTAACCCTAACCCTAACACTAACCCTAACACTAATCCTCACACTAAACCTCAACTTAACACTAAGTCTGACCCTAAATCTCACCCTCACCCTAACCCTAAACCTCACCCTCAACCTCACCCTCAGCCTATCCCTAAGCCTAAACCTAACCCTAACCCTAACCCTCATACTCAGCCTCATACTAACCCTAATCGTAATCCTAACCCTAAACCTAACCCTCACCCTGACCCTAACACTAACCATAACCCTAAACCTCACCCTATACCTTACCATAAACCTAACTCTAACCCTAAAACTCACCCTCAACCTCACCCTAACCCTAATCCTAAACATCACCATCATCCTAACCCTCACCCTAACCCTAACCCTAACACTAAAACTAGCCCTAATACTCATCCTAACTCTCTCGCTAACCCTAACCCTAACTCTCACCCAAACGCTAACCCTAACCCAAACCCTAACCCTAACCACAACACTAACCGTAACCCTAAACCTCACCCTATACCTTACCATAAACCTAACTCTAACCCTAAAAGTCACCCTCAACCTCATCCTTACCCTAATCCTAAACATCACCATCATCCTAACCCTCACCCTAACCCTAACCCTAACACTAATCCTAACCCTAGTCCTCATCCTAACTCTCACCCTAACCCTAACCCTAACACTCACCCAAACGCTAACCCTAACACAAACCCTAACCCTAATCCTCACCCACACCCTCACCCTCAGCTTAATGCTAAGCCAAACCCTAACCCTAAGCCTATCCCAAACACGCACCCTACTGCTAACCCTAATCCTAATCCTAGCCCTAACTCTAAACCTCAACCTAACCCTCACCCTCTTCCTAACCCTCACCCTAACACTAACCCTAACGCTAAACCTCACTGTAAACCTCACCCTAACCCTAAATCTAACCCTAAACCTCACCCTAAACCTAACTCTAACCCTAAACCTCACCCTAACCCTAAACCTCACACTCACCCTCACCTTCACCGTAACTCTTAACCTAACCCTAACAATAACACTAACCCTCACCCTAAACCTAACACTCACCCTCACCGTAATCGTAAACCTGACCCAAACCGTCACCCTAACCCTTACCCTAACCCTAACATAAACCTCACTCTAACCCTAAACCTAACCCTCACCCTCAGCCTCAACCTTACTGTAAACTTAAACCTAACCATAACACTAACAATAACAATAACCGTAACCCTAAAATTATCCTCAACCTCACCCTAACCCTAACCTTCACCCTAAACCTAACCCTCACCCTCAATGTAACCCTCACCCTAACACTCACCCTAAACCTAAACCTAAACCTATCCCTGAATCTCACCCTAACTCTAACCCTAACCCTCACCCTCAACCTAGCACTCACCCTAGCCCTAGTCTTAAACCTAAACCTCACCCTAAACCTCACCCTAACCCTAATCCTAACCCTCACCCTAACCCTAAAACCCTAACAATCACCCTAATCCTAACCCTCACCTTCACCCTCAAGCTCGGCCTAAGCATAAGCCTAAACCTAAGGCTAAGCCTAACCCTCACACTCACCCTCACCATCACCATAACCGTAACACTAAACCTAACCCTAACCCTCACACTAACCCGCACCCTAACGCTAACCCTAACCCTAAACCTCACCCTCACCCTAAACCTAACCCTCACTCTCACCCTCAGCTTAACATTAAGCCTAAGCCTAACCCTAACCCTAACCCTCACCTTCACACTAGCCCTCACCATTACCCTAACCATAACACTAAACCTAACCCTAACACTCACACTAATCCTAACCCTAACCCTAACAATAACCCTAAACCTCACCCTCACCCTAATACTAACCCTAACTCTAACCCTCATCCTAACCCTAACCCTAACCCTCAACATCACCCTCACCCTCACCCTTACCTTAAACTTAACCTTAACCCTAACCTTAAGAATAACCATAACCCGAAACCTAAACTTAAAATTCACCCTCACCGTAATTCTAACCCTAACCCAAATCCTCACCCTAACCCTAACCCTGACTCTAACCCTAATGCTAAACCTCACCCTAAACCTAACACTAACCATAATCCTCACCCTAGGACATACCCTAACCCTAATCTAACCCTAACTCTCACCCTAACCCTCACTCTAACCCTAAAACAAACCCTCATCCTAAATCTAACCCTCACCCTCAGCCTCAGCCTCACCCTAACCCTAAGCGTAACACTACCCCTAACCCTAACTGTCACACTCACAGTCATTGTAACTCTAATCCTATTCCTAACACCAACCCTAAACCTAACACTAACCCTAAACCTAACCCTCACCCTAACCCTCATTCTAAACCTAAACCAACCCTATTGCTCATCCTAGCACATACCCTAACGCTAATCCTATCCCTAAACCTCAACATAACCCTCACCCTAACCCTCACACTAAACCTAACCCTAAAGTTAACCCTCACCCTCACCCTACCCCTAATCCTAACCCTAACCCTAAGCATAACACTAACCCTCACACTCAATCAAAACTTAACCCTAATCCTAACCCTAACCCTAAGCATAACACTAACCCTCACACTCAATCAAAACTTAACCCTAATCCTAATCCTAACCCTTACCCTACCCTCACCCTCACCTTAACCCTCATCTTAACCCTACTCCTAACACTAACACTAACCCTAACCCTGACCCTAAGCCTCACCCTACACGTCATCCTAACCGAAAATCTAACCCTTACCCTCAACTTCGCCTTAACCGGAACCCTAAACATAACCCTAAAACTCATCCTAACCCTAACCCAAAACCTCACCCTCACCCTAAAACTCACCCTAACCCTAACTCTAAACCTTACTCTCACCCTAGCACTGACCCTAACCCTCTACCTAAGCCTAACCCTAACCCTAAGCCTCACCCTAACCATAACCTCACCATAACCCGAACTTTCACACTAACCCTAACCCTGACCCTCACCCTCAACCTAAACCAAATCTTACCCTAACACTCACTCTAACCCTAACCCTAACACTAACCGTAACCCTAACCCTCACACTTACCCTCAAACTAAACCTAATCTTAAATCTAACCCTATCCCTAACACTAACCCTCACATTAACCATCACTCTAGCGCTCACCTTAACCCTAATCCTAACCCTACACCTCATCCTAACACTCACCCTAACCCTAACCCTAATCCTCACCCTAACCCTAGTGCTAAACCTTACACAAAAAGTAACCCTAACCCTAATCCTCACCCTAGGATATATCTTAACCCTAATCCTAACCCTAATCCTCACCCTAACGCTCACAGTAACCCTAAAACAAACCCTCACCCTAAATCTAACCCTCACCCTCACCCTCAGCCTCAGCCTAACCCTAAGCCTAACACTAACCCTAACCCTAACTGTCACACTGACAGTCATCATAAACCTAATCCTAACCCTAACATCAACCCTAAACCTAACACTAAGCCTAAACCTAACCCTAACCCTAACCCTCTCTCTAACCCTAACGCTAACACTGTTGCTCCTCCTAGCACATACCCTACCGCTAATCCTATCCCTAACCCTCATCATAACCCTCACCCTAACCCTCACTCTAAATCTAACCTTAAAGCTAACCCTCATCCTCACCCTACACCTAATCCTAACCCTAACGCTAACACTCACATACACCCTCACCTTAACCCTAATCCTAATCCTAACACTTACCCTAACCCTCACCCTCAACCTAACCCTCATCCTAACCCTGACCCTAACACTAACACTAACCCTAACCCTCACACTAACCCTCACCCTAAACCTAAATCTAACACTAACCGTCACACTCGCCTTAAACCTAACCCTAACCATAACCCTAAAACTCACCCTAACCCTAAACCTAAACCTCACCCTCACCCTAAAACTCACCCTAAACCTAACTCTAAACCTCACACTCACCCTAGCCCTCACCCTAAGCCTAACTCTAACCCTAACCCTCACCCTAACCATAACCCTCACCATAAACCTAACTTTCACACTAACCCTAAACCTAATCCTCACCCTCACCCTCACCCTAACCCTAACCCTCACCTTCACCCTAAACCAAACCCTAACCCTAACTCTCACTCTAACTCTAAGCCTAATCCTAACCCTAACCCTAACCCTCACACTCACCCTCAATCTAAACCTAATCCTAAACCTAACCCTATCCCTAACCCTGACCCTCATATTAACCACCACCTTAGCAATCACCCTCAGCCTAAACCTCACCCTAACCTTCACTCTAAACCTAACCATAAAGTTAACCCTCACCCTCACCCTACCCCTAATACTAACCCTAACACTAACCTTCACACTCACCTCACCTTAACCCTAATCCTAATCCTAACCCTTACCCTAACCCTCAACCTCACCCTAACCCTCATCCTAAACCTACCCTTAACACTAACACTAACCCTAACCCTCACCCTTACCCTCATCCTAACCCTAAATCTAACCCTAACCATCACCCTCGCCTAAACGGTAACCCTAACCATAACCCTAAAACTCACCCTAATCCTAACCCTAAACCTCACCCTCACCCTAAACTCACCCTAACCCTAACCCTAAACCTCACTCTCACCCTAGCCCTCACCCTAAGCCTAACCCTAACCCTAAACCTCACCCTAAACATAACCCTCACCATAACCCTAAGTTTCACACTAACCCTCACCCTCACCCTCACCCTCACCCTCACCCTAACCCTAACCCTAACCCTCACTCTCATCCTAAACCGAACCCTAACCCTAACACTCACTCTAACCCTAAGCCTAAACCTAACCCTAACCCTAACCCTAACACTCACCCTCAATCTAAACCTAATCCTAAAACTAACCCTATCCCTAACCCTAACCCTGTCATTAACCAACACCCTAGCAATCACCCTCAGCCTAACCCTCACCCTAACCCTAAACCTAACACTAACCCTAACCCTACCCCTAACCATCAACCTAAACCCTCATCCCAACCCTCACCCTCAGCCTAACCCGAAGCCTAAGCCTAAGCCTAACCCTCACACTCCCTCACCATAACCCTAATCCTAAACCTAACCCTAACCCTAACCCTAAAACTCAACCTAACCCTCACCCTAACACTAACCTTAACCCTCACCCTCAATGTCACCCTCAGACTAACCCTAAGCCTAAGCCTAAACCTAACCCTAACCCTCAACCTCACCCTAGCCCTCACCCTAAACCTAATCGTAACCCTTACTCTCATCCTATAACTGAACCTATCCCTAACCCTAACCATCTCCCGAACCCTAATCCTCACCCCCAACCTCACCCTCAGCCTAACCCTAAGCCTAAGCCTAACCCTAACGCTAACCCTCACACTCACCGTCACCCTAACACTAATCCTAACACTAATGCTAACCCTTACCCTAATGCTAACCCTAACCCTAAACCTCAACCTAACCCTCACCCTAACCCTAACCCTAACATTAACCCTAACCCTAACTCTCACCCTAAACATCCCCCTAACCCTAACTCTAACCCTAAACCTCACACTCATCCTAACCCTTATCCTAACCCTAGCCCTAAACCTCACCCTAATCCTAATGCTAACCCTCACCCTTGCCCTCGCCCTCACCCTCAATGTAACTCTAACCCTCACCCTAACAATAACACTAATCCTAACCCTTATCCTAATCCTAACACTAATCCTATACCTAACCCTCACCCTCAGCCACACCCTCACTGCAAACGTCACCATAACCTTAACACTAATAATGATCCTAAACCTAAGCCTAATCCTAACCCTCATCCTCACCCTAAATCTCATCCTAACCCTAACCCTCACCCTAACCCTCACACTAACCCTAACCCTAACCCTCACCCTCATGCTCCGCCTAAGCCTAAGCCTAAACCTAAGCTTAAGCCTAACCCTAACCCTCACACTAACTGTCACCCTAACCCTAACACAAACACTAACGCTAACTCTAACCCTAAACCTCACCCTCACCCTAACCCTAACTCTAACCCTAACCCTAAACAAAAACCTCACCCTAAACCTAACTCTAACCATCACCCTCAGTGAAACCCTAACCCTAACCCTAACCCTAACAATAATCCTAAACCTAACCCTAACCCTCATTCTAACCATAACCCTAAACCTAACCCTAACCCTCACCCTAACCCTAACCCTCACCCTAACACTAACCCTAACCCTAAACCTAACACTAATCCTCACACTAACCCTAAACGTCACCCAAACCCTAACCCTCAGCCTCACCCTAGTCCTCACCCTAACCCTAACACTCACCCTCACCCTCAACCTAACCGTAACCCTAACCCTCACCCTCAACCTCACCCTAAACCAAACCCTAACCCTAACACTCACACTAACCCTAAGCCTAAGCCTAACCCTAACACTAACCCTCAAACTCACCCTCAATCTAAACCTAATCCTAAACCTAACCCTATCCCTAAACCTAACCCTCACATTAATCATCACCCTAGCGCTCACCCTAACCCTAATCCTAACACTACACCACACCCTAACACTCACCCTAACCCTAATCCTAACTCTCAACCTAAACCTAACCCTAAGCTTAAGCCTAACCCTAATCATCACACTAACCCTCACCCTAACTCTAACACTAACACTAACACTACCTCTAACCCTAAACCACACCCTCACCCTAACCCGAATTCTAACCCTAACCCTTAATATAAACCTCACCCTAAACCGAACCGTAACCCTCACCCTCACAGTAACCGAAACCCTAACCCTAACCCTAACAATAACCCTAAATGTAGCCCTAACCCTCATTGTAACCATAAATGTCAAAATAACCCTAAACCTCACTCTAACACTTACCCTCACCCTAACACTAACACTAACCCTAACACTAATCCTCACACTAACCCTAACCATCACTCTAACCTTAAACCTCACCCTAACCCTAAACCTCACCCTCACCCTAGCCCTCACCCTAACCCTAAACCTCACCCTAAACCTCGACCTAACCCTAACCCTCAACCTTACCCTAACCCTCACCTTCATCATAACCTTAACCCTAACCCTCACCCTATGCCTAAACTTAATCCTAACCCCAAACCTCTCCCTAACCCTAACCCGAACCCAAACTCTCATGCTAGCCCTAACCCTAATCCTAATATTAAATCTAACACTCATAATAACCCTTATCCTAACCGTAAACCTCACCCTAACCCTAACACAAACACTAACGCTAACTCTAACCCTAACCTCACCCTCACCCTAACCCTAACTCTAACCCTAACCCTAAACAAAAACCTCACCCTAAACCTAACCCGAAGCCTAACCATAACCCTCACAGTCAACTTCACCAAAAACCTAATTCTAAACCTAACCCTATCCCTAACCCTAACCCTCAACCTAACCCTAACCCTAACCCTAACACTAACCCTAACACTAACCCTCACACTAAACCTCAACTTAACACTAACTCTAACCCTAAACCGCACCCTCACCCTAACCCTAACCCTCACCCACAGCCTATCCCTATGCCTAAACCTAACCCTAACCCTAACCCTCAAACTCATCCTCACACTAACCCTAATCCTAATCCTAACCCTAAACCTAACCCTCACCCTAACACTAACCCTCACCCTATCCCTAAACCTAACACTAACCCGAACCCTAAACCTCACCCTATCCCTTACCCTAACCCTAACTCTAACCCTAAAACTCACCCTCACCCTCACACTAACCCTAATCCTAAACATCAACCTCATCCTAAACCTCAACCTCAACCTAACCCTAACACTAATCCTAACCCTAATCCTCATCCTAACTCTCACCCTAACCCTAACATTAAATCTCACCCAAACGCTAACCCTAACCCAAACCCTAACCCTAATCCTCACCCTCACCCTCACCCTCAGCTTAACGCTAAGCCTAACAATAACCATAAGCCTAACCCAAACACTCACCCTAAGACTTACCCTAATCCTAATCCTAACCCTAACTCTAAACCTCACCCTAACCCTCAACCTCATCCTAACCCTCACCCTCACCCTAACCCTAACAGTAACCCTAACCCTAACCCTAAACCTCACCCTAACCCTAACCCTCACACTCACCCTCACCTTCACCGTAACTCTAACCCTAACCATAACAATAACATTAACCCTCACCCTACACCTAACACTCACCCTCACCATAATCGTAAACCTGACCCAAACACTCACCCTAACCCTTACCCTAACCCTAACCTAAACCTCACCCTAACCCTAAACCTAACCCTCACCCTCAGCCTCACCCTCACTGTAAAATTAAACCTAAACATACCACTAACAATAACAATAACCCTACGCTAATCTTACCTTCACCCTCAACCTAACCATAACCCTCACCCTAACCCTAACCCTCACCCTCAACGTAACCCTCACCCTAACACTCACCCTAACCCTAAACCTAAACCTATCCCTCAACCGCACCCTAACTCTAACCCTAAACCTCACCCTCACCCTAACACTCACCCTAGCCCTAATCTTAAACCTAAACCTCACCCTATCCCTCACCCTAACCCTAACCCTAACCCTCAACCTCACCCTAAACCAAATCTTAACCCTAACACTCACTCTAACCCTAACCCTAACCCTAACCCTAATCCTCACACTCACCCTCAATCTAAACCTAATCTTAAACCTAACCCCAGCCCTAACACTAACCCACACATTAACCATCACCCTAGCGCTCACCCTAACTCTAATCCTAACCCTACACCTCATCCTAACACTCACCATAACCCTAACCCTAACCCTCACACTAACCCTCACCCTAACCCTAACATTAACACTAACGCTAACTCTAACCCTAAACCTCACCCTCACCCTAACACTAACTCTAACCCTAACCCTTAATATAAACCTCACCCTAAACCTAACCCTAACCCTCACAATAACCGTAACCCTATCCCTAACAATAACCCTAAACCTAACCCTAACCCTCATTGTAACCATAACTGTCACCATAACCCTAACCCTCACCCTAATAGTTACCCTCAACCTAACACTAACCCTCACCCTAACCCTAAAACTAACACTAACACTAACCCTAAACCTCTCCCTATCCCTTACCTAACCCTAAATCTAACCCTAAAACTCACCCTCACCCTCACTCTAACCCTAATCCTAAACATCACCCTCATCCTAACCCTCACCCTCACCTTAACCCGAACACTAATCCTAACCCTAATCCCCATCCTAAATCTCACCCTAACCCTAACTCTCACCCAAATGCTAATCCTAACCCAAACCCTAACCCTAAACCTCACCCTCACCCTCACTCTCAGCTTAACGCTAAGCCTAAACCTAACCCTAAGCCTATCCCAAACACTCACCCTAACACTAACCCTAATCCTAATCCTAATACTAACTCTAACCCTCACCCTAACCCTCACCCTCATCCTAACCCTCATCCTAAACCTAACCCTAACACTAACCCTAACCCTAAACCTCACCCTAACCCTAAATCTAACCCTAAACCTCACCCTCACCCTCTCCCTAAACCTAAACCTAACCCTAAACCTCACCCTAACCCTAACCCTCACACTCACCCTCACCTTCGCCGTAATTCTAACCCTAACCCTAACAATAACAATAACCATCACCTTAACCCTAACACTCACGCTCACCTTAATCCTAACACTAACCCAAACCCTCACTCTAACCTTTACCCTAACCCTAAGCTAAACCTCACCCTCAGCCTCACCCTCACCGTAAACTTAAACCTAACCATAACACTAACAATAACAATAACCCTACGCTAATCTTACCTTCACCCTCAACCTAACCATAACCCTCACCCTAACCCTAACCCTCACCCTCAACGTAACCCTCACCCTAACACTCACCCTAACCCTAAACCTAAACCTATCCCTAAACCGCACCCTCACTCTAACCCTAACCCTCACCCTCACTCTAGCACTCACCCTAGCCCTAATCTTAAACCTAAACCTCACCCTAACCATGACCCTAACCCTAACCCTAACCCTCAACCTCACCCTAAACCAAATCTTAACCCTAACACTCACTCTAACCCTAACCCTAACCGTAACCCTAACCCTCACACTTACCCTCAAACTAAACCTAATCTTAAATCTAACCCTATCCCTAACACTAACCCTCACATTAACCATCACCCTAGCGCTCACCCTAACCCTAATCCTAACCCTACACCTCATCCTAACACTCACCCTAACCCTAACCCTAACCCTCACACTAACCCTCACCCTAACCCTAACATTAACACTAACGCTAACTCTAACCCTAAATCTCACCCTCACCCTAACACTAACTCTAACCCTAACCCTTAATATAAACCTCACCCTAAACCTAACCCTAACCCTCACAATAACCATAACCCTATCCCTAACAATAACCCTAAACCTAACCCTAACCCTTATTGTAACCATAACCGTCACCATAACCCTAACCCTCACCCTAATAGTTACCCTCAACCTAACACTAACCCTCACCCTAACCCTAAAACTAACACTAACCCTAACCCTAATCCTCTCCATATCCCTTACCTAACCCTAAATCTAACCCTAAAACTCATCCTAACCCTCACTCTAACCCTAATCCTAAATATCACCCTCATCCTAACCCTCACCCTCACCCTAACCCTAACGCTAATCCTAACCCTAATCCCCATCCTAAATCTCACCCTAACCCTAACTCTCACCCAAACGCTAAGCCTAACCCAAACCCTAACCCTAAACCTCACCCTCACCCTCACTCTCAGCTGAACACTAAGCCTAACCCTAACCCTAAGCCTAACCCAAACACTCACCCTAACACTAACCCTAATCCTAATCCTAACCCTAAATCTAACCCTCACCCTAACCCTCACCCTCATCCTAACCCTCACCCTAACCCTAACCCTAACACTAACCCTAACCCTAAACCTCACCCTAAACCTCACCATAACCCTAAATCTAACCCTAAACCTCACCCTCTCCCTCACCCTAAACCTAACCCTAACCCTAAACCTCACCCTAACCCTAACCCTCACACTCACCCTCACCTTCGCCGTAATTCTAACCCTAACCCTAACAATAACAATAACCATCACCTTAACCTAACACTCACCCTCAACTTAATCCTAACACTAACCCAAACCCTCACCCTAATCTTTACCCTAACCCTAAGCTAAACCTCACCCTAACCCTAAACCTCACCCTCACCCTCAGCCTCACCCTCACTGTAAACTTAAACCTAACCATAACACTAACAATAACACTAACCCTAACCCTAATGTAACCCTCACCATCACCCTCACCCTAACCCTAACCCTCACTCTAACCCTAACCCTCACCCTCACCGTAATCCTCACCCTAACACTTATCCTAACCCTAAACCTATCCCTATCCCTAAACCGCACCCTAACTCTAACCCTTACCCTCACCCTCACCCTAGCACTCACCTTAGCCCTAATCTTAAACCTAAACTCACCCTAACACTAACCCTAACCCTCACCCTAACCCTAAAACCCTAACAATCACCCTAAACTTCACCCTCACCTTCACCCTCAAGCTCGGCCTAAGCATAAGCCTAAGCCTAAGGCTAAGCCTAACCATCACAGTCACCCTCACTGTCCCCGTAACCGTAAAACTAACCCTAACCCTAACCCTCACACTAACCCGCACCTTAACGCTAACCCTAACTCTAAAACTCACCCTCACCCTAAACCTAACCCTCACTCTCACCCCCAGCCTAACCCTAAGCCTAACCCTTTCCCTCACCCCCACCCTCAGCTTAACACTAAGCCTAAACGTAACCTTAACCCTAATCCTCACCCTCACACTAGCCCTCACCATAACCCTAACCATAATATTAAACGTAACCCTAACACTCACACTAACCCTAACCCTAAACCTAACACTAACCCTAAACCTCACCCTCACCCTAACACTAACCCTAACTCTAAACCTCATCCTAACCCTAAAACTAACCATCAACATCACCCACACCCTCACTCTTACCTTAACCTTAACCTTAACTTTAACCCTCACCCTAAGAATAACAATAACCCTAAACCTAAACTTAAAACTCACCCTCACAGTAACTCTAACCCTAACCCAAACCCTCACCCTAACCCTAACTCTCACCCTAAACCTAGTGCTAAACCTTAAACTTAAAGTAACCCTAACCCTAATCCTCACACAAGGACATACCCTAACACTAATCCTAACCCTAACCCTCACCCTAACCCTCACTCTAAACCTAAACCAAATCTCATCCTAAATCTAACCCTCAGCCTCACCCTCAGCCTCAGCCTAACCCTAAGTCTAACAATAACCCTAACCCTAACTGTCACACCCACAGTCACCGTAAACCTAATCCTAACCCGAACACCAACTCTAAACCTAACACTAACCCTAAACCTAACCCTCACCATAAATCTCACTCTAACCCTAACCCTAACACTGTCACTCATCCTAGCACATACCCTAACGCTAATCCTATCCCTAACCCTCACCTTAACCCTCACCCTAACCCTCACTCTAAACCTAAACCTAAAGTTAACAGTCACCCTCACCCTACACCTAATCCTAACCCTAACACTAACACAAACATGCACCCTCACCTTAACCCTAATCCTAATCCTAACATTTACCCTAACCCTCACCCTCACCCTAACCCTCATCCTAACCCTGCCCCTAACTCTAACACTAACCCTAACCCTCACCCTAACTCTCACCCTAACCCTAAATCTAACCCTAACCCACAAACTCGCCTTAACCCTAACCCTAACCATAACCCTAAAACTCACCCTAACCCTAACCCTAAAACTCACCCTCACCCTAAAACTCACCCTAACCCTAAACCTAAACCTCACTCTCACCATAGCCCTCACCCTAAGCCTAATCCTAACCCTTACCCTCACCCTAACCATAACCCTCACCATAACCATAACTTTCACACTAACCCTAACCCTTACCATCACCCTCACCCTCACCCTAACCCTAACCCTAACCCTCACCTTCACCCTAAACCAAACCCTAACACTAACACTCACTCTAACCCTAAGCCTGACCCTAACCCTAACCCTAACCCTCACACTCACCCTCAATCTAAACCTAATCCTAAACCTAACCCTATCCCTAAACCTAACCCTCATATTAACCTCACCCTAAGCCTAAACATAACCCTAAACCTCACTCTAACCATAACCCTCATCATAACCCTATCTTTCACACTAACCCTAACCCTAAACCTCACCCTCACCCTCACGCTAACCCTAACCCTCACTCTCAGCCTAAACCGAACCCTAAACCTAACACTCACTCTAACCCTAAGCCTAAGCCTAACCCTAACCCTAACCCTCACACTCACCCTCAATCTAAACCTAATCCTAAAACTAACCTATCCCTAATCCTAACCCTGTCATTAATGACCAGCCTAGCAATCACCCTCAGACTAACCCTCACCCTAACCCTAACCCTAACACTAACCCTAACACTCACCCTCAACGTCAGCCTCAGAATAACCCTAAGCCTAAGGCTAAAAATAACCCTAACCCTCAACCTCACCCTAGCCATCACCCTAACCCTAATCCTAACCCTAACCCTCATCATAACCCTCAATCTAACTCTAAACCTAACCATCACCCGAACCCTAATCCTCACCGCCATCCTCATGCTCAGCCTAACCCTAAGCCTAAGCCTAACCCTAACCCTAACCCTCACACTCACCGTCACCCTAAACCTAATACTAATCCTAACCCTAACCCTAACCCTAAACCTCAACCTAACCCTCACCCTAACACTAACCCTAACCCTAAACCTCAACCTAACCCTCCCCCTAATCCTAACTCTAACCCTAAACCTCATTATCAACCTAGCCCTAACCCTAACCCTAATCCTAACCCTCACCCTCACCCTAAACCTCATCCTAACCCTAACCCTCACCCTAACCCTCACACTAAATCAAACCCTAACCCTCACCCTCAAGCTCCGCCTAAGCCTAAGCCTAAACTTAAGCTTAAGCCTAACCCTAACCCTAACACTGTCACCCTAACCATAACACTAACAGTAATGCTAACTCTAACCCTAAACCTCACCCTCACCCTAACCCTCACACTAACCCTAACCCTAACACTAACCCTAAACCTCACCTTAACCCTAACCCTAAATCTCACCCTCAGCCTCACCTTCACTCTAAACTTAACCTTAACCATAACACTAAAAATATCCCTCACTCTAACCCTAACCCTAACCCTCACCCTAAACCTAACCCTCACCCTCACAGTAACCCTAACCCTAACACTCACCCTAACCCTAAACCTAACCCTAATCCTAAACCTCGCCATAATGCTAACTCTAACCCTCAACCTCAATCTTGCCCTCATCCTAACCCTCATCCTAACCCTCAACCTAACCCTAACGCTAACACTAACCCTAAACCTAACCCTTGCCCTCACCCTCACCCTCAGCCTAAACTTATGCCTAAGCCTAACCCTAAACCTACCCCTCACACTCACCCTCACCCTAACCCTTATTCTAACCCTAACCCTAACCCTAACCCTAAAACTCACCATAACCCTCTCCCTAACCCTAACTCTAAACCTCACCCTAAACCTAACCCGAACTCTAACCATAACCCTAAACGTAAACCTCACCCTAACTCTAACCCTAAACCTCACCCTCACCCTCACCTTAACCATAAGCCTAACCGTAACCCTAAAAATAACCCTAACCCTAACACTAATCCTAACCCTAACCATAACTCTCACCCTAACCCTAAACCTCACCCTAACACTTACCCTCACCCTAAAACTAACCCTAATCCTAACACTAACCCTCACACTAACATTAACCATCACCTTAACCCTAAACCTCAACCTAACACTATCCCTAACCCTCACCCTCACCCTAGCCCTCACCCTAACCCTAATATTAATACTCAATCTAACCCTCACCCTCACCCTAACCCTAAATCTAATCCTCACCCTAACCCTCACCCTAACCTTAGCCCTCACCTTTACCCTTACTGTCACCCTCACCCTAACCTTAACCCTAACCCTATCCCTCATCCTTAAACTCAGCCTAACCGTAACCCTAACCATCACGCTGACCCTAACCATCAACCTCACCCTCAGCCTAAGCCTAAACCTAAGCCTAAGCCTATCCCTAACCCTAACCCTAACCCTCACCCTAGCACTCACACTAATCCTCATCCTAACCCTAACCCTAAACCTAACAATAACCCTAACCCTAACCCTAACCCTCATTCTAACCATAACCCTCACCCTAAACCTAACCCTCACCCTTATACTTACCCTCACCCTAACACTAACCCTAACCCTAAAACTAACCCTCACACTAACCCTAATCATCACCGTAACCCTAACATGCACCCTAACCCTAACTTTAACCCTCACACTCACCCTAGCCCTCACCCTAACCATAATTATCATACTCACCCTAAACCTCACACTAACCCTAAAACTAATCCTTAACCTAAAACACACCCTCAACCTAACCCTAACTCTAACCCTCACCCTTGCCCTAACCCTCACATTTACCATAATCCTCATTCTCAGCTTAACCCGCAACTTTACCCTTACTGTCACCCTCACCCTAACCTTCACACTAACCGTAACACTCATCCTAACCCTCACCCTGACTGTAACCTAAGCATCACCCTAACTCTAACCCTCACCCACACATTAACCCTAACCCTCACCCTCAACCTCAGCCAAAGCCGAAGTCTAAACCTAACCCGAACACTCACCCTCATCCTAACCCTAATCCTAATCCTAACCATAACCATAACCCTCACACTAACCCTAACACTCAACCTAACCCTAACCCTAAACCTGACCCTAACACTAACTGTAACACTAAACCTCACCCTGACCCTAACCCTAACCCTAAAGCTCACCCTAACCCTAACCCTAAATCTCACCCTCACACTAGCCATCACTCTAAACCTAATCCTAAACTTAACCCTCATCATAACCCTCACCCTAACCCTAATCCTAACCCTCACCATAACCCTAATTATCACCCACAACCTCACCCTCAGCCTAACCCTAACCCTAACCCTAAACCTAACCCTAACCCACACACTCACCCTCAATGTAACCCTAATGCTAACCCTAACCCGAACTCTAACCCTCACCTTCAGCCTCACCCTCAGCCTAACCCTATGTGTAAGCCTAACCCTAAACGTAACCCTCATTCTCACCCTCACCCTAACCCTAATCCTAACACTAACCCTAACCCTAAAGCTAACCCTCCCCCTAACCCTCCCCCTAACCCTAACTCTAACCCTAAACCTCGCACTCACCCTAACCCTAATCTTAACCCGAACCCTAATCCTCTCCCTAACCCTAACCCTAAAACCCAGCCTTACCCTCACCCTCACCCTGACCATAACACTAACCCTAACACTAAGAATAACACTAATCCAAACCCTAAACCTAACCCTAACACTAATCCTATCCCTAACCCTCACCCTCAGCCTCACCCTCACTGCAAATGTAACCATAAACTTAACACTAATAATAATCCTAACACTAACCCTAATCCTAACCCTAACCCTCTTCCTGACCCTAACCCTCACAGTAATTCTAGCCCTCATCCTCAGCATAAACCTAACCCTCATCCTAACCCAACCTCACCCTAACCCGAACCCTAAACTTCACCCTAACACTAACCCTATCCCACCCCCTCAACTTAGTCCTCACCCTAACCCTAATCCTCATCCTAACACTAACCCTAACCCTAACCCTAATCCTCACACTAACCCTAATCCTAACTTTAACCCTCAACCTAACTCTAACCCTCACCATCACTGTAACCTGAACCCTAAACCTCACCCAAACTCTAAACTTAACCCGAACCCTAACCCTCAACCTAACGCTAACCCTAACCCAAACCCTAACCCTAACTCTCACCCTTACCCGCACCCTCAGCTTAACTCTTAGCCTAACCCTAACCCTAAGCATAAACCAAACACTCACCCTAACACTAACCCTAATCCTAATCCTAACACTAACCCTAACACTCACCCTCATCCTAACCCTCAACCTAATCCTAAAACTAACCCTAACCCTAACCCTCACACTAACTCTCACCCTAAACCTAACTCTAACACTCAATCTCACCCTCACCCTCATCCTAACCCTAACCCAAACCCTAAACCTCATCCTAACCCTAACCCGGATCCTCACCCTCACCCTCACCGTAACTCTAACCCTAACCCTAACAATAACACTAAACCTAACCCTAACCCTAACCCTTACCCTCACCATAACCCTAACCCTAACCCTAAACCTCACACTAACCATCAACCTAGCGCTCAAACTAACCCTAAACCTCACCCTAACCCTGACCCTAACCCTAACACTAACCCTCACCCTAACCCTAACCCTAACCCTCACCCTCACACTCGGCCTAAGCCTAAGCCTAAACCTAAGCTTAAGCCTAACTCTAATCCTCACACTAACCCTCACCCTAACCCTAACAATAACACTAATTCTAACCCTAAACCGCACCCTCACACTAACCCTAACTCTAACATTAACCCTAAACATAAACCTCACCCTCAACCTAACCCTAACCCTCACCCTCACCTTAACTGTAACCCTAACCCTAACCCCAACAATAACCCTAAACCTAACCCTAATCATCATTCTAACCATAACACTCACCCTATAGCTAACCCTCACCCTAACACTTACCCTCACCTTAACACTAACCCTAACCCTAACACTAATCCTAACAATAACCCTAATTGTCACCCTAACCCTCAACCTAAACCTAACCCTGACCCTCACCCTCATCCTAGCCCTCACCCTAACCCTAACCCTCACCTTCACCCTAAACCTCAGACTAACCCTAAAACTAATCCTCAATCTTAACCTCACCCTCACCCTAACCAGAACCCTAAACTTCAACCTAAACCAAACCCTGACCGTTACCGTAATCCTCACTCTCAGCCTAACCTTAACCTTTACCTTTACCATAAACCTCACGCTAACACTCAGCCTAACCCTAACCCTCATCCTAACCCTCACCCTGACTGTAACCCTAAGCATCACCCTAACCCTAACCCTCACCCTCACACACAGCCTCAGCCTAACCCTAACCCTAACCCTAACCCTAACCATAAGCTTAACCCTAGCCCTCACCCTAACCCTAATCCTAACCCTATCCCCAATGCTAACCCTAAACCTAACCCTAACACTAAACATCACCCTAAACCTAATCCTCATCCCCACCCTCACTCTCAGCCTAACCCTAAGCCTAAGCCTAACCCTAACCCTAACCCTCACACTCACCCTCACCATAACCCTAATCCTCAACCTAACCCTAACCCTAACAATAAACCTCAACCTAAACCTCAGCCTAACCCTAACACTCACCCTAACACCCTCACCCTAAAACTAACCCTAACCCTAACACTAATTCTCACACTAACCCTAATCATCACCCTAACCCTAAACCTCACCCTAACCCTAACCCTCACCCTCACCCTAGCCCTCACCCTAACCCTTACCCTCACCCTCACCCTAAACCTCAGACTAACCCTAAAACTAATCCTCAATCTTAACCTCACCCTCCCCCTAACCCAAACCCTAACCCTAAACCTAAACCTAATCTTCACCCTTTCGTTAATTCTCACTCTCAGCCTAACCTTCACCTTTACCCTGACCGTCAATCTCACCCTAACACTCACCCTAACCCTAACCCTCATCTTAACCCTCACCCTGAATGTAACGCTAAGCATCACCCTAACCCTAACCCTCACCCTCACACACAGCCTCAGCCTAACCCTAACCATAAGCCTAAACCTAACCCGAACCCGAACCCTAGCCCTCACCCTAACCCTAATCCTTACCCTAACCCCAATCCTAACCCTAAACCTAACGCTAACCCTAACCATCACCCTAAACCTAATCCTCATCCCCACCCTCACTCTCAGCCTAATTCTAAGCCTTAGCCTAACCCTAACCCTAACCCTCACACTCACCCTCACCATTACCCTAATCCTCAAAGTAACCCTAACCCTAACAATAAACCTCAACCTAACCCTCAACCTAACCCTAACCCTAACACTAATCCTAACCCTAACCCTTACCCTAAACCTTTCCCTAAACCTTACTCTAACCCTAAACTTCACCCTCAACCTAAACCTAACCCTAACACTAAACCACACCCTCACCCTAACCCTCACTGTAACTGTAACCCTAACCATAACACTAATCCTAAATTTAACCCTAACCCTAACGCTCACCCTCACCGTAATCCTAACCCTAACCCAAGCCCCCATCCTAACCCTAACCATAACCTTAAACCTAAAACTCACCCTAACCTTAACCCTAAACCTCACCCTCAGCCTCAGCCTCACTGCAGACTTAACCTTAACCATAACACTAACAATAACCCTAACCCTAATCCTAACCCTCACCCTCACACTAACCCTAACCCGAACCCTCACCCTAACCCTAACCCTCACCCTCAAAGTAGCCCTAAACATAACCCTCACCCTAACCCTAACCCTAACCCTAATCATAAACCTCGCCATAATGCTAACTCTACAACTCACCCTCACCCTTTCCCTCAACCTAACCCTAATCCTAACCCTAAACCTCATCCTAACCCTCACCCTAACCCTAACCCTAACCCTCACCCTAACCCTAACCCTCCCCCTCCCCCTCCCCCTCAGCCTAACCCTAAGCCTATGCCTAACCCTAACCCTAACCCTCACACTCACCCTAACCCTAATCCTAACACTAACACTAACCCTAACCCTAACCCTCCCCCTAACCCTAACTCTAAACCTAAACCTCACCCTCAACATAAAACTAACTCTAACCATAACCCTAAACCTAAACCTCAGCCTAACCGTAACCTTGATCCTGACCCTCAACCTCGCCGTAACAATAAGCCAAACCCTAACCTTAAAAATAACACTAACCCTAACACTAATCCTAACAGAAACCATAACTCTCACCCTAACCCTAACCCTCACCCTAACACTTACCCTCAACCTAAAACTAACCCTAATGCTAACACTAATCCTCACACTAACCCTAACCATCATCTTAACCCTAAACCTCAACCTAACCCTATCCCTAACCCTCACCCTCACCCCAGCCCTCACCCTAATGCTACCCCTCACCCTCACCCTAAACCTCACACTAATACTAAGACTAATACTCAATCTAAACCTCACCCTCACCCTAACCCTAACCCTTATCCTCACCCTAACACTCACCCGAACCCTAACCCTCACATTTACCCTTACTGTCACCCTCACTATAACCCTCACCCTAACACTAACCCTCATCCACACCCGCAGAATAACCATAACCCTAACCATCATGCTAACCCTAACCTTCAAACTCACCCTCAGATTCAACTTAAACCAAAGCCTAAGCCTAACCCTAAACCTCACCCTCACCCTAGCCCTCACCCTAACCCTAATCCTAACCCTAATCCTCATCCTAACACTAACCCTAACCCTAACCCTAACCCTCACCCTAACCCTAATCCTAACCCTAACCCTCAACCTAACCCTAACCCTTTCCATCACTGTAACCTGAACCCTAAACCTCACCCAAACCCCAGCCTAACCTTCACATTTAGCCTTATTGGCAACCTCACCCTAACCCTCACCATAACCCTACCCTCATCCTAACCCTCACCCGGACTGTAAACCTAAGCATCCCCCTAACCTTAACGCTCTCCCTAACCCACAGCCTCAGCCTAACCCTAACCCTAAGCCTAAACCTAACCCGAACCCTCACCCTCAACCTAGCCCTCACCCTAACCCTAATCCGAACCCTAACCCAAATCCTAACCCTAAACCTAACCCTAACCCTAACCATCACCCTAAACCTAATCCTCATCCCCAACCTCACACTCAGCCTAACCCTAATCCTAAGCCTAACCCTAACCCTAACCCACACCCTCACCCTCACCCTCACCATAACTCGAATCCTCAACCTAACCCTAACCCTAAACCTAACCCTCAAACTAACCCTCACCCTAACCGTAAACCTAACACTAACCCAAACCGTAATCCTAACCCTAACCCTCCCCCTAACCCTAAATCTAAACCTAAACCTCACCCTCAACCTAACCCTAACTCTAACCATAACCCTAAACCTAAACCTCACCCTAAACCTAACCCAAACCCTCACCCTCACCCGCACCATAACCACAACCCTAAACCTAACCCTAAAATAACCCTAATCCTAAAAATAATCCTAACCCTAACCATAACTCTCACCCTAACACTCACCCTCATCCTAACACTTACCCTCACCCTAAAACGAAACCTAATCCTAACACTAACCCTCACACTAACCCTAACCATCACCTTAACCCTAAACCTCAAACTAACCCTATCCATAACCCTCAACCTCACCCTAGCCCTCACCCTAACCCTACCCCTCATCCTCACCCTAAACCTCACACAAACCCTAACACTAATACTCAATCTAACCCTCACTCTAACCCTAAACCTAATCCTCACCCTAACCCTCACCCTAAACCTAGCCCTCACCTTTAACCTTACTGTCACCCTAACCCTAACCCTAATCCTAACCCTCATACAAAACCTCAGCCCAACCATAACCTAACCATCACGCTAAGCCTAACCCTCAACCTCACCCTCAGCCTCAGCCTAAACCTAAGCCTAAGCCTAACCCTAACCCTAACACTCACCCTCACCCTAGCCCTCACCCTAACCCTAATCCTAACCCTTACCCTCAGCCTAACCCTAACCCTAAATCAAAAAATAGCCCTAACCCTAACCCTAACCCTCATTCTAACCATAAGCCTCACCCTAACCCTAACCCTCACCCTAAAACTTACCCTCACCCTAACACTAACGCTAACCCTAACACTAACGCTCACAATAACCCTAAACATCACCCTAACCCTAACACTCACCCTAACCCTAACCCTAACCCTCACCCTCACCCTAGCCCTCACCCTAACCCTAACTATCATCCTCACCCTAAACCTCACACTAACCCTAAAACTAATCCTTAAGCTAAACCACACCCTCAGCCTAACCCTAACGGTAACCCTCACCCTAACCCTAACCCTCACATTTACCGTAATCCTCATTCTCAGCCTAACCCTCAACTTTACTCATACTGTCACCCTCACCCTAACCCTCACACTAACCCTAACCCTCATCCTAATCCTCACCCTGACCATAACCCTAAGCATCACCCTAAACCTAACCCTCACCCACACCCTAACCCTAACTCTCACCCTCACCCTCAGCCTAACCCTAAGACTAACACTAACCCTAACACTCACCCTCACCCTAACCCTAATCCTAAACCTAACCATAACCATAACCCTCACACTAACACTAACACTCACCCTAACACTAACCCTAACCCTCACCCTTACACTAACTCTAACACTAAACCTCACCCTGACCCTAACCCTAACCCTAAAACTCACCCTAAACCTAACCCTAATCCTCACCCTCACGCTAGCCCTCACCCTAACCCTAATCCTAACCCTAACCCTCATCATAACCCTCACCCTAACCCTAATCCTTACCCTCACAATAACCCTAACCCTCACCCTCAACCTCACCCTCAGCCTAAACCTAAGCATAACCCTAAACCTAACCCTAACCCACAGACTCACCCTCAGCGAAACTCTAATGCTAACCCTAACCCTAACTCTAACCCTAAGTGTCCCAGTAACCTTAACCCTAAACCTAACCTAACACTAACCCTAACCCTAACCATCAACCTAACCCTCCCCCTAACCCTAACTCTAACCCTAAACCTCACACTCACCCTAACCCTAATCCTAATCCTATCCCTAAACCTCACCCTAACCCTAAACCTAAACTCCAACCTTACCCTCACCCTCACCCTGTCCGTAACTGTAACCCTAAAGCTAACAATAACACTAAAATTAAACCTAAACCTAACCCTAACACTAATCCTATCCCTAACAATCACACTCAGCCTCACCCTCACTGCAAATGTAACCATAACCTTAACACTAACAATAATCCTAACACTAACCCTAATCCTAACCATCACACTCACCCTAACCCTCATTCTAACCCTAACCCTCACCCAAACTCTAACCCTCACACTCACCATAACCCTAACCCTCATCCTAACCCTCACCCTCACACTAACCCTCACCCTAAACCTCACCCTAACGCTAACCCTAACCCTCACCTTCACCCTAGCCCTCACCCTAACGCTAATCCTAACCCTAATCCTCATCCTAACACTAACCCTAACCCTAACCCTAACCCTCACCCTAACGCTAATCCTAACCCTAACACTCACCATCACTGTAACCTGAACCCTAACCCTCACCCAAACCCTAAAAATAACCCGAACCCTAACTCTCACCCTAAAGATAACCCTAACCCGCACCCTAACCCAAACCCTCACCCTTACACTCACCCTCAGCTTAACCCTTAGCCTTACCCTAACCCTAAGTCTAACCCAAACACTCACCCTAACACTAACCCTAATCCTAATCCTCACCCTAACCCTAAACCTCACCCTCATCCTAACCCTAAAACCAACACTAACACTAACCCTCACACTAACTCTCACCCTAACCCTAACTCTAACACTAAATCTCACCCTCACCTTCACCCAAACCCTAACCCTAACCCTAAACCTCATCCTAACCCTAAACCTAATCGTGACCCTAACCCTAACCCTAACCCTCACCCTCACCCTCACCCTAACCATAACACTAACCCTAACCCTAACCCTCACCCTAGCCCTAACTCTAACCCTATCCCTAAACATAAACCTCACCCTAAACCTAACCCTAACCCTCACCCTCACCATAACTGTAACCCTAACCCTAACCCTAACAATAACCCTAAACCTAACTCTAACCCTCATTCTAACCATAACCCTCACCTAACTCTAACCCTCACCCTAACACTTACCCTCACCTTAACACTAACCCTAACAATAACAATAATCCTCCAACTAATCCAAATTGTCACCCTAACCCTAAACCTCACCCTCACCCTATCCCTAACACTCACCCTCACCCTAGCCCTCACCCTAACCCTAACCCTCATCCTCACCCTAAACCTCACACAAACCCTAAAACTAATCCTCAATCTTAACCTCACCCTCACCCTAACCCTAACCCTAACCCCCAACCTAACCCTAACCCTCACCCTTACTGTAATCCTCACTCTCAGCCTAAACTTCAACTTTACCCTTACCTTAACACTGACACTAACACTCACCCTAACCCTAACCCTCATCCTAACCTTCACCCGGAATGTAACCCTAAGCATCACCCTAACCCTTACCCTCACCCTCACCAACAGCCTCATCCTAACCTTCACCCGGACTGTAACCCTAAGCATCACCCTAACCCTAACCCTCACCCACACCCAGAGCCTCAGCCTAACCCTAACCCTAAGCCTAAACCTAACCCTATCCCTCACTCTCAACCTAAACCTAATCCTAACCCTAACCCTAATCCTAACCCTAAACATAACCCTAACCCTAACCATCACCCTCAACCTAATCCTCATCCCAACCCTCACTCTCAGCCTAACCGTAAGTCTAAGAATACCCCAAACCCTAACCATCACACTCACCCTCACCATAACCCTAATCCTCAACCTAACCCTAACCCTAACCCTAAACCTCAACCTAACCCTCACCCGAAACCTAAACCTAACACTAACCCTCACCCTTACCCTCGCCCTAAACCTAACTCTAACCCAAAACCTCACACTCACCCTAAATCTAACCCTAACCCTCAACCTCACCCTCACCCTCAACCTCACCGTAAATCTAACCCTAACCCTAACAATATCCGTAACCCTAACCCTAACCCTAATGCTCACCCTCACCGTAACCCTAAACCTAACCCAAGCCTCACCCTAACCCTAACCCTAACCCTCACCCTTACCCTAACCCTAAACCTCAGCCTCAGTCTCACCCTCACTGTGAACTTAAATTTAACCATAACACTAACAATAACCCTAACCCTAATCCTTACACTCACCCTCATACTAAACATCACCCTAACCCTAAACCTAAGCCTAATCCTAATGCTCGCCCTAATGCTAACTCTAAACCTCACCCTCACCCTTGCCCTCATCCTAACCCTAATCCTAACTCTAAACCTCATCCTAAACCTCAACCTACCCCTAACCCTAACCCTCACCCTAACTCTAACCCTCACCTTCAGCCTCACCCTCAGCCTAACCCTATGCGTAAGCCTAAACCTAAACCTAACCCTCACACTCACCCTCACCCTAACCCTAATCCTAACACTAACCCTAACCCTAAACCTAACCCTCACCCTAACCCTCCTCTAACCCTAAATCTAAACCTAAACCTCACCCTCAACCTAACCCTAACTCTAACCATAACCCTAAACCTAAACCTCAACCTAACTCTAACCTTAACCCTCACCCTCACCGTAACCATAAACCTAACCCTAATCCTAAAATAACCCTAATCCTAATACTAATCCTAACCCTAAACATAACTCTCACCCTAACACTCACTCTCACCCTAACACTTACCCTCACCCAAAAACGAACCCTAATCCTAACACTAACCCTCACACTAACCCTAACCATCAACTTAACCCTAAACCTCAAACTAACCCTATCCCTAATCCTCACCCTAACCCTAGCCCTCACCCTAACGCTTCCCCTCATGCTCACCCTAAACCTCACACTAACCCTAACACGAATACTCAATCTAACCCTCACACTAACCCTAACACTAATCCTCACCCTAACACTCACCCTAAACCTAACCCTCAATTTTAACCTTACTGTCACACTCACCCTATCCCTAAACCTAACCATCACGCTAACTCTAACACTCAACCTCAACCTCAGCCTCAGCCCTAACCTAAGCTTAAGCCTATCCCTAACCCTAACCCTCACCATCACCCTAGCCCTCACCCTAACCCTAATCCTAACCCTAACCCTTATCCTAACCCTAACCCTAACCCAAACAATAACCCTAACCATAACTCTAACCCTCATTCTAACCATAAGCCTCACCCTAACCCTAACCCTCACCCTAACAGTTACCCTCACCCTAACACTAACGCTAACCCTAACACTAACCCTCACACTAACACTAACCCTCACACTAACCCTAACACTCACTCTAACCCTAACACTCACCCTAACCCTAAACCTAACCCTCACCCTCACCCTAGCCCTCACCCTAAACCTAATCCTAACCCTAAACCTAATCGTAATCTAACCCTAACCCTAACCATCACCCTAAACCTAATCCTCATCCCGACACTCACCCTCAGCCTAACTCTAAGTCTAAGCCTCAGCCTAACCCTAACCCTCACCCTCACCCTCACCAAAACCCTAATCCTAAACCTAACCCCAACCCTAAACCACAACATAACCCTCACGCTAACAATAACCCTAACCCTCCCCCTCTCCCTCACCGTAACCATAACCCTAACCTTAAACCTAAAAATAACACTAACCCAAATACTAATCCTTACCCTAACTATAACTCTCACCCTAACCCTAACCTTCACCCTAACACTTACCCTCACCCTAAAACTAACCCTAATCCTAACGCTAACCCTCACACTTAACCCTCAACCTCAACCTAACCCTATCCCTAACCCTCACCATCACCCTAGCCCTCATCCTAACCCTACCCCTCATCCTCACTCTAAACCTCACACTAACCCTAATACTAATACTCAGTCTAACCCTCACCCTCACCTTAACCCTAACCCTAATCCTTACCCTAACCCTAACCCTCACCCTAAAACTTACCCAAAACCTAACACTAACCATAACCCTAACACTAACCCTCACACTAACCCTAACCCTCATCTTAACCCTCACCTGACCATAACCCTAATCATCACCCTAACTCTAACCCTCACCCACACCCTCACCATAACACTAACCCTCACAGTAACACTAACTCTAAACGTAAACATAAACGTAAACGTAAACGTAAACATAACACTCAGCCTAACCCTCATCCTCAGCCTAACCCTAAGCCTAAAGATAATCCTCACACTCACCCTCACCCTAACACTAATCCTAATCCTAACCATAACCATAACCCTAAACCTAACCCTAACCCTCACCCTATCCCTAACCCTAACACTAACCCTAACCCTAACCCTCACCCTAACACTAACTCTAACACTAAACCTCACCCTCACCCTAATCCTAACCCTAAAGCTCACCCTCACACTAACCCTAAACCTCACCCTCATGCTGGCCCCCACCCTAACACTAATCCTAACCCTAACCCTCATCCTAAC
This sequence comes from Dipodomys merriami, assembly GCF_024711535.1. Taxonomy (NCBI): domain Eukaryota; kingdom Metazoa; phylum Chordata; class Mammalia; order Rodentia; family Heteromyidae; genus Dipodomys; species Dipodomys merriami. The sequence continues at coordinate 96,692 of NW_027202558.1, forward strand.
CCTCAACCTAACCCTAATCCTAACCCTCACCCTAACCCTAAACCTCACCCTCAACCTCACCCTCACACTCACACTAACCCTCACACTCATCCTCACTCTAACCCTAACCATAACCCTATTCCTCACTCTAAAACTAACCCTCACCCTCACCCTCACCATCACCCTCACTGTAACCCTCACCCTATCCCAAACCATAAACATAACCATAACACTAAACCTCTGACCCTCACCCTCACCATCACCCTAAGCCTGACCCTACACCTAAGCCTAATCCTAAACCTAACCCTCACCCTCACCCTAACCCTAACCCTAACACTCACCCTCATCCTAACCCTAACCCTAACCCTCAGCCTAACCCTAACCCTAACACTAATGCTAACCCTAACCCTCACCCTCACAGTAAGCCTAACCCTCATACTAACCCTCACCTTAAATCTAAGCTTAACCCTAATGCTATCCCTAACACTCACCCTCTCCCTGAACCTCACTTTAACCCTTACCCTCACCCTAACCCTTACCCTAACCCTAACACTAAAACTAAACCTCACCCTAACCCTCACCCTAACCCTAATCCAAATCTAACCCTTACCCTAACGCTCACCCTAACCCTCAACCTAACCCTAACCCTCACCCTCACGCTAACCCTCACCCTAATCCTTACCCTCAGCTTAAACTTAACTCTAACCCTCACCCTCACCCAACCTAACCTGAAACCTAACCCTCACCCTAACCCTCACCCTAAATCTAACGTTATCCCTCACTGTCACCCTCACTTCAAACCTCATCCTAACCATTACCCTCACCATAACCCTAACCCTAACATAAACCTCACCATAACACTAACCCTCACCCTCACACTAACCGTCACCCACAACCTGAAACTCACCCTCATCCTAACCCTCACCCTAACCCTAACACTACCTTAAAACTCACCCTAACCCTAATCCTCAACCTGAACCTAACTCTAACCCTCAAACTCATACTAACCCTAACCCTCAACTTAACCCTCACCATAAACCTCACCCTAACCCTAACGCTAAACCTAACCCTCACTCTCACCCTAACACTTATCCTCACACTAACCCTAACCCTAACCCTCACATTAACCCTAACCCTCACCTTACACCTCACCCTACCCCTCACCCTAACCCTTAACCCTAACACTCACCCTAACCCTAAACCGAACCCGAACCCTCACCTTCACAATGACCCTCACCGTGACCCTAACCCTCACCTACACCCTCACCCTCACCCTCATCCTAACCCTCACCCTAAACATCACCCTCACCCTAAACATCACCCTAACCCTAACCTTTAACCTAATACTCACCCTAACCCTAATCCTCAAGTTAAATTTCACCCCAAACCCTAATACTCACCCTAACCTTAACCCTAAGCCTTTCCTAACCAAATCCCTCACCCTCACCCTAACCCTCAACCTAAACATCTCCCTCACCCTAAACCTCACCCTCACCCTAACCTGAAAACGAACCCTAATACTAACACTAGCCCTCACTCTCACCTTAAACCTAATCCTAACCCTAACCCTAACACTAAACCTGACCCTAATCCTAACCCTAAATCTCAACCTCACCATAACTGTCACACTAACCCTTACCCTCACCCTCAACCTCACCTAAACTTAACCCTAACATAAACCAACACCCTAACCCTCACCCTAACACTAACCATAACCCTACCCCTCAGCCTAACCGTCACCCTAAACCTAATACTCACCCAGTCTCTAACACTAACACTAACCCTCACCCTAACCCAAACACTCGCCTTACCCCTAATGCTAATATTAACCCTAAACCTCGCCCTAACCCTTACCCTCACCTTAACCCTATCCCTCACCATCAGCCTAACCCTCACCCTAACCCTTACCCTCACGCTAAACCTCACTCTAACCCTAACCCTAACACTAACACTAAACCTCACACAAACCATCACCCTACCACTAAGCCTAAACCTAACCCTCACTCTCACCCTAACCCTTACCCTTAACGAACCCTAACACTAATCCTCAGCCTAACTCTCATCCTAACCCTAACCGTAACACTAACCCTCACCCTGTCACCCTCAACCTCAAACTCACCCTCGGCCTAACACTAACCCTAAACCTAATACAAGACCTAACCCTAACACTCACCCTCAACCTAACTCTAAACCTAACCCTAAACAAAACCCTCACCCTAAGCCTAACCCTATCCCTTACCCTCACCCTAAAACTAACCCTAAACCTAATCCTAAGTCTCACCCTCACCCTAACCCTCACCCTCACCCTAACCCTAAACCTAACCCTCAGCCTAACCCTCATCCTAACTCTAACCCTAACCCTCAACCTAACCTTAACCCAAACCCTAAACTTAACCTTTACCCAAACGCTAATCCTCACCCTCACTCTCAACCTCACCATCACCCTCACCGTAACCCACACCCTCACCCTCAGCCTAACCCTAACCATAACCCTATCCCTCACCCTAAACCTAACCCTCACCCTCAACATCACTCTTACCCTAACCCTCACCCTCACCCTAACCCTAACCATAACCCTAAACCTCATCCTAATCCTAACCTGACCCTCACCCTCACCCTAAGCCTAACCCTACACCTAACCCTAATCCTAAACCTAACCCTCTCACTCACCCTCACACTAAAACTAAACCTCACCCTAACCCTAAGCCTAACCCTAGACCTCAACCTAACCCTAACCCTCACCTACACCCTAGCCCTCACCCTCACCCTAACCCTCACCTTCACCCTAAACATCATCCTAATCTTCACCCTCACCCTAACCCTAACCCTAATCCTCACCCTAACCCTAATCCTCACCTTAAACCTCAGCCTCACCCCAATCCTGACGCTAACCCTAAACCTAAGCCTTTCCTAACCTAAACCCATTTCCTCAACATAACCCTCACACTAAACCTCTCCCTCACCCTAGCCCTCACCCTAAAACTAACCCTAACCCTAACCCTCACCCTCAACCTCACCCCCACCCTCAGCCTAACCCTATCCCTAACCCTAATCCTAACTCTAAACCTAACCTTGACCCTCACCCTTACCGTAACCCTAACCCTTACCCTCATCCTTACCGTTACCCTAACCTTAACCATCACACTAACCCTAATCCTAAACCTAAACCTAACCATAATGCTAACACTAGCCCTCACCCTCACCCCAACCCTAATCCTAACCCTAAACTTCAGACTAAGGCTAACCCTAAATCTAATGCTAACCCTAAACATCAAAATCACCCTAACAATCACCCTAAAACTTACCCTCACTCTCAACTTCACCCTAATGCTAACCCTAACCCTAACCCTCACCCTAACCCTCACACTAACCCTAAACCTACCCTTCAGCCTAACACTCACCCTAAACCTAACCTTAACCGTAATTTTCACCCTATCCCTAAACCTAACCCTAAACGTCAGCCTAAACCTCACACTCACCTTCAACCTCACCCTCACCCTCTATCTCACCCTAAACCTAATCCTACACCTAAACCTCAGCCTAACCCTAACCCTAACCTTAATGCTAACCCTAAACATCAACCTCACCCAAACCCTAACCCAAACCCTCACCCTAACGCTCACACTAACCCTAAACCTAACACTCACCCTAAACCTCACCCTAACCCTAATCCTCACCCTATCCCTAACCCTCACCCTACACCTCAGCCTAAACCTCACACTCACCCTCACCATCACCCTCACCCTGAACCTCACCCTAACCCTAACCCTACCCCTAAACCTCAGCCTAACCCTAACCCTAACCTTAATGCTAACCCTAAACCTCAACCTCACCCGAACCCTAACCCTAACCCTCACCGTCACCCTCCTACTCATCCTCACCCTAAATCTCACGCTCAACCTCACCGTCACCCTAAACCTCAACATCATCATAAACATCACCCTAACCCTAAACCTAACGCTAACCCTAACCTTACCCTAACCCTAAACTTAACCCTAACCCTCACACTAAACCTAACCCTAAGCCTAACCCTGACCCTAACCATAACCATAACCCTAACCCTAAGCCTAACACTAACCCTTACCCTAACCCTAACACTTACCCTAACCCTAACACTAACCCTAACCCTCACCCTAAACCTTATGCTAACCCTAACCCTCACCTTCACCCTAATCCTCACCCTAACCCTGATCCTCACACTAACCCTAACCCTAACCTTCAGCGTCACCCTCACGCTAAACCTAAACCTAAAACTAACCCTCACCCTAAACCTAACCCTTACCCTAACCCTAACCCTAACCCTCACCCTCACCCTAATCCTAAACCTAACCCTCACCCTAACCCTAACCCTTACCCTATACCTAACCCTACTCCTCAACCTAACCCTCACCCTCGCCCTAATCCTAACCCTAAACCTCACTCTAAACATAACCCTAACCCTAACACTCACCCTAACTCTAAACCTAACGCTCACCCTAACCCTAACCGTAACCCTTACCCTAAACCTAAACCTAATCCTAAACCTAACCCTAACCCTATCCCTAACCCTCACCCTCAACCTCATCCTAAACCTAACCCTAACCCTAACTCTCAACCTAACCCTAACCTGAATCCTAACCCTAACCCTCACCGTCACCATCACCCTCACCCTAAACCTCAACCTCAAACTCACCTTCACCCTAACCCTCAAACTAACCCTAACCTTCACCCTAACCCTAACCCTCTGCCTAACCCTAACCCTACCCCTCACCCTAACAATCACCCTAAACCTAACCCTCACCCTAACCCCAATCCTAAACCTCACCCTCACCCTAACCCTCACCGTCACCCTATACCTCACCCTAAACCTAACCCTGACCCACAACCGAACCCTCAACCTCACCCGAACTCTCACGCTCACCCGAACCCTCATGCTCTCCCTCACCCTCACCCTCACTCTAACCCTCACCCTCAACCTAACACTCAACCTAAACCTCATCCTCACCCTAATCCTCACCCTAACCCTAACCCTAACCCTTACCTAACCAAAACCCTCAACCTCACCCTCACACTCACCCTAACACTCACCCTCACAATAGCCCTCACCCTAAACCTAAACCTTACCCTAAACCTACCCTAACCCTCAGCCTAAACCTTAGCCTCAACCTAACCCTAACCCTAACTCTCACCGTAACCCTAAAACTCACCCTAACCCTAACTTTAAAGCTCACCCTAACCCTCACCCTCCTTCTCACCCTCACCCTAATTCTCACCCTAACCCTGATCCTCACACCAACCCTAAACCTAAACCTAACCCTAAGCCTCACCCTCACTCTCACCCTAACCCTAACCATAATTCTAACCCTAATCCTAACCCAAACCCTCATGATCACCCTCACCCTAATTCTCACCCAAACCCTATCACTCATCCTCACTCTCACCTAACTCTAACCCTAACCCTAATCCTAATTCTAACCCTCACCATCACACTCATCCTAAATCTAAGCCTAACCTTAACCCTTACACAGACCCTCACCCTCACACTAACCCTAACCCACACCCTCACCCTAACCCTAACCCTAAGACTCAACTCTCACCCTAAACCTCACCCTAAAACTAACGCAAACCCTAAACCTCACCCTCGTCCTACCGCTCAACCTAACCCTAACTCTACCCCTAACTCTAACCCTAAACTTCACCTTCACCCTCACCCTCACACTCAACCTCAGCCTAATCCTAACCCTAACTCTAATACTAACCCTAAATCTAACCCTAACTCTACCTCTACCCCTAAACCTAGACCTCACCCTCACTCATAACCTCAACCTCAGCCTAACCCTAACCCTAAGCCTAATCCTAAACCTAACCCTCACACTCACACTCACCCTAACTCTAAACCTAACCCTCATGCTCACCCTAAGTCTAGCCTTAACCCTCACCCTCACCCACACCCTAACCCTAAAACTACCCCTCAGCCTAACACTAACCCTCACCCTCAACCCAACCTTGATGCTAACACAAATGCTCATTCACAACCTAAGCCTCAGGCTAAACCTTACCCTCACCATAACCCTATCCCTCACCCTCCCCCTAACCGTCACCCTACTCCTTCTCACCTAACCCTCACCCTAACCCAAACCCTAAACCTAAACTTCACCCTAACCTTCACCCTAACCCTAACACTAACCCTCACCCTAACACTCATCCTAATCCTAAACCTAACCTTAACCCTCACCCTCACACTAAATGTCATCCTAACCCTTACGCTCCCCCAAACCTTAAACGTTACCCTAACCCTAACCATCACCCTAACCCTAACCCTCACCCTAACCCTAACCCTAACCCTCACCTTAAACCTCAACCCCACACTAATCCTCACCCTAAACCTAACCCTAGACCTATCCTAAACAAAAACATCACCCTCACCCTAGCCCTCACCCTAAATCTAACCCTAAACTTAACCCTCACCCTCACCCTCACCCTCACCCTCAGCCTCACCTTCAGCCTCACCCTAACACTAAACCTAATCCTAACCCTAACCCTGACCCTCACCCTCACTCTAACCCTAAACCTAACTTGCACCCTAACCCTAAACTTAACACTCAACCTAACCCTAACCCTAACCCTAAGGCAAATCCTAAACCACACCCTCAACCTAACCCTGACCCTAACCCTAACCCTTACCCTCACCCTCACTCTCAACCTAAACCTAACACTTACCCTCACCCTAACCATCACCCAACCCTAACCTGAACCCTAACCCTCACCCTAACCCCCAATCTAACCTTCACACTAACCCTAACGCTAACCCTAACAATCAGTCTCAACCTAACACTCACCCTAACGCTTATCCTCACACTAACCCTAAACCTAACCGGAACACTCACACTAAGCCTAAACCTCATCCTAACCTTAACCCTACCTCTCACCCTAACACTCACCTTAACCCTAACCCTAACACTCAACCTAACACTAACCCTCACCCTCACCCTAATCCTCACCCTAAACCTAACCCTAACACTTACCTAACCTCACCCTCACCCTCACCCTCAGCCTAACCCTTACCCTAACCCTAACTCTTACCCTCACCCTAAACCTAACCCTCACCGTAACCCTCCCACTCACCCTCACCCTCACCTTAACCCTCACGCTCAACCTCACCCTCACCCTAACCCGCACCGTCACCCTAAACATCACCCTAACCCTAAACCTCATGCTAACCCTAACCTTACCCTAACCCTAAACTTAACCCTAACCCTCACCCTAACCCTAACCCTAAGCCTAACACTCACCCTAACCCTAACCCTAACCCTAACCCTAAGCCTAACCCTAACCCTTACCTAACCCTAATCCTTACCCTAACCCTAACCCTAACCCTCACCCTAAACCTTATGCTAACCCTAACACTCACACTCACCCTAATCCTCACCCTAACCATTATCCTCACACTAACCCTAAGCCTAAACCTCAGCATCACCCTCACCCTAACCCTAAACGTCACCAACACCCTAACATTCACACTCACCCTAACCTGAATCCTTATCCTCACCCTAACCCTAACCCTAACCCTCACCCCAACCCTAACCCTCACCCTAAACCTAACTTTAAAACTCACCCTCACCCTAATCCTAACCCTAACCCTTACCTTAACCCTCACCCTAACCCTTAATTTAACCCTAACACTCACTCTCACCCTAATCCTCAACCTAACCCTTATCCTTACACTAACCCTAACCCTAACCCTCACCTAGTACTAACCATAACCCTCACACTAACCCTCACCCTAGCCCTCACCCTCACCCTCGACCTCACCCTAAACTTAATGCTAAACTTAACACTCACCTTCACGCTTACCCTCACCCTCACCCTCACCCTCAGCTTCACCCTAACCCTAAACCTAATCCTAACCCTAACCCTGACCCTGACCCTCACTCTAAACCTAAACCTAACCTACACCCTAACCCTAACCGTAACCCTAATGCTAACCCTAACCCTCAACCTCACCCTAACACTCAATCTGACCCAAACCCTAATGCTAACCCTAACCCTCACCCTCACCCTAACCCTTACCCAAACCATTACCTAACACTCACCCTCACCCTAACCCTAAATGTAACCATCACCCTAACCCTAACCCTAACCCTAACCCTAACCCTACCCCTCAGCCTTCCCCTCACCCTCACCCTAACGCTCACCCTCACCCTAACACTGATGCTAACCCTAACCCTCCACCTCACCCTAACCGTCGCCCTAACCCTTACCCTCACCATAACCCTATACCTCAACCTCAACCTAACCCTCACCCTAAACCTTTCACTCACCCTAACCCTCACCGTACCCTAACCCTAACCCTAACCCTCACCCTAACCCTAAGCCCAGCCCTAACCCTCAGTCTCACACTAACCCTCACCCTAACCCTTATACTCACCCTAACCCTAACCCTAACCCTAACCGTAACCCTCACCCTAAGTCTAAATCTCATCCTAACACTAATCCTACCTCTCACCCTAACAATCACCCTAACCCTAACCCGAACCCAAACCCAAAGACTAACCCTAACCCTAATCCTCCCCTGAACCCTAACACTCCCGGTCACCCTAAGCCACACCCTTACCCTAACCCTCACCTACACCCTAACAATTCCCCTTCCCTGAACCCTAACTCTCACCCTAAACCTCACACTCATCCTAAACATGACCCTAACCCATACCCTCACCCTAACCCTCACCCTCACCCACACCCTAACCCTCACCCACACCCAAAACCTCTCACTCTCTCTAACATCGACCTTCAGCTTAAACATCACCCTAACCCTCACTCTCACCCTAACCCACACTCTAACACTTACCATCACCCTAACCCTAACCCTAACCGTAACCCTCACACTCAAAACTAACACTCACACTAATTCTAACCCTAAATCTACCCAGCATCCTAACCCTCAGCCTAACCCTAGCCGTGAGTGCTAGGGTGATCCTCACTCATACCTTCAACCTGAGCCTAACCCTAAACCTAACCCTAATTCTAAACCTAACCCTCACACTCACACTCACACTCACCCTAACCCTAACCCTCAACCTCACCCTCACCCTCACCCTAACACTTAACCTCACCCTAAACCTAACCCTAACTCTAACCCTCACCCTAACCCTAAACCTAAAGCTCACCTTAACCCTAACCCTTCCCCTAATTCTCAACCTAATCCTAAACCTAACCCTAAACTTAACCCTCATCCTCACCCTCAATCTCAACCTAACCCTAACCCTAACCTTAACTATCACCCTAACCCTAACCCGAATCCTAACACTAACCCTCACCGTCACCATCACCCTCACCCTAACTTTCAACCTCAAACTCAACTTCACCCTAACCCTCAAACTAACCGTAACCCATACCCTAACCCTAACCCTCTCCCTAACCTTAACCGTACCCCTCACCCTAAACCTAACCCTAACCCTCACCCTCACCCTAACCCTTACCCTAACCCTAATCCTAACTCTAACCTTAACCTTCACCCTAACCCTAACACTCACCATAACCCTAACCCTTACCCTATACCTAACCCTCAGCCTCAAACTAACCCTAACCCTTACCCTACACCTAACCCTCAGTCTCAACCTAACCCTAACCATAACCCTCACCATAACCCTAACTCTCACCCTAACCCTGAGCCTCACCCTAACCCTCAAACTCACCCTAATCCTCACCATAACCCTAAACATAACCCTTACCTAACCGAAACCCTCAACCTCACCCACACACTCACCCTAAAACTCACCCGGACCATAGCCCTCACCGTAAACCTAAACTTCACCCTAACCCTAAGCCTAAGCCTCACTCTCACCCTCACGCTAACCCTCACCATGACCCTAACCCTAATCTTAAACCTAAACGTCATGCTCACCCTCACCCTAATTCTATCCTAAACCCTAACCCTCACCCTCAATCTCACCTAACTCTAACCCTAACCCTAATCTTAATTCTAATGCTCACCCTCACCCTCACCCTAAATCTAACCCTAACCCTTACCCAGACCCTCACCCTCACACTAACCCTAATCCTCACCCTATCCCTAAACGTAACCCTAACCCTCACACAAACCCTCACCCTCAACCTAACCCTAATGCTAACCCGAACCCAAACCCTCACAATAACCCTCATCCTAACCCTTACCCTCACCCTAACCCTAACACTCACACTCAAAATAACTCTCAATGTAACCCTTACCCTCACCCTTACCCTACACGAAACATTAACACTAAACCTCACCCTAACCCTCACCCTAACCCTAACCCTCACCCACACCTCACCCTAAACATAACTGTAACCCTAACCCTCACCCTCAACGTCACTCTCAACCTCACCCTGACCCTCAACCTCACCCTAACCCTAACCTTCACCGTCACCCTAAAAATCACCCTAAGCCTAACCCTCACCCTAACCCTAACCCTTACCCTAATGTAAGCCTAATCCTAACCTTCACCCTAACTTAACCCTAACCCTAATGCTAACCCTAAACATCAACCTCACTCTGATCCTCAACCCAACCGTTACCCTCACTATCAACCTCAACCTGAACATAACCCTAATCCTAACCCTCACCCTAACCCTAACCCTCACCGTAACGTTAAACCTAACCCTGGCCCTCACCCTTACCCTCACCCTAAACCTAACCCTAACCCTAATCCTCACTGTATCCCTAAGCATAACCATGACACTCACCCTAACCCTCACCCTCCCAGTAACCCTAATGCTAACATTAATCCTCAACCTCAACCTAAACCTCGCCCTAACCCTTACCCTCACTCTAAACCTCATCCTCACATTAACCCTAACCCTAACCCTAATACTAACACTAGCCCTCACCCTCACCCTAACCCTAATCCTAAGCCTAACCCTAATGCTAACCCTAAACCTCAACCTCTCCATAACCCTCACCTTAATCCTAACCCTCACCCTCAACCTCACCCTAACCCTAACCCTAACATTAACCCACTCCCTAACCCTCACCCTAACACTAACACTAACCCTACCCCTCAGCCTAACCCTCACCCTAAACCTAACCCTAACCTTAATCCGTACCCTATCCCTAACCCTAACTCTAACCCTCACCCTAACCCTGACCCTCACCATACCCCTAATGCTAACATTAACCCTCAGCCTCACCCTAAACCTCGCCCTAACACTTACCCTCATTTTAACATCATCCATCACCATCAACCTAACCCTAACCCTAACCCTTACCCTCACCCTAACCCTCATTCTAACCCTAACCCTAACACTAACACTAAATGTCACCCTAACCGGCACCCTAACCCTAAGCCTAAGCCTAACCCTCACTCTCACCCTAACCCTTACCCTTACCAAACCCTAACCCTAAACCTCAGCCTAACCTTCATCCTAACCCTAAACCTAACCCTCACCCTAACCGTCACCCTCACCCTCAACCTCACCCTCAGCCTAACCCTAAACCTAACCCTAATACAAAACCTAACCCTTACCCTCACCCTCACCCTAACTCTAAACGTAACCCTAACCAAAACCCTCACCCTAACCCTAGCCCTATCACTTACCCTCACACTAAAACTAACCCTAACCCAAATCCTAAGCCTCACCGTCACCCTAACCCTTATCCTCACCCTAAACCTAAACCTAACCCTCAGCCTAACTCTCAACCTAAACTAAACCCAAACCCTAAACTTAACCTTCACCCAAACCCTAACCATAACCCTATCACTCACTCTAAACCTAACCCTCACACTAACCCTAACCCTCACAGTCACCCTAACACTCACCCTAACCAACACCCTAACTCTAACCCTCACCCTCACCATAACCCTAACCCTAAACATAACCCTAACCCTAACCCTCAACCCCACACTCAGGCTAACCCTAACCCTAGCAATTAATCCTAACCCTAACCCTAACCCTCACCCTCACCCTCACCCTTACCCTAAACTTAACCCTAACCCTTACCCTAAACATAACCCTAACCCTATCCCTCAGCCTAACCCTCACCCTAACCCTAACTCTAACCATAACCCTCACGCTAAACCTCATGCTCACCATAACCCTAATGCTAACATTAACCCTCAACCTCACCCTAAACCTAGCCCTAACCCTTACCCTCACCATAACCATATCCTTCATACCCACACTAACACTCACCCTAACACTTTCCCTCACCCAACCCTATCCCTAACCCTAACACTAACCCTCACCCTAACCCTCACCCTAAACCTCACCCTAACCCTCACCCTAACCCTAAGCTAACCCTAACCCTCACCCTCACCATAACCCTCACCCTAACCCTTATCCTCACCCTAACACTAATCCTAACCCTCAGCCAAATCCTGATCCAAACCCTAACCCTAACCCTATCCCTCACCCTAACATTAACCCTAACCCTAACCCTAACTCTCAACCTAACCCTCAAACTCACCCTCACCCTTAACCTCACCCTCAGAGTAAACCTAAACCTAATCCTAATCCAAAACCTAATCCTCACACTCACTCTCATCTTAAATCTAAACCTAACGGTAACCATCACCCTCACACTAACCCTCACCCTCATCCTCACCCTCACCTTAAACTTCTCCCTAACCCTTACCCTCCCACTAAACCTAAACCTAAACCTGCCCCTCACCCTTACCCTCACCCTAACACTAATTGTCACCCTAACACTAACCCTAAACCTACCCCTCACCTTATCCTTCACCCTAAACTTAACCCTAAGCCTAACCATCACCCTAACGCTAACCTGAATCCTAAACCTATCCCTCACCATCACCCTAAACCTTACCCTCACCCTGAGCCTAAACCTAACGCTCAGCCTACCCCTCATCCTAACCCTAACTCTAACCCTAACCCTCACCCTCACCTTAACCCTAACCATAACCCTAACCCTCACCCAAACCTTAAAACTCACCCTCACCCTCAACCTCACCCTCAGCATAACCCTAAACCTAACCCTAATTCAAACGCTAACCCTCAACCTCACCCTCATCCTAACTCTAACCCTAACACTAACCCTCACCCAAACCCTAACCCTAATACTAACCCTCACCTTAAGCATCACCCTAATACTAAACCTAACCCAAACCCTCAACCTATCGCTCACCTCACCCTAAACCTAACCCTAACCCTCACTCTCACTGTAAACAAAACCCTAACACTAACCCTCACACTAACACTAACCCTCACCCTCACCCTAACCCTAACCCTCAGCCAAACCCTCATCCTAAACCTAACCCTAACCCTCAACCTAACCCTAACCCTAACCCTCACGCTAAACCTAACCCTCACCCTCAGCCTAACCGTACACCTAATTCTAACCCTAACTCTAACCCTCACCCTCTCTCTAACTCTAAACCTACCCCTAACTCTGACCCTCACCCAAACCCTAACCCTATCCCTAGCCCTCACCCTAACCCTAAACCTCACCCTAACGCAAACCCTAACATGCACCCTCACCCTAACCCTAACCCCCACCCTAAACCTCAGCCTAACCCTAATCCTAACGCTAACCCTCACCCTAAACCTATCCCTCACCCTCAGCCTAACCGTACACCTAATCCCAACCCTAACTCTAACCCTAATCCTCACATTTCGCCTAACCCTAACCTTAACCCTAACGCTCACCGTAAGCCTAACACTCACTCTCACCCTAACACTCAACATCACCTTAACCATAACCCTAACCCTAAACTTCACCCACACTGTAACACACACCCTCACCCGAACCTGAACCCTCACCCTAAACCTAACCCTCACCCTAACCCTCACCCTAAATCTCACCTAAACCGTAATGCTAACCCGAACCTTCAGTCTCACCCTAACCCTCACCCTAACCCTTATCCTCACACTAACCCTAACCGAACCCTAACGTCACATTAAACCTAACCCTCAACCTAACCCTAACCCTCCCTCTCACCCTAATTCTTTCCCTAACCCTCACCCTAAAACTAACCATAATCCTCACCTTCACCTTAAACCTCACTGTCCCCCTAACCCTAACCCTAACCCTCACCAACACCCTCACCCTCACCCTCACCCTCACCCTAACCGTCACCCTCACCCTAAACATCACCCTAAACCTAAACCTTACCCTAAACCTAACCCTAATCTTCACCCTAACCCTAATCCTCACCTTAAACCTCACCCTCACACTAATCCTCACTGTAAACCTAACCCTAAGCCTTTCCTAACCTAAAACCTCACCCTCACCCTAACCCTCACCCTAGCCCACACCATAAACCTAACCCTAACCCTAACCCTCACCCTCACCCCCATAATCAGCCTAACCCTAACCTTAACCATAATCCTAACCCTACCCTAAACCTAACCCTCTAAATAAACCTAACCGTAACCCTAATGCTAACCCTAAATATCACCCTCAACCTAACTCTAACACTAACCCTCACCCTAACCCTAACACTAACCCTAATGCTATCCCTAAACCTCACCCTCACCCTAACCCTCACTGTAAACTTTACCATCCCCATTACCCTCACTCTAACACTAATCCTACCCCTCAGTCTAACCCTCACCCTAACCCTATCTCTAACTGTAATCCAAACACTAACCCTCACACTGAACCTCACCCTAACTCTAACCCTAACCCTAACCCTAACCCTAAGCCTATACCTAAACCTCACCCTAACCCTAACCCTAATCCTAAACCTAACCATCACCCTCACCATCACCATAACCCTAACTCTCTCTGTATTCCTAAACCTAACCCTAGCCATCACCCTAAAACTTACCCTCACACTCAACCTACCTTAAGCCTCAACCTGAACCTAACCCTCACCCTAAGCCTTACCCATGCCCTGACTCTAAACCTAACTCCAGCCCTAAATCTCACCCTAACCCTAACCCTATCCCTAACCCTCACCCTAATCCTAACACTCACACTAACCCTAACCCTAACCCTTAACCTCACCCTCACCCTAACACTAACCCTCACCCTAACCCTAACCCTAACCCTAACTCTAACCCTAACACTCACACTCACCCTAAACCTTACACTAGCACTTACTCTCACCATAACAATAACCCTAACCCTAACCTTAATTCTAACACTAACCCTAACACTAACCGGCACCCTCACCATCACCCTAACACTAATACTCACCCTCATCCTAAAAAGTACCATCACTTTAACCCTAAACCTAACCGTCACCCACACCCTCACCCTCACCCTCACCCGAACCCTCACCCGAACCCTCACTCTCACCCTAAGCCTAACCAGAACCCTCACCCAACCCTAACTCTAACTCTAACCCACACCCTCACCCTAACCCTAACACTAACCCTAACCCTTACCCTAACCCTTAACCTAGACCTAACGCTAGCCCTACCCCTCATTCTCACACTAACCCTCACACTAAGCCTTATCCTCACACAAACCCTAACCCTAAAACTAACCCTCACACTAACCCTAACGCTCACCCTAACCATTACCCTACCCCTGACCCTAAACCTCACTCTAACCCAACCTAAAACAAATGATAACCCTAACCCTCACCCACAACCTAACCCTCAAACTAAACCTTATCCTCACACTAACCCTAACCCTAATGCTAACCCTAACCCTCACACTAACCCTAAACCTCACCCTAACCCTAACCCTACCCCTCACCCTAAACCTAACCCTGACACTCACCCTGACACTAACCCTCTACCTAACCCTCCCCCTCTCCTAATCCTCACCCTAACCTTAACCCTATCCCTTGCCTACCGAAACTCTCAGCCTCACACTCAACCTAAACCTCACCCTCACCCTAGCCCTCACCCTATCCCTAACCGTACCCCTCAACCTAACACTTACCCTCACTGTAACCCTAACCCTCACACTAACCCTAACCCTCACCCTAACCCTAACCCTACCCCCTCACACTAACCCTCACCCTAACCCTCACCCTAACCATAAACCTCACCCTCAACCTAACCCTAACCCTCACATTCAACCTAACCCTCACCGTCACCCTAACACTCAATTTAACCCTAACCCTCACCCACACCCTAACCCTCACCATCACCCGACCCCTAACCCCACCCTAACTCTAAACCTCACTCTAAACATAGCCATAACACCAACACTCACCCATATCCTAACCCTAACCCTCAACTTAACACTAACACTCACACTAACCCTCAAACTCAACCTAATCCTCACCCTAAAATTAACCCTGAACCTTACCTAACCGAAACCCTTACCCTCACCCTCACCCTTACCCTCACCCTCACCCTAGGCCTTAACCTAACCCTAACCCTAACCCTCACCCTAAATCTCCCCCTCCCACTCAGCCTAACCCTAAACCTAACCCTAATCCTAACCCTAACCCTCAACCCCATCCTCACTGTAACCCTAACACCAACGCTAATGCTGAACCTCACCCTCACCCTCACCCTCACCCTAACTCTAACCCTAAAAATAACCCTAACCCTAACCGTAACCCTCACCCACACCCTAGCCCTAACCCTAAAACTCACCCTAACCCTAATCCTAACCCTAAGCCTCACAATCACACTCACCCTAACCGTCACCCTCACGCTCACCCTCACATCACACTAACCCTAACACTAAATCTAACCCGCACCCTAACACTCACCGTCACCCTACCCTCACCCTAAACCTAACTCTCAACCACACCTTAACCCTCACGATCAATCAAACCCTGACCCTCACCCTGAAACTCACCCTCACCCTAACACTCACCCTCATAATAAACATCACCCTAACGCTAAACTTCACCCTAACCCTAACCCTCAACCTAACCCTAACCCTCACCCTAACCATAACCCTCACCCTAACCCTAACCCTCACCCTAACCAAAACTCTCAACCTCACTCTAACCATAACCCTAACACTAATCGTAACACTAAATCTCACCCTCACCTTCAAACTCCCCCTAAACCTAACCCTAAACCTAACGCTCACCCTAACCATTATCCTAACTCTAATGCTAACCCTAACCCTCACCTTCACCGTAAACCTCTCCCTAACCCTTAACCTCACCATAATCCTAACCCTAACCCTAATCCTCAGCCTAACCCTAAACCTCACACACACCTAACCCTCACCATCACCCGAACCCACATCCTCACCCTAAAATGCACACTAAGCAAAACCCTAACCCTAATCCTAAACCTAACCCTCATACTCACCCTCACACTAAACCTAACCCTAACCCTTAACCTAACCTTCACGCTCACCCTCACCGTAACATTCACCTTCACCATAAATATCAACCTAACCCTAACCCTCAGCCTAAACCTAACCCTACGCTCACCCTAAACCTAACCTTCACCCTAACGCTCACCCTATCCCTAATGCTAACCCAACACCTCACCCTCACCCTAACCCTCACCCTAACACTTCTCCTCACAATGAACCTAATCCTAAACCTCACCCTAACCCTCACACTAACCCTAATCCTCACCATATCACTAACCCTAACCCTAACCCTCAACCTAATCCTTAACCTCACTCTAACCTTAATTCTTACCCTCACGCTAAACCTCACCCTAAACATTACCCTCACCCTAACCCGCCAACTAACCCTAACCCTAAACGTACGGCGCACCGTAATCCTCACCCTAACCATAACCCTAACCCATAACCTCAACCTGAACCTAACCCTCACTCTCACCATAACCCTCAACCTAACCCTTATCTTCACATTAACCCTAATCCTCAACCTCACCCTAAGCCTCACACTAACCCTTATCATCACCCTATCCCTAACCCTAACCCTAACCCTCACCCTAACCTCAACCTAACCCTAAACCTCACCCTCACCCTAAACCTCACCCTAAACCTTACCCTCACCCTAACCTGCAAACTTACCCTAACCCTAAAACTACGGCTCACCCTAGCCCTCCCCCTAACCATAACCCTAACCTTAACCCTCACACTAACCCTAACTTTCACCCTCACCCTAACCCTGCCCCTAATCCTTACGCTCACACTAACCCTATCCCAAACTCTCACCCTAACTCTAATTCTCAACAGAACATTCACCCTCACCCTAACCCTCACCTCACACTAGACCTCAACATAACCATAACCCTCATGCTCACCGTAACCCTAATGCTAAAATTAACCCTCAACCTCACCCTAAAACTTGCCCTAACCCTTACCCTCACCATAACCCTATCCCTCCCCCTTACCCTAACTCTCACCCTAACCCTTTCCCTCACCTTAACCCTAACCCAGCCCTAAACCTATCCCTAACCCTAACCCTCACCCTAATCCTAAGACTAATCCTAACCCTCAGCCTCACCATAAACCTCACCCTAAACCTTACCCTCACCCTAAACCTAAACCTAACCCTCAGCCTAACCCTTATACTAATCCTAACCCTAACCCTAACCCTCAACTTAACCTTAACCCTAACCCTAACCCTAACACTCACACTAACCTTAACCCTCACCTTGACCCTCAACCTCACCCTCAGCCTAAGCCTAACCCTAATCCAAAACCTAACCCTTAACCTCATTCTCACCCTAAATCTAAACCTAACCATAACCATCACCCTCACCCTAACCCTCACCCTCATCCTCCCCCTCACCCTTACCCTCTGCTTAACCCTTATCCTCACACTAACTCTAACTCTAAACCTAACCCTCACCCTAACCCTCACCCCAACACTAACCCTAATCCTCACCTTAACCCTCACCCTAACCCTAACCCTAATGATCACACTAACCCTAATCCTCATCCTAAAGCTAACCCTCACCGTCACCCTAACCCTTACCCTAACCCTAAGCCTAAACCTCACCGTCAGCCTAACCCTCATCCTAACTCTAACCCTAACGCTCACCCTCAGCCTCAACCTAACCCTCACACTCACCCGAAACCTACCCTAAATCTAACCCTACCTTCTCCCTACCCCTCATCCTAACCCTAACGCTAACCATAACCCTCAACCTAACCCTAACCCTACCCCTAATGCTAAACCTCACCCTAACCCTAATCCTCACCCACACCCTAACCCTCACCCTCAACCGAACCCTCATCCTCAACTGAACCCTCATCCTCAGCCTAACCCTCACCCTCACTCTAAACATCACCCAAACCCTAACCCTCACCCTAACCCTAACACAAACCCTAATCCATACACTCACACTCACAGTAACCCACACCCTAACGCTTATTCTCACCCTAACACTAACCTTCAACCTAACCCTAACCAAAACCCTCACACTAACCATAACCCTCACTCTAATCCTAACCCTTACCCTGACCCAAACTTTCACTCTCACCCTGACCCTCACCCTCAGCTTAACCCTAACCCTAATCCTATTCCTAATCCTAAACCTCACACTCACCCTAAACCTAATCTTTACCCTAAACCTCACCTTCCCTCTCACCTGATCCCTAACCCTCACCCTCACCCTAAACATCACCCTAACCCTAAGTCTCACTCTAACCCTAACCCTGACCCTGAACCTAACCTCAGCTTAATCCTCATCCTCACCCTAATCCTCACACTAACCCTAACCTTTACTTAGCCGAAACCCTCACCCTCACCCTCAGCCTAACTCTCACCCTCACACAAGCCCTCAACCTAACCCTAACTTTAACCCTAAACATCAGCCTCAACCTCCCCTTCCTCAGCCTTAACCTAAACATAACCCTAATACTAACCCTGACCGTCAACCCCACCCTCACCTTAACCCTAACCCTAACTCTAACAATAACCCTCACCCTCATTCTAACCCTAATCTTAACCCTAACAATAACTCTAACCCTAATCCTAAAACTCACCCTAACCCTAATCCTAACACTTACCCTCAACCTTACCCTCACCCTCATTCTAAGCCTCACCCTCACGCTGACCCTCACCATCACACTAAATCTCACAAAATCCCTAACCCTCACCCTAGCCCTAACCCTAACCCTCACCCTCACTTTCCCCCTCACCTTCAGCCTAACCCTAACTCTAACATTAATCCTAAACTAACCTCACTCTCACTCTCATCCTACCCCTCACCCTCAACCTCACCCTCACCCTCACACTAAACCTCAACCTCACCCTAAACATCACCTTAACCCTAACCCTTACACTGAACCTAACCCTAACGCTCAGCCTAAACCTCATCCTCAAACTAACCCTCACCCTAAACATTATCCTCACACTAACCCTAACCCTAACCCTAACCCTAACCTTCACACTAACCCTAAAACTCACCCTAACCGTATCACGACACCTGACCATAACTCTCACCCTAAAGCTAACCCTAATCCTAACACTCACCCTAACCCTAACTCTAAACCTAACCGTCACCCTCACCCTGATCCTCACCATCACCCTAACACTCACCCTAAACCTAACCCTCACCCTAAACCTAACCCTCAACCTTAACCTAACCCTCACCCTGACCCTCACCCTAACCCTAAAGCTAGCCCTCACCCTAACCCTTACTTTAACCCTAAACTGTACCCTAAACCTAACCCTCATCCTAACACTAACCCTCATCCTAACACTAACCCTCACACTAACCCTAACCCTAGCCCTCACCCTCAACCTAACCCTAACACTCATCCTAACCCTAACCTTAAACCTAAACCTCACACTAAACCTAAACCTCACTCTAACCCTAATCCTCACAGAAAACATAACAGTCATTCTATCCCTAACCCTATCCCACAGCCTAACCCTCACCCTAAACCTAACCCTAACCCTAATCCTCATCCTCTCCCTAACCTTAACCCTAACCCTCACCCTAACCCTAATGCTAACCCTAACCCTCACCCTCACACTAATCCTCAACCTAACCCATAGCCTCACCCTAACCCTCACCCTCACCCTCACCCTAACCCTAACCCTCACCCTAACCCTCACTCTTACAGTCACCCTCACCCTCAGCCAAACCATATCCCTAACCCTCACCCTAACACTCATCCTATACCTCACCCTCAAACTAACCCTAAACCAAACCCTAACCCTCACCCTAAACCTCACCGTAACCCTAACACTAACCCTAACATTCAATCTCACAATAAACCTCACCCTATACCTTACCCTCACCATAACCGTAACCCTAACCCTAACCCTAATCCTCAACCACACCTTAACCTTCACCCTCACCCCAACCGTCACCCTCACCCTCATCCTCATCCTCACCCTAACCCTCTCCATCACCCTAAACATCACACAAACCCTAACCCTCAACCTGACCCTAACCCTAACCTTCACCCTAACCCTAACACTAACTCTCAAGATAATACTCATCATAAACCTAACCCTGACATAAAAGAAAATCTCACCCTAACCCTCACACTAACCCTCACCCTCACCCTAGCCCTCACCCTAACCCTAACCCGATCCCTTACCCTCAACTTCACCATAACCCTCACCGTAACCCTTACCCTCACCCTAACCCTAACCCTAATCATAACCCTCACACTATCCCTTACCCTCACCCTCACCCTAACCCTAACCCTAACCCTATCACCCGCACACTGACCCTCACCCTCACCCTAACCCTAACCCTATTCCTAATCCTAACCCTCACAATCACCCTCAACCTAAACCTAACCCTAACCTGAACCCTCACCCTCACCCTCACCCTCACCGAACAGTCACCCTCACCCTAAACATCACCCTAACCCTAATCCTAAGGTAAACGAAACCCTCACCCTCACACTAACCCTCACCCTCACCCTAGCCCTAACCTTAACCATAACCATAACACATACCCACACCCTAACCCTCACCCTCATCCTCACTCTAACCCTAATCCTAACCCTAATGCTCACCCTAACCCTCTCCCTAACCCTAAATGTAACCCTAACCCTCAACCTCATCCTAACCCTCAAGCTCAACGGAACACTCACCCTCACCCTAAACCATACTCTCACAACAGTCATCACCCTAACGCTAACCCTCAACTTAACCCTAACCCTAACCCCCACCCTAACCCTAATCCGTACCCTAACGCTCACCCTAACCCTTACCCACAATATAATACTAACACTCACCCTCAACCTTACCATCACCCTAACCCCTACCCTCACCCTAACCCTCACACTAACCCTCACACTAACCCTAACCCTCACCCTCGCCCTAACGCTCACCCTAACATTTACCCTCACCCTCACCCTAACCCTCACCCTAACCTTTACCCTGACCCTAACCCTAACCCTAACCCTAAACCTGACCCTCACCCTAACCCTAAACCTAACCCTTATCCTATCCCTAAACCTGACCTTAACACTCACCCTAACCTTAACCCTAACCATCACACTAACCCTAACCCTAACCCCCACCCTCACCCTCAGGCTAACTCTAATACTAAACCTAACCCTCACCCTCACCCTAACTCTAACCATAAACCTAACCCTAACCCTTACCTTAACCCTCAACCTCACCCAAATCCTCAACCTAACCTTACCTTAACCCTTACCTAAACTAAACCCTTACCCACAGCCTCACCCTAACCCTTACCCTCACACTAGCCCACAACCTAACCCAAACCCTAAACCTAACCTTCACACTAACCTTACCATAACCCTCAGGATAAACCTTATCCTATCCCTAAACCTAAAACATAACTTCACCCTAACCAAACCCTAACCCTAACCCTAACCCTCACCCTCATCCTCACTCTAACACTAATTCTAACTATAATGCTCACCCTACACCTCTCCCTAACCCTAAATGTAACCCTAACCCTCATCCTCATCCTAACCCTCAAGCTCACCTGAACACTCACCCTCACCCTAAACCATACTCTCACAACAGTCATCACCCTAACCCTAACCCTCACCCTAACCCTAACTTCAGCTTAACCCTCACCCTCAACCTAATCCTCACCCTAACCTTAACCATAAGGTAAATGAAACCCTCACCATCACACTAACCCTCACCTTCACCCGAGCCCTAACCCTAACCCTAACCATAACACTTACCCACACCCTAATCCTCACCCTCATCCTCACTCTAACCCTAATCCTAACCGTAATGATCACCCTACCCCTCTCCCTAACACTAAATGTAACACTAACCCTCACCCTCATCCTAACCCTCAAGCTCAACTGAACACTCACACTCACCCTAAAACATACTCTCACAACATTCGTGAACACTCACCCTAACCCTCACCCTAACCCTCACCCAACCCTCACACTAACCCTAACCCTCACCCTCACCCTAATGCTCACCCTAACCTTTACCCTCACCCTCACCCTAACCCTCACCATAACCTTTACCCTGACCCTAACACTAACCCTAACCCTAACCCTAAACCTAACCCTCAACCTAACCCTTATCCTAAACCTAAACCTAACCCTAACCCTCACCCTAACCCTAACCCTAATCCTCACACTAACCCTAACCTTAACCCTCAGCCTAACACTCATCCTAACCCTAACCCTAATCCTAACCTTCACCCTAACCGTAACCCTACCCATAAAACTCACGCTAACCCTAACCCTCACCCTCACCCTCAGGCTAACTCTAATACTAAACCTAACCCTCACCCTCACCCTATCTCTATCCCTAAACCTAACCCTAACCCTCACTTTAAACCTCAACCTCACCCTAATCCTCAACCTAACTTTACCTTAACCCTTACCTAAACTAAACCCTTACACTCACTCTCACCCTAACACTCACCCTCACACTAGTCCACACCCTAACCCTAACCCTAAACCTAATCTTCACACTAACCCTAACCATAACCCTCAGGATAAACCTTATCCTAACCCTAAACCTAAAACAAAACTTCACCTTAACCAAACCCTAAACCTAACCCTAACCCTAACCGCACACTAAACCTAACACTATCCCTAACACTAACCCTCAGCCTAACCCTAACCCTAACCCTAACCCTCACCCTAAACCTAATCCTAACCCTAACCCTCAACCTAAATGTAAACCTCACCCTCATCCTCACCCTCACCCTCAGCCTAAACCTAGTGCTAACCCTAATCCTAACCCTCACCCTAACCCTAACCCTCACCCTAACCTTTACCCTCACCCTCACCCTAACTCTCACCCTAACCTTTACCTGACTCTAACCCTAACCCTAAACCTAACCCTCGAACTAACCCTAAACCTAACCCTCAACCTAACCGTTATCCTAAACCTAAAGCTAACCCTAACCCTCACACTAACACTAACACTAACCCTAACCTTCACACTAACCCAAACCCTAACCCTAAGCATAACGCTCATCGTAAACCTAACCCTAACCCTAACACTCACCCTAACCCTACCCCTAACCCTAACACTCACCCTGAACCTAACCCTCACCCTCACCATCAGGCTAACTTTAATACTAACCCAAATACAAACCCTCACCCTCACCCTAACTCTAACCATAAAGCAAACCTAACCCTCACACTTACCCTCACCCTATCCCTAAACCTATCCCTAACCCTCACCCTAAACCTAACCCTAAGCCTAACCCTCACACTAAACCTCACCCTAACCCTTACCCTCACTATAAATCTAAATCTAAACCTAATAATCACCCTAAACATAACCCTCAACTACACTCTAACCCGGACCCTGACCCGATCCCTCACTGACACCCTAACACTCTTCCTAACCCTAACCCTAATCCTAAACCTAAGCCTCACCCTCAAAGTCACCCTAACCATGCACCTAACGCTAACCCTCACCTAAAACCTCACCCTAATCTTCACCCTAACCCTAACCCTAACCCTACCCTTCACCATAACACTCATAGTAACCCTAACCCTAATACTAAACTTCAACCTAACCCTAACCCTAGCCCTAACCCTCACCCTCACACTAAACCTAAACCTAACGCTAAAACTCAACCTAACACTAAACTTCACCCACATCCTAAATCTCACCCACACTTGAACCCTCAACCTCTCCCTCACACTAAACATCACCCAAACCCTAACCCGCAACCTAACCCTTGCCCTAACACTAACCCTAACCCTAACCCTAACCCTAACCTCAGCGTAACCATAACCCTGACATAAAGCAAACCCTCACACTCACTCTAACCCTCACCCTAACCCTCACCATCCCCCTAACCATAACCCTATCCATCAACGTCACCCTCACCCTCACCCTCAGCCTAAAACTTACTCTAACCCTAACCCTCACCCTCACCCTCACCCCAAGCCTAACCCTAACCCTAACCCTCACCCCAACCCCAACCCTAACCCTCACCCTAACACTAACCTTCATCCTCACCCACACCCTAATCCTAACCCTAAAGCTAATCCTAACCCTCACCCTCACCCTAAACTTCACCCTAACCCTTACCCTGACCCTCACCCTAACCCTAAACCTAATACTCAGCCTAAACCTTATCCTAACCTTAAACCTAAAACTAAACTTCACCCTAACCAAACCCTAACCCTAACCCTAACCCTAACCCTCACACTAACCTTAACCTTAACCCTGAGCCTAATGCTCATCCTAACACTAACCCTAACCCTAACCCTAACCTTCACCCTAAAACTAACCCTAACCCTCACCCTAACCGTAAACCTCACCCTCAAACTCACCCTCACCCTCAGCCTAAACCTATTGCTAACCCTAACCCTAACCCTCACCCTCAACCTAACTCTAACCCAAAACCAAACTCTCCCCCCGCCCCCTCACACTCACTCTAACCCTCACTCTAACCCTAACCCTCACCCTCAACATCACCCTCACCCTCAGCCCAACCCAAGTCCTTACTCTAATCCTAACCCTCAACCTATACCTGAACCTAACCCTAACCCTAATCCTAACGATCACCATAACCCTCACCCTCACCACAGTCCACACCCTAAACCTAACCCTAAACCTACCCTCACACTAACCCTAGCCCTAACACACAGCCTAAACCTGAACCCAACCCTAAACCTAAAATTAACCATCACCATAACCAAACCCAAACCCTAACCCTAACCTATCCCTAACCCTCACACTAACCCTAACCCTAACACTCAGCCTAACGCTCATCCTAAACCTAACCCTAACCCTAAAACTCAACCTAACACTCATTCTAACCCTAACCTTAACACTAACCCTAAAACTGACCCTCAATTTAACCCTCCC
This sequence comes from Dipodomys merriami, assembly GCF_024711535.1. Classification (NCBI taxonomy): domain Eukaryota; kingdom Metazoa; phylum Chordata; class Mammalia; order Rodentia; family Heteromyidae; genus Dipodomys; species Dipodomys merriami. The sequence continues at coordinate 122,695 of NW_027202558.1, forward strand.
CTAACACTAATTCTAACCCTAAACCTCACCCTCACCCTAACCCTAATCCTACCACTAACCCTAAACCTCACCCTAACTCTCACCCTAACGCTCACCCTCAGCCTAAACATCACCCTAACCTTAACCCACACCCTAACCCTAACCCTAAACCTCACCATAAACCTCACGCTAACCCTAACCCTCACCCTAACCATAACCCTACACCTCACCCTACCCCTCACCCTAACCCTTACCCTCACCCTAACCCAAACCCTAACCCTCACCCTCACACTAGACCTCAACCTTACACTAATCCTAACCATAACCCTAAACCTAAACCTAAACCTTACCCTCACCCTCACCCTCACCCTCACCCTAACCCTAAACCTAAACCTCACACTCACTCTAACCCTAACCCTAACACTAATGCTAACACTAAGCCTCACCCTCACCCTAACCCTTACCCTCACCCTCTCCCTCACCCTTACCCTAAACCTACCCTTTCAGCCTAACCCTCACCTTAACCCTTACCTTCACTATAAACCTAACACTAACCCTAATGCGCATACTAACCCTAAAACTAACCCGAACCCTAACCCTCACTTTAACCCTTTCCCTAATCCTAACCCTGACCCTAACCCTCACACTAATGCTAACACTAAACCTAAACCTCACCCTCACCCTAACCCTCACTGTCACCTTAACACTCAACATCACCATAATCCTCACCCTAACCCTAACCCTCACAGTAAACCTCACCCTAACCCTTACCCTCACCATAACCTTAACCCTAATCCACACCCTAAACCTCAACTTCACCATCACCCTCACCCTCAACCTAACCGTAATCCTAACATTCACCCCAACCCTAACTCTCATCCTAACCCTCGCCCTCAACCTAGCCCTCACCCTAGCCCTCACCCTAAGCCTAACCCTAACCCTCACCCTCACCCTCAACCTCAGCCTCACCCTAAACCTAAACCTAATCCTAACCCTATTCCTCACCCTCACCCTCACTCTAAACCTAACCGTAAACCTAATCCTAACCCTAAACCTCTCCCTCACTTTAACCCTAATCCTAAACCTCACCCTAACCCTAATCCTAAGCCTAATGCTATACCTAACCCTAACCCTCACTCTAACACTAATGGTAACCCTAATACTCAACCTCACCCTAAACCTCACCCTAAACCTTACCCTCATCCTAACCCTCACGTAACCCTAAAACTAAACCTAACCCTCACACAAACACTCACCCTAAACCTTACACTAAACCTATCCCTCACCCTAACCCTCAATATGTCCCTTATCCTCACATTAACCCTAACCCTAACCCTACACCTCACCCTAACGCTAACACTGAACTCAACCCTAACACTAACCCACACCCTTACCCTACACCTAACCCTCATCCAAATGCACACCCTAACCCTAACACTAACTCTATCCTGCAACCTGATCCTAACCCTCACCCTAACGCTTACCCTCACCCTAACCCTAAGCGTCACACTAAACCTAACCCTCACACTAACTCTAGCCATAATCCTCAGCCTAACCCTCATCCTAACCCTAAACCTAACCCCCAACCTAACCCTAATCCTAAACATTACCCTAACCCCAACCCTCACCCTCACCCTCACCCTAAACATCACCCTAACCCTAACCCTAACCCTAACCCTCACCTTAACCCTAAAACTCACCTTCAACCTCAGCCTAATCCTCACCCTAAACCTAACCCTAACCCTAACCCTTTCCTAACTGAAAACTGCACCCTCACAGTAACCCTCAACCTCACCTTAGCCCTCACCCTAAGCCTAACCCTAACCCTCACCCTCACCCTCAAACTCATCCTCAACCTCAGCCTCACCCTAACCCTAAACCTAAACCTAAACCTAACCCTCAACCTCACCCTCACTCTAACCCTAATGTTAAACCTAATGCTAACCCTAACCATAAACCTATCCCTAACCCACACCCTAACCCTAACCATAATCCTCACCCTAATCCTAATCCTAACCCTAACCCTAACCCTCAACCTAAACCTAACCCTAAACATTACCCTAAACCTAACACTCACCCTCACCCTCACCCTCACCCTCACCCTCAGCCTAACACTAACCCTAACCCTAATCCTAACCCTAACACTCACCTTCACACTCACCCTAACTGGAACCCTAACCATAACCTAAACCTCCCCCTAACCATAAACCTATCCCTAACCCACACTCTAACCATAAATATCACCCTAACCCTAACCCTAACCCTCACACTCACCCTAACCCTAAACCTCACCCTAACTCTCGCCTTAACCCTAACGCTAAGCCTAACCCTCACCCTCAACCTAAACCTCACCCTAACCCATACCCTCACCATAACCCTAAGGGTAACCCTAACCTTAATCCTCACACTCACCCTAACCCTCACCCTCACCCTATCACTCACCCTAACCCTAACCCTCACCATCACCCTAAACTTCACCGTCACCTTATCCCTCAACCTAACCCTAACCGTCACCCACACCCTAACACTCACACTCACCTGAACCCTCACCCTAAACCTAACCCTAGCCCTCACCCCAACCATAATGCTCACCTAACCCTAAATTTATCCCTCACACTCACCCTAACCCTAACCCTAACCCTTACCCTAACCCTCACCCTAACCCTTAATCTAACCCTAACACTCACTCTCACCCTAATCCTCAACCTAACCCTTATCCTTACACCAACCCTAACCCTAACCTTCACACTAACCCTAATCCTCACCCTATCCCTAACCATAACCCTCACCCTAACCCTCAACCTAACCCTAACCCTAACCCTCATCCTAATCCTAACCTTAACCCTAACAGTCACCCTCACCCTAACTCTCACCAACACACTAACACTCAACCTCACCCTCACCCTCACTCTCACCCTAACCCTCACCAACACCCTAAACCACACCCTCAACCGAATCCTCACTCTCACCCTCACCCTCACCATAAACATCACCCTAACCCAAACCTAACCCTAACCCTCACCCTCACCCTAACTGTCATCCTAACCCTTATCCTCACCCTAACACTAACCCTAACCCTAAACCTCACCCTAACCCTAACCCTCACCTGAACCCTCACTCTCACCTTCACCCTCACCCTAAACATCACCCTAACCCTAAACCTCACGCTAACCCTAACCCTAACCCTCACCCTCACCCTAACCCTCACCTTAAAGCTCACCCTCACACAAATCCTCACCCTAAACCGAACAATAAACATTTCCTAACAAAAAATATCACCCTCACCCTAGTCCTCACCCTAAACCTAACCCTAAACTTAATCTTCACCCTCACTCTCACCCTCACCCTCAGCCAAACCTAACCCTACCCTAATCCTAACCCTAACCCACACCCTCACCCTACCCTCACCTGCAACCTAACCCCAACAATAACCCTAACCCTCACCCTAACACTGAACCTCAACCTCACCGTCATCCTAAACCTAATCCTAACCCTAACTCTAATCCTAACCCTCACCCTCAAACTAACCCTCACCCTAACCCTTACCCCCACCTTCACCTAACCCTAACCCTAACCCTCACACTAACCCGAACCCTCACCCTAACCATACCACTAACCCTTACCCTTACCCTCACCCTAACCCTAAACCTAACAGTAACCCTAAACCTAAACCTAATCCTCACACTAACCCTAACCCTCACCCACACATTAACCCGAACGCTCACCCAAACCCTCACCCTAACCCTAACCCTAAACCTAACCCTAACACTACCACTAAACCTAAACCTCACCCTAACTGTAACCCTACACATCAGCCTAAATCTCACCCTAAACCTAACCCTAACCCTAATCCTTACCCTATCCCTAAATAAAACCCTAACCCTCACACTCACCTAGCCCTCACCCTAACCCTACCCCAAAACCTAACCCTCACACTAAACCTAACCCTCACCCTATCCCTAACCCTTCCCCTCAGCCTAAGACTCACCCTAACCCTAACCCTAAACCTAATCCTCACCCTATCCCTAACCCTAACCCTAACCCACACACTCACCCTAGCCCTCAGCCTAACCTCATCCTAACCCTATCCCTAAACTTAAACCTCACCCTCATCCTAACCCTCACCCTATCCCTTACCCCTAACCTAATCCTATCCCTGACCCTAACCTTAACCCTAAAACTCACACTAACCCTAACCCTCACCCTAACCCTAACCCTACCCCACAGCCTAATCCTCATCCTAACCCTAAACCTAATCCTATCCCTCAACCTAACCCTAACCCTAACCTTAACCCTCACCCTCACCCAAAACCTAACCCTCACCCTCACCCTCACACTCACCCTCAGCCTAACCCTAACACTAACCCTAATCCTAAACCTAACCCTCACCCACAGCCTCACCCTAACTCTAACCCGAACCCTAACCATTAACCTCCCCCTTCACCCAAACCCTCACCGAACCCTCACTCTCACGCTACGGCTCACCCTCACCTTAACCCTAAACCTAACCCTCAACCTAACCCTAAACCTCACCCTCACCCTCAAACTCACGCTAACCCTAAGCCTCACTGTTACCCTAAACCTCACCCTAACCCTTAACCTTACACTAACCCTAACCCTCACACTAAACCTAAGCCTCACCCTCACCCTTACCCTAACCCTACCCTCACCCTAACCCTCAACCTAACCGTAACGCTCACCCTCACCCTAACCCTAACCCTAACCCTAACCCTCACCCTCACCCTAACCCTCACCCTCACCCTCAAACTCATACTAACCCTAAACCTCACACTAAACCTAACCCTCACCCTCACCCTAACCTTAACCCTACCCCTCACCCTATCCCACACCCTCAACCTAGACCTCACCCCTAACCTAATCCTAACCCTGACCCTAATCTTAACCCTAAAACTCACACTAACCCTAACCCTCACCCTGACCCTAACCCTACCCTACAGCCTAACCCTCATCCTAACCCTCACCCTAACCCTATCCCTCACCCTAACCCTAACTTTAATATTAACCCTAACCCTCACCCAAAACCTAACCCTCAACCTCACCCTCACCCTCACCCTCACCATCACCCTAACTCGAAACCTAACTGTACCTCTCACCCTCACCCTAACCCTAACCCTAACCCTAACCCTCACCTTAACCCTCACCCTAATACTAACCCTGATCCTAACCCTCACCCTAAAGCTAACACTAAACCTAAACCTCACCCTCACCCTAACCCTCAGCATCACTCTAACCCTCACCCAAACACGAACCCTCACCTCAACCTAATCCTCACTCTCACCCTAACTGTAAACCTAACCCTAATCCTCTCCCTAACCCTCAACCTCACCCTCACCTTAAGGCTAACCCTAACCCTAATCCTAAACCTAACCCTCACCCTAACCCTAACCCTAACACTAATCCTAAACCGAACCCTCACCTTCAGCCTAAAACTACCTCTAAACATCACCCTCACACTCAACCTTACCCTATCCCCATCCCTAAGCCTTAGCCTAACCCTAACCCTCACCCTACCCCTAACCATAACACTCACCCTCACCCTCACCCTAACCCTAACAATAACCCTATCCCTCACACTAACCCTTATCCTCACACTTAACCTAAACCTAACCCTAAACCTCACCCTAATCCAAACCCTAACACTAACCCAATCCCTAAACCTAACTGTAACCATCACCCTCATGCTAACCCTCATCCACACCCTAATCCTCACCCTCACCCGAATCCTCACCCTTACCCTCACCCTCACCCTCACCCTAAACATCACCCTAAACCTAACCCTCACTGTAACCCTAATCATAAACCTCAACTTCACCCTCACCCTCAGCCTAACCCTAGTCCTTAACCTAATCATAATACTCACCCTGACCCTAACCCTCACCCTAACCCTTACCCGATCCTTCACCTAACCCTAAACCTAACCCTCACACTAACCCGAACCCTCACCCTAACCATAAAACTAACCCTAACCCTTACCCTCACCCTAATCCTAACCCTAACAGTAACCCTAACCCTAAAGCTAGTCCTCACACTAACCCTAACCCTCACCCACTACTTAACCCGAAACCTCACCTGAACCCTCACCCTAACCCTAACCCTAAACCTAACCCTAACACTCCCACTAAACCTAACCCTCACCCTAACTGTAACCCTACCCATCAGGCTAAACCTCAGCCTAACCCTAAACCTAACCCTAATCCTACACCTAATCCTCACACTCACACTCACCCATTCCCTAACCCTAACATTCACCCTCACTCTAAGGCTAAGCCTAACCCTCACCCTCACCCTCAACCAAACCCTTAACCTCACCTTAACCCTAACCCTAACCCTCACCCTAACCCTAAAACTACTCCTCAAACTAACCCTAACCCTAACCCTCAACCCAACCATGATGCTAACACAAATGCTCACTCTCAACCTAACCCTTAGATTAACCCTTACCCTCAACATAACCCTATCCCTCACCCTCTCCTTAACCCTCACCTTACCCCTTCCCCTCCCCCTAAACCTCACCCTACCCCAAACCCTAACCCTAACCCTAACGTTCACCCTAACCCTCACACTAACTCTAACCCTAACCCTCACTCTAACCCTCACCCTAACCCTAAACCTAACCCTAACCCTGACCCTCACCCTAGCTGTCATCCTAACCCTTACCCTCACCCTAACCCTAAACCTAAACCTCATAATAACCCTAAAACTACCCCTCAGCCTAACCCTAACCCTAACCCTCAACCCAACCCTGATGCTAACACAAATGCTCACTCTCAACCTAACCTTTAGATTAACCCTTACCCTCACCATAACCCTATCCCTCACACTCTCCTTAACCCTCACACTACCCCTTCCCCTCCCCCTAAACCTTACCCTACCCCAAACCCTAACCCTGACCCAAACCTTCACCCTAAGCTTCACCCTAACCCTCACCCTAACCCTAACCCTAACCCTCACCCCAACCCTCACCCTAACCCTAACGCTAACCCTAACCCTCACCCTCACCCTGTCATCATGATCCTTACCCTCACCCTAAACCTAAACCTAACCCTAACCCTAACCCTCACCCTAACCCTAACCCTCACCCGAACCCTCAGTCTCACCTTCACCGTCACCCTAAACATCAACCTAACCCTAACCCTCACCCTAACCCTAACCCTAACACTGACCCTATCCCTAACCCTCACCTTAAACCTCACCCTCACCCTAATCCTCACCCTAAACCTAACTCTAAACTTTTCCTAAACAAAAACATCACCCTCACATTAGTCCTCATCCTAAACCTAACCCTAACCTTAATCCTCACCCTCACCCTCACCTTCACCCTCAGCCTCAGCCTCAGCCTCACCCTAACCCTAAACCTAATCCTAACCCTAACCCTGACCCTGACCCTCACTCTAACCGTAACCCTAACCTGCACCCTAGCCCTAACCCTAACCCTAACACTCAACCTAATCCTAAACCTAACCCTAATGCTAACCCTAACCCTCACCTTCACCCTAATTCTGACCCTAACCCTTACCCATACCCTCACCCTCACTCTCAACCTAACCTTAACCCTTATCTTCATGATAAACCTATCCCTCACCCACAATGTAACCCTCACCCTAACCCTTACGCTCACCCTTACGCTCACCCAACCCTAACCCGAACCCTAACCCTCACACTAACCCCCATCCTAACCTTCACCCTAACCCTAACGCTAACCCTAAACCTCAGTATTAACCTAAACGTAACCCTAACACTTACGTAACCGAGACCCTCACCCTCATCCTCACTCTCACCCTCACAATCAACCTAAGCTTTACCATAACCCTAATAGCAACCCAAACACTTACCCTCACCCTAAACCTAACCCTAAACCTAACCCTCACCGTCACTCTCCCACTCAGCCTCACCCTCACCTTAACCCTCACAGTCACCCTCACACTAACCCTCAACCTCACCCTAAACATCACACTAACCCTAACCCTCACACTAACCCTTATCCTAAACCTAACCCTAACGCTAACATTCACACTAACCCTAACACTCACCCTAACCCTATCCCGACACCTCACCCTGACTCTCGTCCTAACCCAAACACTCAACCACACCCTAAACCTCACTCTCACCCGAACACTCACCCTCACACTAACACTCACTCTCAACCGAACCCTCACCCTCACCCGAACCCTACCCCTCACACTAACCCTAACACAAAGCCGAATTCCAAAACCTCACACTCACCCTAAGGCTTACCCTCATCCTAACCCTTACCCTCACCCTAACTCTAACCAGAAACCTCACACTAACCTTAACCCTCAATCTAAACCTAACCCTAAAATTGACCATAACCTTGACCCTCACCCTGACCCTCACACTCAGTTTAACACTAACCCTAATCCTATTCCAAATCCTCACCCTCACCCTCACCCTAAACCTAACCCTAACCCTAACCCTCACCCTCACCCTAACCCTCAACCTCACCCTAAACATCTCCCTAACCCTAACCCTCACCCTAACCCTAAAACTAACCCTCACCCTGAACCTAACCTCAGCTTAATCCTCATCCTCACCTTAATCCTCACCCTAACCCTAACCTTTATCTGACCAAAACCCTCACCCTCAACCTCAGCCTAACCCTCACCCTCAACCAAGCCCTCACCTTAACCCTAAACTTAAACCTAACACTCACCCTCAACCTCCCCTTCCCCATCAGCCTTACCCTAACCATAACCCTAAGACTAACCCTTACCCTCAACCCCACCCTCACCTAACCCTAACCCTAACCCTAACAATAACCCTCACCCTCATCCTAACCTTAACCCTAACAATAACTCTAACCCTAGCCCTAACCCTAAAACTCACCCTAACCCTAATCCTATCCCTAACCCTCAACCTCACCCTCACCATCATTCTAACCCTCACCTTCCCGCTGACCCTCACCATCACACTAACCCTCACACTAACCCTAACCCTCACACTAGCCCTAACCCTAACCCTCACCCTCATTTTCCCCCTCGCCCTCAGCCTAACCCTAACTCTAACCCTAAACCTAAACTAAACTCACGTTCACCCTAACCCTCACCCCCAGCCTCACCCTCAACCTCACCCTCACACTAACCCTCAACATCACCCTAAACATCACCTTAACCCTAAACCTCACACTGAACCTAACCCTAACGCTCACTCTAACCTTCGCCCTCAAACTAACCCTCACCCTAAACATTATCCTAACACTAACCCTACCCCTACCCCTAACCTTCACACTAACCCTAACCCTCAGCCTAACTGTATCCCGACACCTCACCCTAACTCTCACCATAAACCTAACCCTAACCCTAACCTTAACCCTAACCCTCACCCTAAACCACACCCTAACCCTTACTCTCACCATAACCTTAACCCTAACCCACACCCTAACCCTCACTTGAACCCTCACCCTCACCCTCACCCTAACCGTAACCCTGACCCTCACCCCAACCCTAACCCTCACCCTAACCCTAACTCTAACCCTCACCCTCAACTGAACCCTAACCCGAACTCTAACCCTATACCTCAGCCTAACCCAAACTCTAAACCTAACCCTAACACTTACTCTCATCCTAATCCTCACCCTAAGCCTTTTCCTCACACTAACCATAAACCTAACCCTCACCATCACCCTAACCCTCACCCTCACCCTAACCCTCACCTACACCCTAACCCTCACCTTCACCCTCACCCTCACCCTAAACATAACCCTAAACATCACCCAAAACCTAAAGCTCAGCCTACCGCTAACCCTAACCCTCATCTTAACCCTAAACCTCACCTTCAACCTCACCCTCAGCCTAATCCTCACCCTAAAACTAACCCTAACCCTTTCCTAACAGAAAACCACACCCTCACTCTAACCCTCACCCTAACCCTCGCCCTCACTCTAGCCCTCACCCTAACCCTAAACCTAATCCTAACCCTAATCCTCACCCTCACCCTCACTCTAATCCTAACCCTCAACCTCACCCTAAAACTAACCCTAACCCTAACCCTCACCCTCACCCTCACCCTAACCCTCAACCTCACCCTAAACATCTCCCTAACCCTAACCCTCAACCTAACCCTAACACTAACCCTCACCCTGAACCTGACCTCAGCTTAATCCTCATCCTCAGCCTAATCCTCACCCTAACCCTAAACTTTACCTAACCAAAACCCTCACCCTCACCCTCAGCCTAACCCTCACCCTCACCCAAGCCCTCACCTTAACCCTAAACTTAACCCTAACACTCACCCTCAACTTCCCCTTCCCCATCAGCCTTACCCTAACCATTACCCTAAGATTAACCCTAACCCTCAACCCCACCCTCACCTAACCCTAACCCTAACCCTAACAATAACCCTCACCCTCATCCTAACTTTAACTCTAACAATAACTCTAACCCAAGCCCTAACCCTAAAACTCACCCTAACCCTAATCCTAACCCTAACCCTCAAACTCACCCTCACCATCATTCTAACCCTCAACTTCACGCTGACCCTCACCATCACACTAACCCTCACACTAACCCTAACACTCACCCTAGCCCTAACCCTAACCCTCACCCTCACCCTCAGCCTAACCCTAACTCTAACCCTAAACATAAACTAAACTCACCTTCACCCTAACCCTCACCCTCAGCTTCACCCTCACCCTCACCCTCACCCTCACACTAACCCTCAACATCACCCTAAACATCACCTTAACCCTAAACCTCACTCTTAACCTAACCCTAACGCTCACTCTAACCCTCACCTTCAAACTAACCCTCACCCTAAACATTATCCTAACACTAACCCTACCCCTACCCCTAACCTTCACACTAACCCTAACCCTCAGCCTAACTGTATCCCGACACCTCACCCTAACTCTCACCCTAACCCTATCCCTAATCCTAACACTCAGTCTAACCCTAACTCTAAACCTAACCCTCACCCTCACCCTAACCCTCACTATCACCCTAACGCTCACCCTAACCCTAACCCTCACCCTAAACCTAACCCTCAACCTAATCCAAACCCTCACCCTGACCCTCACCCTAACCCTAACCCTCACTCTAACCCTTACTTTAACCCTAACCCTCACCCTAAACCTAACCCCGACCCTAACAATAACACTCACACTAACACTAAACCTAGCCCTCACCCTCACCCTAACTCTCAACATAACCCTAACACTCATCTAAACCCTAACCTAAACCTAAACCTCACAGTAAAATTAACCTCACTCTATCCCTAATCTTCAAACGAACCCTAACTATCACTCTTTCACTAACCCTACCCCTCATCCTAAACCTCACCCTAAACCTAACCCTAACCCTAATCCTCACCCCATCCCTAACCTTAACCCTAACCCTCACCCTAACCCTCACCCTCACCCTCACCCTAACACTAATGCTAACCCTCACCCTCACCCTAACCCTCAACCTAACCCTTACCCTCATCCTAACCCTTACCCTGAAACTTACCATAACCCTCACTCTCGCCCTAACCCTCACTCTAACATTTACCCACACCCTCACCCTAACCCTAACCCTCACCCTTACCTTAACACTAACCCTAGCCCTAACCCTCACCCTAAAACTAACCCTCACTTTTACAGTCACCCTCAAACTCAGCCAAAACCTAATCCTTACCCTAATCCTAACCCTCAACCTCACCCTAACTCTAACCCTAACCCTAACCCTCAACCTCACCCTAACCATTTCCCTATCCCTCACCCTAACACTAACACTCACCCTATACCACACCCTGACCCTAACCCTAAACCAAACCCTAACGCTCACCCTAAACCTCACCCTAACCCTAACACTAAACCTAACCCTCATCCTCACAATAAACCTCACCCTATACCTTACACTCACCATTACCCTAACCCAAACCCTAACCCTAATCCTCAACCACACCCTAACCTTCACCCTCACCTTAATCCTCACCCTCACCCTAAACATCACCTAAACCCTCACCCTCATGCTAACCCTAACCCTAACCCTCACTCTCACGCTAATCCTCACCATAAACCTAACCCTGACCTAAAAGAAACCTTCACCCTAACCCTCACACTAACCCTCACCCTCACCCTAGCCCTCACCCTAACCCAAACCCGAACCCTAACCCTCAGCTTCACCTTAACCCTCACCCTAACCCTTACCCTCACAGTAACCCTAACCCTAACCCTAATCATAACTCTCACACTAACCGTAACCCTCACCCTAACCCTATTCCTATTCCTAACCCTCACAATCACCCTCAACCTAAACCTAACTCTAACACTAACCCTCACCCTCACCCTCACCCTCACTGAACACTCACCCTCACCATAAACATCACCCTAACCATAACCCACACCCTAACCCTAACCTCAGATTAAGCCTCACCCTTAACCTAATCCTCACAATAAACCTAACCCTAAGGTAAACGAAATCCTCACCCTCACACTAACCCTCACCCTAGCCCTAACCCTAACCCTAACCATAACACTTACCCACACCCTAACCCTCACCCTCATCCTCACTCTAACCCTCATCCTAACCCTAATCCTAACCCTAATGCTCACGCTACCCCTCTCCCTAACCTTAACTGTAAACCTAACCCTCACCCTCATCCTAACCATCACGCTCACCCGAACACTCACCCTCACCCTAAACGATACTCTCACAATAAATATCAGGTTATCCCTAACCCTCAACCTAACCCTAACCCTAACCCTCAGACTAATCTCATCCTAACCCTAACCCTAACCCTAACCCTCACCCTAACCCAAAGCCTACCCATAAAACTCACCCTAACCCTAACCCTCACCATCACCCTCAGGCTAACTCTAATACTAACCCTAACCGTCACCCTCAACCTAACTCTAAACCTAAACCTAACCCTAACCCTCACTCTCACCCTATCCTTAAACCTATCCCTAACCCTCACCCTAACCCTAACCCAAAACCTATACCTCACCCTCACCCTAACCCTCACCCTAACCCTCACACTAAACCTCACCCTAACCCTTACCCTCACCATAAACCTCACTCTAACCCTAATCCTCACCCTAAACCTAACCCTCACCAACAACCTAACCCTCACCCCCACCGGAACCTTAACCCACACCCTAACACTCACCCTAACCCTAACCCCAGCACTATTCCTCAACCTTAACCTAACCCTTAAACTCATCCTAACCCTACACCTATGCCTAACCTTCACCCACACCCTCACCCTAACCCTCACCCTCACCCTAACCCTCACCCTAACCATAACCCTACCCTCCACCCTAAACCTCACACTAACCCTAACCCTAATCCAAACCCTCAACCTAACTCTAAAGCTACCCCTAACCCTCAACCTCACACTAAACGTAAACCTAACACTAACACTCAATCTAACCCTAATCCTCACCCACACCCTAAACCTCACCCTCACCTTAACCCTCACTTTCACTCTAAACATCACGCAAACCCTAACACTCATCCTATCCCTAGCCCTAACCCTAATCCAAAACCTAATCCTCAACCTCACCGTATTCCTCAACATAACCCTAACCCTTGGCTAAAAGAAACTCTCAATCTGAAACTCACACTAACCCTCACCCTCACTCTAACCCTCACCCTAATCCTAACCCTAACCCTAACCCTCACCTTCACCCTAAACCTCACTCTAACCCTTACCCTCACCCTAACCCTAAGCCTAACACTAACCCTAAACCTAAACCTCAGCCTCACCCTCACCCTCACTCTAACCTTTAGCCTAACCCTAACCCTAAATCTATTCCCAAATCTAACACTCTCCCTCAAACTTACCCTAACCCTCACCCTCACCCTAACTTTCACCCTCACCCTAAACATCAACCTAACAATAAACCTCACCCTAACCCTAACGCTAAACCTTACCCTAACCTTAACCTCATCTTAACCCTAACCCTGACGTAAACGAAACGCTCACCCTCACCCTCACACTAACCTTCACCCTCACCCTAGCCCTCACCCTCACCCTAACCCTAACTATAACCCTCAACCTCACCCTCAGCCTAAACCTCAGCCTAAACCTAACCCTAAGCCTAACCCTAACCCTCACTCTCACCCTCACCCCAACCCTAACCCTAACCCTAACCCTCACCCCAAACCTAACCCTCACCCTAACACTAACCCTCACCCTCACCCTCACCCTAATCCTAACCATAACTCTAATCCTAACCCTCACCCTCACCATAACCCTCACCCTAAACCTTACCCTCATCCTCACCCTAAGTGTTAACCCTAAACCTCACAGTAACCCTAACACTCAACCTAATCCTAACCCTCACCTTAACCCTCAACCTCACCCTAGTACTCAACCTAACCTTTCCTTAACCCTTATCTAAACTAAACCCTCACTCTCACCCTCACCCTAACCCTCACCCTAACCCTAACCCTAATCTTAACCGTCAACCTAATCCTAACCCTAGCCCTTACCCTCACCCTCACACTAACCCTAAACCTAATGCTAACACTCAACCTAACACTAATGCTCACCCACACCCTAACTCTCACCCTCACTCGAACCCTTACCCTCACCCGAACCCTCATCCTCGCTCTAACCCTCACCCTCACGCTAAACATCACCCAAACCCTAACCCTCACCGTAACCCTTGCTCTAACCCTCACCCTAACCCTAAACCTCAACCTAACCCTCACCCTCACGTTAATCCTCAACATAACACTAAACATTGGCTAAAAGAAACCCTCACCCTAACCCTCATACTAACCCTCACCCTCACCCTAGCCCTCCCCCTAATCTTAACCCTAACCCTAAACCTCACACTCACACTAACCCTCACTCTAACCCTTCCCCTCACCCTAACCCTAAACCTAACCATTAGCCTCACAGTACCCGTGACTCTCACCTTAACCCTAACCCTAACCCTAACCCAAACTCTCACCCTCACCCTCACCCTCACCCTCACCCTCACCTTCAGCCTAACCCTAACACTAACCCTGTTCCCAAAGCTAAACCTTACCCTCACCCTTAACCTAACCCTCACCCTCACCCTCACCCTCACCCTGAACATCACCCTAACCCTAAACCTCACCCTAACCCTAACCCTAACACTAACAATAACCCTAACCCTAAACCTAACCTCAGGTTAAACCTAACCCTGAGGTAAACGAAACCCTCACCCTAAACCTCATACTAACCCTAACCTCACCCTAAACATCACCTTCAACCTAACCATAATCCTAAACATCAACCTCACCCTCACGCTCACCCTCAGCCTAAACATAACCATAACCCTAACCCTAACCCTCACCCTCACCCTCAACCCAACCCTAATCCTCACCCTAACACTAACCATTCATCCTTACCATCACTCTAATCCTAACCATAACTCTAATCCTAACCTTCACCCTCACCCTAAACCTCACCCTCACACTTACCCTCACCCTCACCCTAACCCTAACCCTAACCCTCACAGTAATCCTAACCCTCACCCTAACCCTAATCCTCACCTTAACCCTCAACCTCACCCTAATCCTCACCCTAACCTAACCTTAACCCTTACCTAAACTAAACCCTCACCCTCACCCTAAAACTCACCCTCATCCTAGACCACCCCCTAACCCTAACACTAAACCTAACCCTCAAAGTAACCCTAACCCTAACCCTCTGTCTGAACTTTATCCTAACCCTAAAGCTAAAACTAACCTTCATCCTAATCAAACCCTAACCCTAACCCTCACATTAACCCTAACTGTAACCCTCAGCCTAATGCTCATCCTAACCCTAACCCTAACCCTAACCTTCACCCTAAAACTAACCCTAACCCTCACCCTAACCCTAACCCTCACCCTCAACCTCACACTCACCCTCAGCACAAACCTAGTGCTAACCCTAATCCTAACCCTCAACCTCAACCTAAGTCTAACCCTAAACCAAACTCTCCCCCTTCCCCTCACCCTCATTCTAAACCTCACTCTAACCCTACCCCTAAACCTCAACCTAACTCGCATCCTAACCCTAATCCTAGCACTAACCCTAACCCTGACCCTCAATTTAACCCTCCCCATAACCCTAAGTCTAACCCTAAACCCTAAACTTCACCCTCACCCTAACACTAACCATAAGCTTCACCCTAACTCTCACCCTAACCCTCAGCCTCACCCTAACCCTGATGTAAAAGAAACCCTCACCCTCACCCTCACACTAACCTGCACCCTCACCCTAGCCCTCACCCTCACCCTCACCCTAACACTAACCATCAACCTCACCCTCACCCTAACCCTCAGCCTAAACCTAACCTTACCCTAACCCTAACCCTCAACCTTACCTGCACCCTAACCCTAACAATAACCCTAACCCTCACCCTAATACTAAACCTCAACCTCACCCTAACCCTAATCCTAAACCTAACTCTAATCCTAACCCTCATCCTCACCCTAACCCTCACCCTAACCCTTACCCTCACCTTCACCTAAACCTAACCCTAACCCTCACACTAACCCGAACCCTCTCCCTAACCGTAACACTAACCCTACCCCTCAGCCTAAGACTCACCCTAACCCTAACCCTAAACCTAAACATAACCCTCACCCTATTCCTAACCCTAATTTTAACCCTCACACTAACCCTAGCCCTCACCTTAACCTCAGCCTAACCTTATCCCTAACCCTAAACCTCACCCTCATCCTAAACCTCACACTAACCATTACCCTCACCCTAATACTAACCCTGACCCTAATCTTAACCCTAAATCTCACACTAACCCTAACCCTCACCCTAACACTAACCCTAACCCACAGCCTAACCCTCATCCTAAAACTAATCCTAACCCTATCCCTCACCCTAACCCTAACCCTAACATTAAGCCTAACACTCACTCTAACCCTAACCCTCACCCTCACCCTCACACTCACCCTCAGCCTAAACCTAACCCTAACCCTAATCCTAAACCTAACCCTCACCCACACACTCACCCTAACTCTCACCCGAACACTAACCATAAACCTCCCCCTCCCCTTCCCCCTCACCTGAATGCTCACTCTCACCCTAACACTCACCCTCACCCTAACCCTAACACTATACCTAACACTCACCCTAACCTTAAACCTCACACTCACCATCAACCTCACACTCGCCTTAACCCTCACCATCACCCAAACCCTAACCCTAACCATAAACCTCACGCTAACCCTAAACCTAACCCCTCCCCTCACCTGAAACTTCACCCTCACCCTCACCATAAACATCACCCTAACAATAACCCTCACCTAACCCTAACACTCACCCTAACCCTAACCCTCACCTCAGCCCTCAATCTCATCCTAATCCTCACCCTAAACTTACCCAAACCCTTACCTAAAGTAAACCCTCACCCTCACCCTAACCCAACCCTAAACCTAACCTCATACTAACCCTAACCCTAATCCTCAGCCTAACGTTCATCCTAAACCTAACCCTAACCCTAAACGTCACCCTAACCCTAACCATAATCCTAACCCTCACCCTATCCCTAACCCTCACCCTCACCCTGACCCTAACCCTAATCCTAAACCTAACCCTCACCCTCACCCTAAACTTAATCCTAACCGTAACCCTCATCCTCACCCTCATCCTCACCCTCATCCTAAACCTAAGCCTCACCCTCATCCTAAACGTAGCCCTAACCATCACCTTCATCCTCATCCTCACCCTTAACCTAACCCTAACCCTCAACCTAACCCTCACACTAAACCTAACCCTAACCGTAACTCTCACACTAAACCTAAACCTCACCCTCACCGTAACCCTAACCCTACCCCTCACCCTAACCCTCACGCTCACCCTAACTCTAACCCTAAACCTAACCCTAACCTTCATGCTAACTCTAAACCTAACCCTCCCCCTCACCGAACCTTCACCCTCACCCTCACCCTAAACATCACCCTAACATTAACCCTCACCCTAATCGTAACCCTAAGGCTCACCCTAACCCTAACCCTCAACTTAACCCTCAATCTCACCCTAATCCTCACCCTAACCTTACCTTAACCCTTACCTAAACTAAACCCTCAACCTAACCCTCACCCTTACCCTAGCCCACACCCTAACCCTAACGCTAAACATAACCCTCACACTAACCCTAAATCTTACCATCAGCCTAAACCTTATCCTAAACCTAAAACTAACCTTCACCCTAACCAAATCCTAAAACTAACATTAACCTTAACCCTAACCCTCACACTAACCCTAACCCGAACCCTCAGCCTAACGCTCATCCTAACCCTAACCCTAACCCTAACCCTAACCCTCACCCTAAACCTCACCCTAACCCTTACTCTCACCATAACCTTAACCCTAACCCACACCCTAACCCTCACCTGAACCCTCACCCTCACCCTCACCCTAACCGTAACCCTAACCCTCACCCTAACCCTAACTCTAACCCTCACCCTCAACTGAACCCTAACCCGAACACTTACTCTCATCCTAATCCTCACCCTAAGCCTTTTCCTCACACTAACCCTAAACCTAACCCTCACCATCACCCTAACCCTCACCCTCACCCTAACCCTCACCTACACCCTAACCCTCACCATCACCCTCACCCTCACCCTAAACATAACCCTAAACATCACCCAAACCCTAACGCTCAGTCTAATGCTAATCCTAACCCTCACCTTAACCCTAAACCTCACCTTCAACCTCACCCTCAGCCTAATCCTCACCCTAAACCTAACCCTATCCCTTTCCTAACAGAAAACCGCACCCTCACCCTCACCCTCACCCTAACCCTCGCCCTCACCCTAGCCCTCACCCTAACCCTAAACCTAATCCTAACCCTAATCCTCACCCTCACCCTCACTCTAATCCTAACCCTCAACCTCACCCTAAACCTAACCCTAACCCTAACCCTCACCCTCACCCTCACCCTAACCCTCAACCTCACCCTAAACATCTCCCTAACCCTAACCCTCAACCTAACCGTAACACTAACCCTCACCCTGAACCTAACCTCAGCTTAATCCTCATCCTCAGCCTAATCCTCTCCCTAACCCTAACCTTTACCTAACCAAAACCCTCACCCTCACCATCAGCCTAACCCTCACCCTCACCCAAGCCCTCACCTTAACCCTAAACTTAACCCTAACACTCACCCTCAACTTCCCCTTCCCCATCAGCCTTACCCTAACCATAACCATAAGACTAACCCTAACCCTCAACCCCACCCTCACCCTAAACCTAACCCTAACCTGCAACCTAACCCTAACCCTTATGCTAAAACTTACCCTCAAACTTACCCTAACCCTAACCCTAACACTCACCCTAAACCTAACCCTAACCCTAATGCTAACCCTAACCCTCACCCTCACCCTAACCCTGACCCTAAATCTAACACTACCCCTCAGCCTACCCCTCACCCTCACCCTAACCCTCACCCTCACCCTAACACTAATGCTAACCCAAATCCTCAACCTAACCCTAACCGTTTCCCTAACCCTTACCCTCACCATAAACCTATCCTTCAACCTCAACCTAACCCTCACCCTAAACCTTTCGCTCACCCTAACCCTCACCCAACCCTAACCCTAACCCTAACCCTCACGCTAACCCCAAACCAAACCCTAACCCTAACCCTAATCCTCACCTGAACCCTAACACTCACGGTCACCCTAAGCCTCACCCTTACCCTAACCCTCACCTACACCATAACTATTCCTCTACCCTGAACCCTAACTCTCACCCTAAACCTCACCCTCACCCTAAACATCACCCTAATCCTTACCCTCACCCTAACCCTCAACCTCACACACAGCCTAACCTTCACTGTCACCCGCAACCTCTCACTCTCCCTAACTTTCACGTTCACCTTAAACATCACCCTAACCCTCACTCTCACCCTAACCCTCACTCTAACACTTAACATCACCCTAACTCTAACCCTAACCCTAACTCTCAGACTAAAACTAACCCTCACATTAAATCTAACACTAAATCTACCCGTCCCCCTAACCCTCACCCTAACCATAGCCATGAAAGCTAGGGTGAGTCTCAATCATAGCCTCAACCGCAGCCTCACCCTAACCCTAACCCTCATCCTAGCGCTCAACCTAACCCTAACTCTAACCCTAACCCTAACTCTAAACCTCACCTTCACCCTCACCCTCAGCCTAATCCTAACCCTAACCTTAATATTAACCCTAAACCTAACACTAAACCTACATCTACCCCTACCCTTAACCCTAACCCTCACCTTCACCCTCACCCTAACCCTTACCCTCACCCTCACCCTAAACCTCACATTAAGTCCAACCCTCACCCTCACCCTAAACCTCACCCTCACCCTCACCCAACACCTAAACCTAACCCTCAACCTCACCCTCACACTCACACTCACCCTAACCAAAACCCTCACCCTCACCCTCACGCTAAACCTAACCCTAACCCTCTCCATAACCCTCACCCTAACCCTAATGCAAAACCAAATCCTCACCCTCACCCTAAACCTAAAGCTAACCCTAACAGTCACCCTCACCCTAAAGCTCACCCTAACCCTCACCCTCACCCTAACTCTAACCCTAACCCTCCCACTAACCATAACCCTCACCCTAAGCCTAAACCTACCCCTCACCCTAAGGCTCACCCTATACCTAACCCTAACCCTAATACTCACCCTAACCCTAAACTTCATCCTAACCCTCGCCCTTACCCTAATCCTCACCCTAACCCTAACCCTACCCCTTACCCTACGCCTCACCCTAACCCTAACCCTAACACTAACCTTCACCCTAACACTAACCCTAAACCTATCCCTAACACTCAAATACACCCTAACCCTCACCCTAACCCTAATGCAAACCCGAACCCTAAACCTCAACCTAACCCTAACCCTAACCCTAAACCTCAAACTAACCCTAACCATCACCCCAACCATAAACTTCATCCTATCCCTGACCCTCACCCTAACCCTAATCCTAACCCTTACCTAACTGAAACGCTCTCCCACACCCATTCCCTCTCCCTAACCCGCAATCTCACATTAGACCTCGCCATAAACCTTACGCTAAACCTAACAATAACCCTCACACTAACCCTCACCCTCACACTAAACCTAACCCTAAGCCTCACCCTCACCCTCACCATCACCCGAACCTAACCCTCACCCTCACTCTCCCCCTAACCCTAAACCTAACCCTCACCTTAATCTTAACCCTCACCATAACCCTAACCCTAACTCTCACCCTCACCCTCACCCTAAACCTAAACCTAAACCTCACCCTAACCCTCAACCAAACCCGAATGCAAACCCTAAACCTCACCCTCACCTTAACCCAAAAGCTAACCCTAACCCTCACCCTCACCCTAAACCTAATCCTTACCCTCACCCTAAGCCTAACCCTAACACTAACCCTCATACTAACCCTAACCCTCATCCTAACACTAACCCTACCCCTTAACCTAAGCCTCACCCTATAACTAACCCTAACCTAAACCGAACACTAACTGTCACTGTCACCTTAACCCTCACCCTCAACCTAACATTAACATTACCACTAACCCTCACCTAAACCTAACCCTAACCCTAAACCTCACACTAACACTCACCCTAACGGTAACCCTAACCTTCACAGTAACCCTAACCCTCACCCTAAACCTAAACCTAAAACTCACCCTCACCCTTAAGCTCATCCTCAGCCAAAAGCTAACCCTAACACTAATCCTAACCCTAAGCCTCATCCACACCCTCCCCCTCCCCCTAACCCTAACCCTCAATCTCACCCTCATCCTCAACCTAACCTTCACTTTCACCCTAACCCTAACCCTAACCCTATCCCTATCGCTCATCCTAACCCTCACCCTAACCCAAATGCTAACCATAAACGTCACCCTCACCCTAACCCTCACAATAACCCTTACCCTCACCCTAACCCTAACCCTCACCCTCATTCTAACCCTTACGCTAACACTTACCCACAACCCAACCCTCACCGTAACCCTCACCCTAACCATAAACTTCACCTTAAACCTCACCCTCACCCTAATCCTCACCCTAAATCTAACCCTAAACCTTTCCTAACCAAAAATTTCACCCTCATCCTAGCCCTCACCGTAAACCTAACCCTAAAATTAATCCTCACTCTCACCCTCACCCTCAGCCTCACCCTAACCCTAAACCTAATCCTATCCCTAACTCTGAACCTCACTCTCAGTGTAACCCTAACCCTAACCTGCACCCTAAACCTAACCCTAACCCTAATCCTAATACTCAACCTTACCCTAACCCTAACTCTAATGCTAACCCTAACCCTCACCCTCACCCTAACCCTCACCCTAACCCTTACCCTTAACCTCACCCTCACTCTCACCATAACCCTAACACTTACCCTCACCAAAACCCTATCCCGCACCCTCAACATAATCCTCATCCTAACCCTAACCCTACCTCTCACCCTAACCCTCAACCTAACCCTAACCCTAACCCTAACCCTCAACCTAACCCTCACTCTCACGTCACCCTAATCCTCACCCTAAACCTAATCCTAACGCTTACCTATCCAAAACCCTCAGCCTCAACTGCACACTCTCCCTAAGCCTCAGCCTAACCCTTACCATAACCCTAATCCTAAACCTAACTCTTACCCTCACCCTAAACCTAAACCTAACCCTAACTCTCACCGTCACCATCCCACTCACCCTCAACCTCACCCTAACCCTCACTCTCAAGCTCACACTCACCCTAACCCTCAACCTAACTCTAACCCTAAGCTTAAACATCACCCTAACCCTAAACCTAACCCTAAACCTAAGCCGAACCCTAATCCTTACCCTAACACTAACCCTTACCCTAAACGTAACCCTAACCCTAACTCTCACACTAAACCTTATGCTAACCCTAACCCTCATCCTCACCCTAATCCTCACCCTAACCCTTATCCTCACACTAACCCTAACCATAACCCTCAGCATTAACTTCAACCTATTCCTAAATGTAAAACTATCGCTCACCCTAAACCTAACCCTTACCCTAAACCTAAACCTAAAACTCACACTAACCCTCACCCTAAAATTATCCCTCACACTCACCCTAACCCTAACCCTAAACCTAACCCTTACCCTATCTCTAACCCTGGCCCTCAACCAAACCCTCATCCTCACCCTAATGCTAACACTAACCCTCAACATAAACGTAACCCTAACCCTAACCCTCACACTAACCCTAAATCTAAACCTCACCCTAACCCTAACACTTACCCTAAACCTAATTCTAATCCTAAACCTAACCCTAACCCTAACCCTCACCCTCACCCTCACCCTCACCCTAACCCTAAATCTAACCCTAACCCTTACCCTAACCCTAACCCGTATGCTATCCCTAAACCTTACCGTCACCATAACCCTCACCCTAACTCTCAAACTCAAACTCACCTTCACCCTAACCCTCAAACTAACCCAAACCCTAACCCTAACACTAACCTTCTTCCTAACCCTAACTCTACCCCTCACCCTCACCCTAAACCTTACCCAGACCCTTACCCACACCCTAAACCTCACCCTATCCCTAATGCTAAATCTAACCTTAACCCTCACCCTAACCCTTACCCTCACCTTAACCCTAACCCTAAGCCTAACCCTCACCTAACACTAACCCTAAACCTAAACCTCAACCTAACCCTACCCCTCACCCTCACCCTAACCTTCAACCTCACCCTAACCCGCACCCTAACCCTAACCCTAACCGTCACACAAACGCTAACCCTCATGAGAACTCGAACCCTCACCCTTAGCCTCACCCTCACCCTAAACATCACACTAACCCTAACCCTAACCCTAACACTAAACCTAACACTCAGCCTATACCTAACGGTCACCCTAACCGAAAACTTCACCCTAATACTCAAACTAACCCTAACCCTAATCCTAACCCTAACCCTAACCCTAACCCTAAACCTCACCCTCACCCTAAACCTAACCTTCCCCCTCACCCTCACCCTAACCCTAACCCTGACCCTCACCCTCACCCTCAACCTCACCCTCACCTTCACCCTCACCCTAAACCTACCCCTAACCCTAAACCTCAACCTAAACCTAACACTCACCATAACCCTAAACCTAACCCTCACCCTCACCCTCACCGTAAACCTAACTCTAAACCTCACCTTCACCCTCACCCTAACCCTCACCCTCAGCCTAATCCTAACCCTAAACCTAACCCTAACCCTACCTCTATACCTCACCCTAACCCTAACTCTCACCCTAAACCTCAAACTAAACCTTACCCTCACCCTCACCCTAAACCTCACATTAATCCTAACAAACAAACTAACACTAACCCTAACCCTAACCTTCACCCTCACCCTCACCCTAACCCTAACCATCACCCTCACCCTCACCCTAACCCTAACCCTAACTCTAAACCTAAACCTCAATCTCACCCTCACCCTAAACGTAACCCTAACCCTCACCCTCACCCTCACCCTCACCCTAACCCTAACCCTCACCCTCAACCTCACCCTCATCCTAACCCTAACCCTAACCCTCACCCTAAACCTAACACTCAACATAACCCTAAACCTAACAATCACCCTCACCCTCACCTTAACCCTAACCCTAACCCTCACCATAACCCTCACCTTAACCCTAATGCAAACCCGAAACCTCACCTCACCCTAAACCAAAAGCTAACCCTAACTGTATCCCTCACCCTATACCTCACAGTAACCCTTACCCTCATCCTAACTCTAACCCTAACCCTCACACTAACCCTAACACTCAACCTAACCCTAAACCTACCTGTGACCCTAACCCTCACCCTATCCCTCACCCTAACCCTATCCCTCTCCCTAACCCGAACCCTAACCCTCAACCTAACCCTAACCCTAAACCTCACCCTAACCCAAACCCTCACACTCACCATCTGCCTAACACTAACCATAACCCTAATCCTAACCTTAAATCTCACCCTCATACTCACCCTAACTCAAACCGTAACCCTAACCCTAACCCTCACAATAACCCTAACCCTATCCCTAACCCTCACCCTAACCCTAAACCTCATCCTAACCCTAATCCTATCCCTCATCCTAACCCTAACCCTAACACTAATTCTAACCCTAACCCTCACCCTCACCCTCACCCTAACTCTAAACCTAAACCTAAACCTAACACTCACCCTCACCCTCACCCTAACCTAAAACTTACACTAACCCTCACCCTAACCTTAAAGCTCACCATATACCTCACACTCACACTAATGCTAACCTAAACTCTAACCCTAACCCTAAACCTCACCCTAACCCTAACCCTCAACCTAACCCTAACCCTAAACCTCACCCTAACCCTAACACTCACACTCACCATCTGCCTAACACTAACCCTAACCCTAATCCTAACCCTAAAGCTCTCCATCATACTCACCCTAACTCAAATCGTAACCCTAACCCTAACCCTCACAATAACTCTAACCCTATCGCTAACCCTAAACCTCATCCTAACCCTAATCCTAACCCTCATCCCAACCTTAACCCTAACCCTAATTCTAACCCTAACCCTCACCTTCACCCTCACCCTAACTCTAAGCCTAAACCTAAACCTAACACTCACCCTCACCCTCACCCTAACCTAAAACTATCCCTAACCCTCACCCTAACCTTAAAACTCACCCTATACCTCACACTCACCCTAAAGCTAACCCTAACTCTATCCCTCACCCTAACCCTCACTCTAACCCTAACAATAACCCTAACACTCATCCACACACTAAACCTCACCCTAACACTTACCCTCAACATAAACTTAACCCTAAGCCTAAACCTAATCCTGACCCTAAACCTAACCCTCACCCAAACACTAAAGCTCACCCTAACCCTAACACTAAGCCTAATCCTAAACCTAACCCTCACCCTCAAACTCAACCCACCCCTAACTCTAAGCCTAACCCTCACCCTAACCCTAACCCTCAACCTAACCCTAACCCTCACACTCACCCTAAACCTCACCTGAACCCTAACATTACCCCTCTCCCTAATTCTCACCCTCACCCTCACTCTAAGCCTAACCTTTACCCTAACCCTCACCCTAACCCTAACCCTTACCCTATCCCTAACCCTGCCCCTCAACCTAACCCTCATCCTCACCCTAATCCTAACACTAACCCTCACCCTAAACCTAAACCTAACCCTAACCTTCACCGTAACCCTAAACCTAACCCTCACCCTAACGCTATCCCTTACCCTAAACCTCACCTTAATCCTAAACCTGACCCTAACCCTAACCCTAACCCTCACCCTCACCCTCACCCTCACCCTAACCTTAAACGTAACCCTAACCCTCACCCTAACCCTAACCCCTATGCTATCCCTAAACCTTGCCGTCACCATCACCCTCACCCTAACTCTCAACCTCAAACTCACCTTCACCCTACCCCTCAAACTAACCCAAACCCTCACCCTAACACTAACCTTCTCCCTAAACCTAACCCTACCCCTCACCCTCACCCTAACCCTTACCCAGACCCTTACCCTAACCCTCACCCTAACACTCACCGTATCCCTAATGCTAACCCTAAACTTCACCCCCACCCTAACCCTCAACCTAACCCTGACCCTCACCTTAATCCTAATCCTAACCCTAATCCGAATTCTCACACTAAACCTAAACCTAACCCTACTGCTCAGCCTAACCCTCACCCAAATCATAACACTAATACTCACCCTACACCTAACCATAACACTAACACTAACCCTCACCCTCACCCTAGACCTCACCCTAATACTAACCCTAACCATAACCATCACCCTCACACTAACACTAACAATAACCCTAAACCTAACCATAACCAAAATTCTCACCCTAACCCTCACCATCAACCTAACCCTAACTCTCACCCTTTCCCTTACCCAAACCCTAACCTAACCCTCACCCTCAATCTAACCCTCATTCTAAACCTTACCCTCACCATAACCCTAACCCTAAACCTCACCGTAACCCTCACCCTAAACTTAACCCTAATCCTAAACCTAACCCTCACCCTAACCCTCCCCATAACCCTCACCTAACACTAACCCTAAACCTAAAAATCACACTAAACCTAACCCTACCCCTCACACTCACCCTAACCTTCAACCTCACCCTAACCCTAACCCTAACCCTCACCATCACCAAAAAGCTAACCTTCATGAGAACCCGAACTCTCACACTCAGCCTCACCCTCAGCCTAAATATCACACTAATCCTAACACTCACCCTAACCCTAAGCCTAACACTCAGCCTATACCTAACAGCCACCCTAACCCAAAACCTCAACCTAATCCTCAAACTAACCCTAACGCTAACCATGACCCTAACCCTAACCCTCACCCTCACCCTAACCCTCACAATAACCCTTACCCACACCCTCACCCTAAACCTCACATTAACCCTAACCCTCAAACTAACACTAACCCTAACCCTAACCCTCACCCTCACCCTAACCCTTACCTTCACCCTCACCCTCACCCTCACCCTAAACCTAACCCTCACCCTCACCCTTACCCTCACCCTAAACCTGACCCTCACCCTCACCCTGAACCTAACCCTAACCCTAACACTCAACCTAAACCTAACACTCACCATAACTCTAAACCTAATCCTCACCCTCACCCTCACCCTAACCCTAACTCTAAACCTCACCTTCACCCTCACCCTCAGCCTAATCCTAACGCTAAACCTAACCCTAACCCTACCTGTACCCCTCACCCTAACCTTAACCCTCACCCTAACCCTCACACTAACCCTTACCCTCAGCCTCACCCTAAACCTCACATTAACCCTAACCCTCAAACTGATACTAACCCTAACCCTAAACCTCACACTCACCCTAACCCTAATCCTAACTCTCACCCTCACCCTCACCCTAAATTTAACCCTAACCCTAACCCTAACCCTAAACCTAAACCTCACCCTCACCCTCACGCTAAACCTCACCCTCACCCTCACCCTCACCCTAATCCTAACCCTAACCCTCACCCTCACCCTAACCCTAACCCTAACCCTCACCATAACCCTCACCCTAACCCTAATGCAAACCCGAAACCACACCTCACCCTAAACCTAAAGCTAACCCTAACTGTCACCCTCACCCTAAACCTCACAGTAAGCCTTATCCTCACCCTAACACTAACTCTAACCCTCACACTAACCCTAATCCTCAACCTAACCCTAAACCTACCTGTGACCCTAAGCCTCACCCTATCCCTACCCTAACCCAATCTCTCTCCATAACCCTAACCCTACCCGTCACCCTAACCCTAACCCTAAACCTCACCCTAACCCTAACCCTCACTCTCACACTCACACTCTGACTAAAACTAACCCTAACCCTAATCCTAACCCTAAAGTTCACCCTCATACTCACCCTAACTCAAAACGTAACCCTAACCCTAACCCTCACCATAACCCAAACCCTATCCCTAACCCTCACCCTCACCCTAAACCTCAACGTCAACTTCACCCTAATCCTAACCCTAACCGTCACCCACACACTAACACTCACACTCATCCAAACCCTCGCCCTCACCCTCAGCCTAACCCTAACCCTAACCCTCACCCCAACCCTAACCCTCACCCTAACCCTAACTTTAACCCTCACACTCACCCTTACCCTAACCCTAATCCTTACCCTAACCCTCACCCTAAACATTAATCTAAACCTAACCCTAACCCTAATACTCACTCTAACCCTAACCTTCATCCTAACCCCACCCTCACCCTAATCCTCACCCAAACCCTAACCCTAACCCTAAACCTCACCTTAAACATAACATTAACCCTGACCCTCACCGTAAGCCTCACCCTAGCCCTAACCAGAACATTAAAACTCACTCTAACCCTCACCCAAACCCTTACTCTCACCCTCAACCTCACCCTAACCCTCACACTAATATTAAACCTCACCTTAACCCTAACACTAACACTAAACAAAACTCTCATCCTATCCCTCAAACTAAGCCTAAACCTAACCCTAACCCTCACCCTCACCATCACCCTAAACCTAACACTAACCCTCAACCTCACCCTAATCCTTAACCTCACCCTAACCCTAACCCTAACCCTTACCCTAACCCTCTCCCTAATCCTAACATTCACCCTAACCTTAACCCTACCCCTTACCCTAACTATCATCCTAAACCTAATCCTAACCCTAACCCTCACCCTAACACTAACCCTAACCCTATCCCTAACCCTCAAAATCACCCTAACCCTCACCCTAACCATAATGCAAACCCAAACCCTAAACCTCACTCTAACCCTAACCCTAACCCTAAACCTCACACTAACCCTAACCATCAGCCTAACCCTAAACTTCATCCTATCACTAACCCTCAGCCTAATCCTCACCCTGACCCGAATCCTAACCCTTACCTAACTGACACGCTCTCCTTCACCCTCTCCCTCTCCCTAACCTGCAACCTCACATTAGACCTCACCATAAACCTTAAGCTAAACCTAACAAAAACCCTCACACTAACCCTCACCCTCACACTAAACCTCACCCTAATCCATAGCCTCACCCTAACCCTAACCATAACTCTAACCCTCACACTAACCCTAACCCTCTTCCTAACCCTAGCCCTACCCCTAACCCTAAGCCTCACCCTATAACTAACCCTAACCCTAAATCCTAACCCTAACTCTCACCGTCACCATTACCCTCACCCTCAACCTAACCCTAACATTAACCCTAACCCTCACCCTAACCCTAACCTAAACCTAACCCTAACCCTAAACCTCACACTAACACGCACCCTAAACGTAAACATAAACTTCACCTTAATCCTAACACTCAAACTAACCCTAACCCTCACCCTAAACCTAAACCTAACCCTATCACTCACCCTCAAGCTCTCCCTCAGCGAAACCCTAACCCTAACACTAATCCTAACCCTAACCCTCACCCACACCCTCACCCTCACCGTAACCCTATCCCTAACCCTCAACGTCACCCTCAGCCTCAACATAACCCTCACCCTCACCCTAACCCTAACCCTAACCCTATCCCGATCGCTCACCCTAAACCTAACCCTAACCCTAATGCTAACCCTATCCCTCACCCTCACCTTAACCCTCACACTAACCCTTACCCTCACCCTTACCCTAAGCCTCATCCTCATTTTAACCCTCACTCTAACACTTACCAACAACCTAACCCTCACCCTAACCCTCACCCTCAGCCTAACCTAACCCAAAACCTCACCCTCACCCTAACGCTGACGCTAACCCTAACACTCACCCTCACCCTAAACCTCTCACCAACCCTAACCCTCATCCTAAACCTAACCCTTACCCTTACCCTCACATGAAAGGTAACCCTCAATGTAACCCAAACCCTCACCCTAACGCTAAACCTAATGCTAACCCTAAACCTCACCCTAACCTTAGCCTTAATCCTAAACCTCACCCTAACCCTAACCCTAACCCTAATGCTATACCTAAGCCTAAACCTCACCCTAAGAATGATGCTAAGCCTAATACTCAACCTCACCCTAAACCTCACCCTAACACTTACCGTCAGCCTAACCCTCACCCTAACCCTATCACTAAGCCTAACCCTAACCCTCAACCTAAACATTATGCGACCCCTAACCCTAACCCTAACCCTCAGCCTAACCCTCATCCTAACCCTAACCCTAACACTAATCCTAACCCTCACCCTCACCCTCACCCTAACTCTAAACCTAAACCTAAACCTAACACTCACCCTCACCCTCACCCTAACCTAACATTATCCCTAACCCTCACCCTAACCCTAAACCTCACCCTATACCTCACCCTCACCCTAACGCTAACCCTAACCCTAACCCTCACCCTAACCCTCACCCTAGCCCTAATAATAACCCTAACCCTCATCCACACACTAAACCTCACCCTAACACTTACCCTCACCATAACCTTAACCCTAAGCCTAAACCTAAACCTAACCCTCACCCTCAAACTCACCTTACCCCTAACTCTAACCCTAACCCTCACCCTAACCCTAACCCTAAACCTAACTTTCAACCTAACCCTAACCCTCACACTCATCCTAAACCTCACCCTAACCCTAATATTACCCCTCTCCCTAACCATCACCCTAATCCTAACCGTAACACTCAACCTAACCCTAACCCCACCCCTCACCCTCACTGTCACACTAACCCTAAACCTAATGCTAACCCTCACCATAACCCTAATCCCACCCACACCCTAACACAATACCTCACCCTCACCCAAACCCTCATCCTCACCCTAAACATCACCCAAACCCTAACCCTCATCCTAACCCTGACCCTCACTCTCAGCCTAACCCTAACCCTAACCCTAACCCTATTCCTAATCCTAACTCGCACCCTCACATTCACCCTTAACCTAAACCTAACACTCACCCTCATCCTCACCCTAACTCTAACCCTATCCCTAACCCTCACCCTAACACTAACCCTCACCCTATACCTCACCCTCACCCTAACCCAAACCCTAACACTAACCCTCACCCTAAACCTCACACTAACACTAATCCTCATCCTCAAACTAAACCTCACCTTAACCCTCACACTCACCCTAACTCTAATGCTAACCCTAACCCTCACCTTCACACTCACTCTCAACCTAACCCTTACCCTTACCCTAACCCTAATCCTCATCCTCAACCTAAACCTCACCCTAACCCTTACCCTCACCATAACCCACAAACTAACCCTGACCGTAAACCTACCGCTCACCCTAACCCTCACCCTAAATATAACCCTAATCCTAACCCTAACGCTCACCCTAACCCTAAACTTGACCCTCAGCCTAACACTCACCCTAACCCTTACCCTCACACTAAACTTATCCCTGATCCTAACCCTAATCCTAACTCTCAGCAGAACACTCACCCTCATCCTAACCCTCACCCGGACACTAATCATGACCCTAAAGCTAACCCTCACCCTAATGCTAAAACTAACCCTCACCCTCACCCTAAACCTCACCATAATCCTAACCCTCACAGTAACCCTAACCCTAACCCTCACTCTACCCCTAACCCCTACACTCATCCTAACTCTAACCTTCACCCTCACCCTCACCCTAACCCTAAACCTAACCCTAATACTCATCCTAAACCTAACGCTAAAACTAATGCTAACCCTAAACCTCACACTCACCATAACCCTCACACTAACCCTTACCATCACCCTAACCCTAACACTAACTCTCACACTAAACCTAAACTTCACCCTAACGCTAAGCCTACCGCTCCTCCTAACCCTCACCCTAAACCTAACCCTAAACCTAATCCTCACCCTATCTTTAACCTTAACCCAAACCCTCACCCTAACCCTCACCCTCACCCTAAACTTAATGCTAACCCTAATCCTAACCCTCACCCTAACCCTCACCCTTACACTAACCCACACCCTAACCTTCACCCTACCCTAACCGTAAACCTAACCTTCACGCTAACCCTCACCCTAATCCAAACCCTCACACTCACCCTAACCCTCACCCTAAACTTTACACTTACCCTAACCCTACACCTAACCCTCAGACTAACCCTAACCTTAACCCTCAGCCTAACCCTTATGCTAACCCTAAATATAAACCTAACGCTCACCCGAAACATAAACCTAACACTAACCCACACACTAAGCTTAACCCTCACCCTAACTATAACCCTAACCCCAGCCTTCACCCTCCCCCTGACCCTCACCTCAGCCTGACCCTAACACTAACCCTATTCCTAATCCTAACTCTCAGCCTCACACTCACCCTAACCATCACCCTAACCCTAACACTCACCCTAACCCTAACCCTAACCATCAGGCTAAACCTAACCTCAGGTTAACCCTCACCCTCACCCTAATCCTCACACTTACCCTAACAGTTACATAACTGAAACACTCACCCTCACCCTCACCCAAACCTCACTCTCACCCTAGCCCTCACCCTAACCCTAACACTAATCCTAACCCTAACCCTCAACCGACCCTCACCCTCACCCTAAACCTCACCATAACCCTCACCTTAAACCTAACCCTCACCCTTACGCTCACCCTATCCCTAACACTAACCCAACACCACACCCTCACTCTAACCCTCACCCTAACACTTATCCTCACAATAAACTTAATCCTAACCCTCACACTAACCCTAATCCTCACCCTATCCCTAACCCTAACCCGAAACCTCACCCTAACCCTCATCCTAACCCTTACACTCACCCTAACCATAACCCTCACCCTAAACCTAAAATTCACCCTAATCCTTACACTCGCCCTAACCCGCAAAATAACCCTAACCGTAAACCTAGAGCTCACCCTAACCCTCACCTTAACCATAACCCTAACCCTAACCATCACCCTAACCTTAACCCTCACCCTCACCCTAATTCTCACCCTAACCCTTATCCTCACACTAACCCTAAACCTTACCCTCACCCTAACTCTCACACTAACAGTAATCCTTACCCTATCACTAACCCTAACCCTAACCCTCACCCTAACCCTCACCCTAAACCTTACCCTCACCCTAACCCTAAAACTCACCCTCAACCTTAACCTCACCCTAACCCTTACCCTCACCCTAACCCGCAAACTAACCCTAACCCTAAACCTACGGCTCACCCTAACCCTCACCCTCATCATAACCCTAAACCTAACACTCACCCTAACCCTAAACCTCACCCTCACCCTAACCCTCACCCTAACACTTACCCTCACACTAAGCCAATCCCTAACCCTAACCCTAATTATCAAAAGAACCCTAAATCTAACACTAAACCTCACACTAACCCTAAACCTAACCCTAACCCTAACGGTGACACTAACTCTAACCCTAATCCTCAGCCTAACCCTCATCCTAACCATAACCCTAACCCTAATCCTAACCCTCACCCTCACCTTCACCCTAACTCTAAACCTAAACCTAACACTCACCCTCACCCTCACCCTGACCTAACACTAGCCTTAACCTTCACCCTAAAACTAACCCTCAACCTATACCTCACCCTCACCCTAACCCTAACCGTAACCCTAACCGTAACCCTCACCCTAACCCTAAAACTAACCTTAACCCTCATCCTCACACTAAACCTAACCCTAACCTATACCCTCACCACAACCTTAACCCTAAGCCTAAACCTAATCCTCACCCTAACCCTAACCATCACCCACACACTAACCCTCACCCGAACCCTCACCCTCACCCTCACTGTAACACTCCCCCTAACCCTAAACCTAATCCTAATCCTAAACCTAACCAGCACCCTCAAACTCACCCTAACCCTAAATCTAAATCTAACACTCACCCTCACCCTTACCCTAACCCTAACACTATCCCTAAGCCTCAACCTAAACCTAACCCTCACCCTAATCCTAAATCTAACCCTCACCCTCAAACTCACCCTAAGTCTAACGCAAACCCTAACCCTAACCCTCACCCTCACCCTCAACCTAACCCTCACACTCACCCTAAATCTCACCCTAAACCTGACCCTACTCCTGTCCCTACTCCTCACCCTAACCCTACCCTAACCCTCAACCTAACCCTAAACCTACCCCTAACGTTAACCCGCACCTTAAACCTAATCCTCACCTACAACCTAACCCTCACTCTCACTCTAAACATCAACCAAACCCTAACCCTCACCCTAAGCCTAACCCCAACCCTAATCCAAACCCTCACACTCACCCTAACCATCACCCTAAACTTTACTCTCACCCTAACCCTTACCCTCACCCTAACCCTAACCATAACCCTCACACTAACCATAACCCTCACTCTAACCCTAATCCTAACCCTGACCCTAACCTTCACCCTCACCCTTACCCTCAGGCTCAGCTTAACCCTAACCGTAATCCTATTCCTAATACTAACCCTCTGCCTCACCCTAAACATAACCCTAACCCTAACTTTAACCCTCACCCTAACCCTCACCCTCACCCTAAACATCACCCTAAACCTAATCCTCACCCTAAACCTAACACTACCCCTCACACTACCCCTCACCCTAACCCTAACCCTAACCCTCACCCTCCCTTTCACCCTCACCCTCAGCCTAACCCTAACCCTAACACTTATCCTAACCCTAACCCTCACCATAATCCTCCACCTAACCCTGACCATAACCCTCACCCTCACCCTAACACTAACCCTAACCCTAACTCTCACCTAACCCTAACCCTAACCCTCAACCTAACCCTAACCCTCACCCTGACCCTCACACTAAACCTAACCATAACCCTAACCCTCACCCTAACCCTTACCCTGACCCTAACCCTCACCCTAAACCTAACCCGAACCCTCACCTTAACCCTAATCTTCATCCTAAACATAAGCCTCACCCTCACCCTCACCCTCACCCTAACCCTAACCCTCACCCTAACCTTAAACCTAAACCTAATGTTAACCCTAAACCTCACCCTCACCGTAAACCTCACCCTAACCCTTACCTTCACCCTAACACTAACCCTAACCCTCACAATAAACCTAAACCTCACCCTAAACCTAACCCTAATCCTCACACTAAACCTAACACTCACCTTAAACCTAACACTACCCCTCAGCCTAACCCTCACCCTATTCCTAACTCTAACCCTAATCCTCACCCTATCCCTAACCTTAACCCTATCCCTCACCTTAACCCTCACCCTAACCCTAACCCTAACCCTCACCCTAACCCTAATGCTAACACTAACCCTCACCCTCCTATTAACCCTCACCCTCACCCTAACCCTCACTCTAACACTTACCCACAACCTAACCCACACCTGAACCCTAACCCTAAACCTAACCTTCACCCTAACCCTCACGCTACCCCTAACCATAACCCTAACCCTAACCCTCACCCGAACCTTCACGGTAACCCTAACCCTTATCCTCTCCATAACTCTCACTCTAAACTTTACCCTCAACCTAACCCAAACCCTATCACTAAAGCTAACACTCACACTAACCCTAACCCTTACCCTCAGCCTAGCCCTTATACTAACGCTAAACCTAACTGTAACCCTCACCCTAACCGTAACCCTAAACCAAAACCTCACACTCAACCTCCACTTCCCCCTCAGGCTTACCCTAAACATAATCCTAACCCTAACCCTGAACCCCACCCTCACCCTAACCCTAAACCTAACCCTAACGCTAACCCTCACCCTCACCCTAACTAACCCAAACCCTAACCCTAACAATATACCTAACCCTAACCCTCACCCTAAAACTAACTTTAACCTAATACTAACCCTATCCCTAAACCTCACACTCACTTTCATCCTCACCCTCAGCCTAACCCTAACACTAATCCTAACCCTAACCCACACCCTCACCCTAAACCTAACCCTAACCCTCACCCTCACTCTCACCCTCACACTAACCCTCAACCTCACCCTAAACATCACCCTAACTCTAACCCTCACACTAACCCTAATCCTAACCCTCACCCTAACCCTAAACCTCACCATAACCCTCACCCTCACAGTAACCCACACCCTAACCCTAACGCTAACCCTAACCCTCACCCTCACACTAACCCACACCCTAACTCTTATCCTCACACTAACGCTAACCCTAACCCTAACCCTAACTCTAACCTTCACACTAACCCTAACCCTCACCCTAACCCTATCCCTACACTTCACCCTGACTCTCATACTAACCCTAACCCTCAACCACACCCTAATCGTCACCCTCACCCGAACAGTCACCCTCACCCGAACACTCACACTCGCCCTAACACTCACCCTCACAATAAACATCACCCTAACCCTAAATCTCACCCTAATCCAAACTCTAAACCTCACCCTAAATCTAATCCTCAACCTAAACCTATCCCTCACCCTGACCCTCACCCTCACCCTAACCCTAACCCTAACCCTCACCCTTACCCTAACCCTAATACTCACCCTAAACCTAACCCTCACCCTCACACTAAACCTAACCCTCACCCTCACACTAATGCTGTGGACTGAAGAAACTGCTTCTTGTCCCGCTCTGTGCCCCACGTTGGGCGCCACCTGCCGCGGACCGGGTTCTGTCAGGACAACGGAGGATACCTAGGGGAGGAACCTGGAATAGGATGGGGAGATGGCAAACAGACAACTCACACACATTAGGAGTGGATGCTGAGTGCTGAGTGCGATTTAATGCAGAGGATAACAAACTTTTATAGCAAAAAGTCTCCATAAGAAAGGGCAAAAGGTTACATAATCTTGCTGCAGGGCTTCATTATTGGGCGGTCACCAGCTGGTCGCCTGATAGGCACTTGTTTCCGGCTTTACCTCTATTTTTAAGAAATACAATGGGTTTCGATGATTGTCACCAATTAACCACTACTTTTTTCTATAGAGGCCTTAACTGTCCCATTAAGATCTTTTCTGTTCCTTCTTTAATAGTAAACACCAAGGAGACTTAGATTTAGCAAGTCTCTTAGTAAATGAGGAAGTTCTTTCTCCTAAGTAGTTATCTCAGCAACTGCCATACATTCCTTCTGTTCTAGCCGCGCCTACAGCTTCTTGTAAATTTCTTACAATTCCTTCTGCTGGAGTGACTTTGTGAAACCTCCAATACTTTTATATTTACTTATATTTGTCTACTAGCCTCCATGAGAGGGGTTTCAGGGTAGCACTTAACTCTGGTGAGTTAGTCATATTTTTAAGACACTCCTCAGATATTGGAGTCGTCAACACTCTTAAGAAAGAGCTTTGAATAAGGGAACGTTGACAATGAGTAAGTACAATGAACAGCAAAAACAGTAAAAGATTAATAGGCACTCTTATGAGGAAAAGATAGGCAGAAACACATCTTTTCCAGGGGTTTTGCCAGCCTTTTCCCAGGAGTAGGCCTCTTAGAAGCCCTATTCTCCAAGGTAGACTTCGGTGAAGTCCCAAAACTTGGAGATAGGTTTCTGTAAAGCCCCATTCTCTGAGGTAGACTTCGGTGAAGTGCCAAAACTCAGAGATAGGTCTCGAGGCCCCTATCATGGTCTGATAGATGGTTTCCCATGCTAAGCAGACTCTACTGGGGTCGGCGTGGCCCGACAGAACCCAGTCCGCGGCACACTAAACCTGACCCTCATCCTAACCCTTACCCTCACCCTCACCCTCTCCCTCACCCTAACCCTCATCCTAACCCTAACCTTAAACCTAATGCTAACCCTAAACCTCACTCTCACCCTAACCCTCATCCTAACCCTTACCCTCAACCTAACCCTAACCCTAACCAACACACTAAACCTAACCCTCACTCTAACCCTAACCCTAAACCTCACACTAAACCTAACCCTCAACCTAACCCTAACCCTACCCCTGAGCCTAACCCTCACCCTATCAGTAACCTTAATCCTAACGCTCACCCTCAACCTCTCTTTCCCCCTCAGCCTTACCCTAACCATAACCATAATCCTAACACTCAACCTAACCTCACCCTAAACTTAACCCTGAGCCTCACCCTAACCCTCACCCTAACCATTACCGTCAACCTAACCCAAACCCTAATCCTAAACCTAACACTCATATTAACCGTAACCCTAACCCTCACCCTATCCCTTATACTAACCCTCAGCCTAAACCTCATCTTAACCCTAAAACTAACCCTAACCCTCACGCTAACCCTAATCATCACCCTCACCCTAAACTTTACCCAAACCCTAACCCTATCCCTAACCCTAACCCGAACCCTAACTCTACCCGAATACTCACCCACACCCTAAACCTGACTCTCACAATAAACAACAACCTAACACTAACCCTCAACCTAACCCTAACCCTAACCCTCACCCTAACCATTACCCTCACCGTAAACCTAAACCTCACACTAACCCTAAGCCTAACCCTCACCCTCACCCAAACCCTCACACTAACCCTATCCCTAACCCTCATCCTAACATTAACCCTCACCCTCACCCTCACCCTCACCCTAACCCTAACCCACAGCCTCACCCTAATCCTCACCCTAACCCTAACCCTAAACCTTACCTAACCGAAAAACTCACACTCACTCTCACCCTCAACCTAACCCTCAACCTAGCCCACCCACTAACACTAACCCTCACCATAACCCTAACCCTCACACTCACACTCACCCTCACCCTAACCCTAAACCTAACCCTTACCCTCACCCTAACCCTAACCCTCACACTGAGCTTAACTCTCACCCTAACCCTAACCCTACCTTTCAGACTAACCCTCACCTTTACCCTAACTCTAACCCTCACCCTAACCCTAACCCTATCACTAACCCTCACACTAACCCTAACCTTAATAATGAACCTAACCCTCAGCCTCACCCTCACCATAACCCTAACACTCACCCTAATCCTAAACCTAACCCTAGTCCTCACGCTAACACTTACCCTCACCCTCACCCTAACCCTAACTCTCATCCTCACCCTAACCCTCACCCGAAGCCTTACCATCACCCTAACTCTAATCCTAACCCTAACCCTCACCCTAACCCTAAACCTATCCCTAACCCTCACCCTAACCCTAACCCTCATCCTACCTCACATTCAACCTAACTGTCACCCTAACCCTTACCGTCACCCTAAACCAACCCTAATCCTCACACTAAACCTAACCCTCACCCAAACTCTAATGTTACCCCTCACCCTAACCCTCACCCTCAACCTAACCCTAACCCTAATCCTCACCCTATCCTTAACCTTAACCCAAAACTACACCCTAACCCTCACCCTCACCCTAATGCTAACCATAACTCTCAGCCTCACTGTCACCCTCTCCCTAACACTTTACCCTAACCCTAACCCTCCCCCTAACCCTAAAACTCACCCTAACACTCACCCAAACCCTAACCCTCACCTTAACCCTAACCCTAACCTTTACCTTGATGCTAACCCTCACCCTCACTCTAAACCTCACCCTAACACTTACCCACACCCTTTCCCTCACTCTAACCATAACCCTAAACCTAAAATTGACCCTAACCCTCACCCTAACCCTAAACCTCACCCTCAACCTAACCCTCACCCTAACTCTTACCCTAACACTAAACCTAACCCTCACACTAACCCGAACCCTAATCCTCAGCCTAATCCTTATCCTAACCCTAAACCTAGCCCTAAACCTCACCCTAACCCTAAGCCTAACCCTTAGCCTAACCCTCATCCTAACCATAACCCTAATCCTAACCCTCACCCTAACCCTAACCGTAAACCTAAACCTCACCTAAACCTAAGCCTCACCCTCATCCTCTCAATAACCCTCAGCCTAACCCTAAATGTAACTTAATCCTAACACTCACCCTCACCCTTACCCTAACCCTAACACTATCCCTAACCCTCAACCTAACCCTAACGCTCACCCTAATTCTAAACCTAACCCTCACCCTCAAACTCACCCTAAGTCTAACGCAAACCCTAACCCTAACCCTCACCCTCACCCTCACCCTAACCCTCACACTCACCCTAAACCTCACCCTAAACCTGACCCTACCCCTGTCCCTACCCCTCACCCTAACCCTAACCCTAACCCTCAACCTAACCCTAAACCTAGGCCTAACGCTAACCCTCACCCTAAACTTAATCCTCACCCACACCCTAACCCTCACCCTCAACCGAACCCTCACCCTCACCCGAACCCTCATCCTCACCCTAACCCTCACACTCACTCTAAACATCACCCAAATCCTAACCCTCACCCTAACTCTAACACAAACCCTAATCCAAACCCTCACACTCACCCTAATCCTCACCCTAACCTTTACTCTCACCCTAATCCTTAAACTCACCCTAACCCTAACCATTATCCTCACACTAACCGTAACCCTCACTCTAACCCTAATCCTAACCCTGACCCTAACCTTCACCCTCACCCTGACCCTCAGCTTCAGCTTAACTCTAACCCTAATCCTATTCCTAATCCTCACTCTCACAATCACCCTCAACCTAAACCTAACCTTAACACTAACCCTCACCCTCACCCTCACCGAACACTCACCCTCACACTAACCATCACCTTAACCCTAACCATCACCCTAACCCTAACCACAGCTTAACCCTCACCCTCAACCTAACCTCACCCTAACCCTATCCCTAACCCTAAACCTAACCCTCAACCTAACCCTAACCCTTACCCTAAACCTAACCCTAATCCTATCCCTAAACCTAACCCTAACCCTCACACTCAACCTCACCCTCACCCTAACACTCACTGTCACCCTAACCCTCACCCAAAACCGAAACTTAACCCACACCCTAACCCTCACCCGAACCCTCACCGGAACCCTCACACTCACCCTAAGCCTAACGCTAACCCTCATCCTAACACTAACCCTGACCCTCACCCTCACCCTAAACCTAACCCACAACCTCACCCTAATCCTCACCCAAACCCTAACCCTCAACCTAGCCATCCCCCTAACACTAACCCTCACCCTAACCCAAACCCTCACCCTCAAACTCACCCTCACCCTAACCCTAAACCTATCCCTAACCCTCACAGTAAGCCTAACCTTCACCCTAACCCTAACCCTACCTCTCAGACTAACCCTCACCTTAACCCTAACTCTGACCCTCACCCTAACCCAAACCCTATCACTAACCCTCACACTAACCCTAAACCTAATACTGAACCTAACCCTCACCCTCACCCTCACAATAACCCTAACACTCACCCTAATCTTAACCCTAAAATTAGTCCTTACCCTAACATTTACCCTCCCACTCACCCTAACAATAACCCTCAACCTCACCCTAACCCTCACCCTAAGCTTTAATCTAACCCTAACTCTAATCCTACCCTAACCCTCACCATCACCCTAATGCTAATCCTAACCCTCAGACTCACACTAATCCTCACCCTTCCACTTACCCTCACCCTCACACTAAACCTCACCCTAACAATTACCCAAACCCTAACCCTCACCCTAAACCTAACCTTGACGCTAACCCTCACCCTCACCCTAAACCTCACCCTAACACTTACTCACACCCTTACCCTCACCCTAACCCTAACCCTAAACCTAAATTTTACCCTAACACTCACCCTAACCCTAACCCTCACCCTCACTCTAACTCTCACCCTAACCTTTACCCTCACCCTAACTCTTACCCTAACCCTAAGCCAATCCCTCACACTAACCCTAACCCTAACCCTCAGCCTAACCCTTATCCTAACCCGAAACGTAGCCCTAAACCTCACCCTAATCCTAACCCTAACCCTCAGCCTAACCCTCATCCTAACCCTAACACTAACCCTCACACTAACCCTAACCGTAAGCCTAAACCTCACCCTAAACCTAACCCTCACCCTCACCCTCTCCTTC
Source organism: Dipodomys merriami (assembly GCF_024711535.1). NCBI lineage: Eukaryota > Metazoa > Chordata > Mammalia > Rodentia > Heteromyidae > Dipodomys > Dipodomys merriami. The sequence continues at coordinate 164,905 of NW_027202558.1, forward strand.
ACCTTCACCTAACCCTAATCATAACCCTCACCCTCACGCTCACCCTAACTCTAACCCTAAACCTAACCCTAACACCCACCCTCACCCTTACCTTTACCCTAACAATATACCTAACCCTCAACCTAACCCTAACACTCACCCTAATCCTAAACCTAACCCTCACTCTCAAACTCACCCTATCTCTAACCCAAACCCTAACCCTAACCTCACCCTCACCCTCAACCTAACCCTCACCCTAACCCTAATCCTCACTCACACCCTAACCCTCACCCTCAACCGAACCCTCACCCTCAACCGCACCCTCATCCTCACCCTCACCCTCACTCTAAACATCACCCAAAACCTAACCCTCACCCTAACCCTAACCCAAACCCTATTCCAAACCCTCACACTCACCCTAACCCTCACCCTAACCCTTACCCTCACCCTAACCCTAACCATAACCCTCAAAATAACCGTAACACTCACTGTAGCCCTAAACGTAACCCTGACACTGACCTTCACCCACACCCTGATCCTCACCCTCAGCTGAACCCTAACCCTAATCCTATTCCTATTCCTAACCCTCAGCCTCACATTAAACCTAACCCTAACCCTAACCCTCACCCTCACTCTAACCTTCACCTTCACCCTAAACATCATCCTAACCCTAACCCTCACCCTAACCCGAACCCTCACCCTGAACCTAACCTCAGCTTAATCCTCACCCTCACCCTAATCCTCACCCTAACCCTAACCTTTAACTAACTGAAACCCTCACCCTCACCCTCAGCCTAAAGCTCACTCTAACCCTTCCCCTCACCCTAACCCTAAACCTTAACCTAACCATAACCCAAACCCACAACCTCACCCTACCCCTCACCCTCACCTTATCCTAAACCTTATCCTAACCCTAAACCTAAAAGCAATCTTCACCCTAACCAAACCCTAACCCTAACCCTAACCCTCAGCCTATGCTCATCCTAACCCTAACCCTAACCCTAAACCTTACCCTAAAACTAACCCTAACCCTAACCCTCACCCTAACCCTAAACCTCACCCTCAAACTCACCCTAACCCTCAGCCTAAACCTAGTGCTAACCCTAATCGTAACACTCACCCTCAACCTAACTCTAACCCTAAACCAAATACTCCCACTCCCTCTCACCCTCACTCTAACCCTCACTCTAACAGTAACCCTCACCCTCAACCTCACCCTCAACTTCAGCCTAACACTAGTCTATACCCTAATACTAACCCTCAGCCTACCCCTGACGCTAACCCCAGCCATAACCCTAACCCTCACCCTAACCCTCACCCTCAGCATAGTCCACACCCTAACCCTAAACCTAACCCTCACACTAACCCTAAACCTAACCCTCAGCCTAAACCTTATCCTAACCCTAAACCTAAAGTTAACCTTCAACCTAACCAAACCCTAACCCTAACCCTAACCCTCACACTAACCCTAAACTTAATCCTCAGCCTAACCCTCATGCTAACCCTAACCCTAACACTAACCTTAACCCTGACCCTCAATTTAACCCTCCCCATAACCCTAACTCTATCCCTAAACCTCACACTCAACGTAACCCTAATCCTAACACTAACCCTAAACTTCATCTTAACTCTCACCCTAACCCTCACCCTCACCCTAAACATCACCCTAAACTTGACCCATACCCTATCCCTAACCCTAACCCTCACCCTAACCCTAACCTCAGCTTAATCCTAACCCTGATGTAAACGAAACCCTCACCCTCACCCTCACCCTCACACTAACCCTATCCCTAACCCTCATCCTAACATTAACCCTCACCCTCACCCTAACCCTAACCCACAACCTCACCCTAATCCTCACCCTAACCCTAACCCTAAACCTTACCTAAACGAAAACCTCACACTCACTCTCACCCTCAACCTAACCCTCAACCTAGCCCACCCCCTAACACTAACCCTCACCATAACCCTAACCCTCACACTCACACTCACCCTCACCCTAACCCTAAACCTAACCCTTACCCTCACCCTAACCCTAACCCTCACACTGAGCCTAACTCTCACCCTAACCCTAACCCTACGTCTCAGACTAACCCTCACCTTTACCCTAACTCTAACCCTCAACCTAACCCTAACACTATCACTAACCCTCACACTAACCCTAACCTTAATAATGAACCTAACCCTCAGCCTCACCCTCACCATAACCCTAACACTCACCCTAATCCTAAACCTAACCCTAGTCCTCACGCTAACACTTACCCTCACCCTCACCCTAACCCTAACTCTCATCCTCACCCTAACCCTCACCCGAAGCCTTACCATCACCCTAACTCTAATCCTAACCCTAACCGTCATCCACACCCTAACCCTAACTCTAAACCAAACCATAACCATAACCCTCCCCCTCCCCCGAACCCTCCCCCGAACCCTCACTCTCACCCTAACGCTCACCCTCATTCTAACCCTCACCCTAACCCTCACCCTCAACCTCACACTCACCCTAACCTTCACCATTACCCTAACCATAACCATAAGCCTCAAGCTAACCCTAACTCTAACCCTCCCCCTCACCCGAACCTTCACCCTCACCCTCACCCTAAACATCACCCTAACAATAACCCTGACCCTAATCCTAACCCTAATGCTCACCCTAACCGAAAACCTCATCTTAACCCTCAACCTCATCCTAAACTTCACCCTAATCTTACCCTAAACGTTACCTAAACTAAACCCTCACCCTCACGCTAACCTTAACCCTAAACCTAACCTGCACACTAACTCTAACCCTAACCCTCAGCATAAAGCTCATCCTAACCCTAACCCTAACCATAACCCTAACCCTCACCCTAACCCTAACCCTCACCCTCATCCTCACCCTCACCCTCACACTAAGCCTAACCCTAACCCTAATCCTAATCTGAAACCTCACCCTCACCCTAAACCTAACACTAACCATTATTCTGATCCTCACCCTCACCTTAACCCTAACCCTAACCCTCACCATCACCCTAAACCTCACCCAAACCCGAACCCTCACCTCAACCTAACCCTCAATCTCACCATAACCCTAAACCTAACCTTAATCTTCTCCCTAACCCTAACAATAATCCTATCCCTCACCCTAACCGTTATCCTCACACTTACCCTAAACCTAACCCTAAAACTCACACTAACCCAAAAACTCACCCTATCCCTGATCATACCCCTCACCCTAATCCTAACCCTAACCCTAATCCACACCCTAAATCTAACCCTAACCCTCACCCTCACCATAACCCTCATCCACACCCTAATCCTCACCCTCACCCGAACCATCACTGTCACCCTAACCCTCACACTCACCCTAAACATCACCCTAAACCTAACCCTCACCCTAACCCTAAACATAACCCTCACTCTCACCCCAACCCTAATCCTAACCCTAACACGAACCCTCACCCTAATCCTGACCCTCACACTCACGCTAAACCTAACCCTCACACTCACCCTAACCCTAACCCTACCCCTCACACTACCCCTCACCCTAACACTTACCCTCACCCTAACACAAACCCGAACCCTCACCCTCACCCTAGCCCTCACCCTAACACATATCCTAACCCTAACCCTAACCCTAAACCTAAACCTCACCCTAACCCTCACCTTCAAACTCACCCTAACCCTAACCCTAACCCTAACCCTAACCCTCACCCTCAACCTCATCCTAACCCAAACCCTAACTCTTATTCAAACCCTAACACTCACCCAGACACTAAACCTCACCCTAATCCTTAGCCTCACCCTCACCCTAACCGGAACCCACACCTTAACCTTAACCCTCACCCTACCCCTAACCCTAACCCTCAACCTCACACTCACCCTAACCCTAACCCTAACCCTCACCCTCACTCTAACCCTAAACCTAATGCTAACCCTAACCCTCATCCTCACCCTAACATTAACCCACCCCTCATCCTAACCCAAAACCTAACCCTAATGCTAAACCTAACCCTCACCCTCACCCTAACCCTCACCCTAACCCTTACCCTCACCCTCTCCCTAACCCTTACCTTAAACATACACGTGAGCCTAACCCTCATCTTAACCCTTACCCTCACTATAAACCTAACACTAACCCTAATCCTCACACTAACACTAAACCAAAGTCTAACCATAACCCTCACTTTAACCCTCACCCTAATCCTAACCCTGACTCTCACCCTCACTGTAACACTAACACTAAACCTAAACCTCACCCTCACCCTAACCCCCACTGTCACCCTAACCCTCAATGTCACCCTAACCCTAACCCTCACCCTCAACCTCACCCTAACCCTTACCCTAACCATAAACTTAACCCTAACTCACAGCCTAACCCTCACCCGAACCCTCACCATCACCCTCAACCTCACCCTAACTGTAACCCTAAGACTCACCCCAAACCTAACCCTCACCCTAACCCTAAGTCTAACCCTCACCCTCAACCTAACCTTAACCCGAACTCTAACCCTATACCTCACCCTAACCCTAAGGCTAAACCTAACCCTAACTCTTACTCTCATCCTAATCCTCACCCTAAACCTTTGCCTCACACTAACACTAATCCTAACCCTCACACTAACCTTAACCCTCAACCTAACCCACAGCATCACCCTAACCCTCACCGTCACCCTAACCCTCACCTACACCCTAACCCTCTCCCTCACCCTCACCCTAATCATCAACATAACCCTAACCCTCAGGCTAACCCTAACCCTAAACCTCACCTTAACCCTAACCCTCACCTTCAACCTCACCCTCAGCCTAATCCTCACCCTAAACTTAAACCTAACCCTTTCCTAACCGAAAACCGCACCCTAACCCTAACCCTCACCTTAACCCTGGCCCTCACCCTACACCTCACCCTAAGCCAAACCCTAACCCTAACCCTCAAACTCAACCTCATCCTCAACCTCAGCCTCAACCTAAACCTAAACATATTCCTAACCCTCACCCTCACCCTCACACTCACTCTAAACCTAACTGTAAACCTAATGCTAACCCTAAACCTCACCCTCACCTTAACCCTAATTCTAACCCTCACCCTAACCCTAACCCTAACCCTAATGCTATACCCAACCCTAACCCTCACCCTAAGAATAATGCTAACCCTAATACTCAACCACAACCTAAACCTCACCCTAACCCTTACCCTCATCCTAACCCTCACACTAACCCTAAACCTAAACCTAAACCTCACCCAAACACTCACCCTAACCCTTACCCTAAACCTCACCCTCACACTGACCCTCACCCTAACCTTTACCCACACCCTCACCCTAAACCTAACCATAACCCTCACACTAAACCTAACCCTCACCCTAACCCTAACCATAATCCTCACCCTAAACCTCACCCTAACCCTAAATCTAACCCTCAAACTAACGCTAACCCAAAACATTACCCTAACCCTAACCCTCACACTCACCCTCAGCCTAACACTAACCCGAGCCCTAATCCTAACCCTAACACTCACCCTCACACTCACTTTAACTTGAACCCTAAACATAAACCTAACCCTCACCCTAACCATAAACCTATCCCTAATGCACACCCTAACCCTAAACATCACCCTAACCCTAAACCTAACCCTCACCCTCACCCTAACCCTAACTCTCACCCTAACTCACACCTTAACCCTAACGCTAACCCTAAACCTCACCCTCACCCTAAACCTCACCCTAACCCAAACCCTCACCATAGCCCTAAGAGTAACCCTAAACCTAATCCTCACACTCACCCTAACCCTAACCCTCACCCTCACCCTAAACCTCACCCTCACCTTAACACTCACCCGAATCCTAACCCTAACCCTCACCCCAACCCTAACCCTCACGCTAACCCTAACTTTAACCCTCACCCTAAAACTTAATCTAACCCTAACCCTCACTCTCACCCTAATCCTCAACCTAACCCTGATCCTTACACTAACCCTAACACTAACCTTCACACTAAACCTAATCCTCACCCTAAACCTAAACGTAACCCTCACCCTAACCCTCTCCCTAACCCTAACCCTACCCCTCATCCTACCCCTCACCCTAAACCTAAGCCTCACTCTTACACTTAACCTAACCCTCAACCTGACCGAAACTCTCACCTTCACACTAACCCTCACCCTAAACCTACCCCTCACCAACACCCTAACTCTCACCCTCACCCTCACCTTCACTCTCACCCTAATCTTCACCAACACCCTTAGCCACACCCTCAAATGAATCCTCACTCTCACTCTCACCCTCTCCCTAAACAACACCCTAACCATAAACCCTCAACTTAACCCTAACCCTAACCCTAACCCTAACCCTAACCCTAAACTTAAACCTCACCCTCACTGTAATCCTCAGCCTAAACCTAAATCTATACCTTTCCTGACCGAAAACCTCACCTTCACCCAAACCCTCACCTTAGCCCTGACCCTCACCCTAGTTCTCACCCTAAACCTAACGCTAAACTTAACCCTCACCCTCACTCTCACCCTCACCCTCACCCTCACCCTCAGCCTCACGCTAACCCTAAACCTAATCCTAACCCTAACCTGCACCATAAGCCTAACCCTAACCCTAATGCTAACCCTACCCCTCAACCTAACCCTAACACTCAACCTAAACCTAACCCTAATGCTAATGGTAACCCTAACCCTCTCCCTCATCCTAACCCTGACCCTAACCCTTTCCCTAACCCTCACCCTCACCCTATCCGTAACCCTAACACTCACCCTAACCCTAACTCTAACCCTAACCCTATTCCTACCCCTCAGCCTAACCCTCAACCTCACCCTAACCCTCACCATCTCCCTAACATTAATGATAAGCCTAAACATCAACCTTAATCTAACCGTTGCCCTAATCCTTACCCTCACCATAACCCTATCCCTCAACCTCAACCTAACCCTCACCCTAACCCTTACACTCACCCTAACCCTCACCCAACCCTAACCCGAACCCTAACCCTCACCCTAACCCCCACCCTAACATTCACCCTAACCCTAAAGCTAACCCTATACCTCAGTCTCACCCTATCCCTCACCCTAACTCTTATCCTCACACTAACCCTAACCCTAAACCTAACCGTAACCGTCACACTAAGCCTAAACCTCATCCTAACCCTAACCCTACCTCTCACCCTAATACTCAGCCTAACCCTAACCTTAACCCTAACCCGAACCCTAACATTAACCCTAATCCTCCCCCAACCTTAAACCTCATGGTCACCCTAAGCCTCACCCTCACCCTAACCCTCACCTACACCCTATCCCTTCCTATACCCTGAAGCCTAACTCTCAATCTAAACCTCACCCTCAACCTAAACATCACCCTAACCCTCACCCTCACCCAAACCCTAAACCTCAATCTCACCCACAACCTAACCCTCACCCTCACCCGAACCCTCTCACTCTCCCTAATTTTCACTTTCACCATAAACATCACCCTAACCCTAACACTCATCCTAACCCTAACCATAACCCTCACCCTCACCCTAACCCTAACCCTAACCCTAACCCTTACCCTAACCCACAGCGTAACACTTAGGCTAACCTTAACCCTCACTCTGACCCTAACCCTCACCCTAACACTTAGCATCACCCTAACCCTTACCCAAACCATAACCCTCACACTAAATCTAAGCCTCACCCTAACTCTAACCCTAAATCTGCCCCTCACCCTAACCCTAACCGTGAGGGCTAGCGTGAGCCTCACTCATACCCTCAACCTCAGCCTACCCTAAGCCTAACCCTAATCCTAAACCTAACCCTCACACTCACACTCACCCTAAACCTAACCCTAACCCTCATCCTCACACTAAGGCTAACTCTAACCAACCCTCAACCTCACCCTAACCCTTACCCTCACCCTAAACCTAACCCTAACCCTAACCCTCACACTAACCCTAAAACTACCCCTCAGCCTAACCCTAAGACTCACCCTAAACCCAACACTGATGCTAACACAAATGTTCACTCTCAACCTAAGCCTCAGCCTAACCCTTACCCTCACCATAACCATATCCCTCACCCTCAGCCTACCCCTTCCTCTCACCCTATCCCTCAACCTAACCCAAACCCTAACCCTAACCCTAAACTTCCACCTAACCATCACCCTAACCCTCACCCTAGCCCTAACCCTAACCCTCACCCTAACACTAAACCTAAGCCTAACCCTCACCCTCACCGTAACTGTCATCCTAACACTTAACCTCACCCTAACCCTAACCCTAACACTCACCCTAACCCTAACCCTCACCCAAACCCTCACTCTCTCCTTCACCCTCACCCTAAACATCACCCTAACCCTAAACCTCACCCTAATCCTAACCCTTACCCTCACCCTAAACCTAACCCTCACCTTAAACTTCACCCTCACCCTAATCCTCACCCTAGCCCTCATCATAAACCTAACCCTAAACTTAACCCTCAGCCTCACCCTTAGCCTCACCCTCAGCCTCACCCTAACCCTAACCCTTACCCTCACCATAACCCTATCCCTAACTCTCAACCTAACCCGCACCCTAACACTTACGCTCACCCTAACCCTCACCCAACCCTAACCCGAACCCTAACCCTCACCCTAAACCCCACCCAAACCTTCACCATAACCCTAAGGCTAACCCTAACCCTCAGTCTCAACCTAACCCTCACCCTAAACCTTATCCTCACACTAACCCTAACCCTTACCGTAAAGGTCACACTAAGCCTAACCCTCATCCTAACCCTAACCCTACCTCTCACCCAAAGCCTCACCCTAACCCTATCCCTAACCGTAATGCTCAACCTAACCCTAACCCTCACCCTCACCCTAATCCTCACCCTCAACCTAACCCTAACCCTTACCAAAACGAAAGCCTCACACTTAACCTCACCCTCGCCCTCACCCTCAGCTTATCCCTTACACTAACCCTAATCCAAACCCTAACTCTTACCCTCAACCTAAACCTAACCCTAACCCTAATCCTCACCGTCCCCCTCTCACTCACCCTCACCCGCACCCTAATCCTCACGCTCTACCTCACCCTAACCCTAACCCATAAAGTCACCCTTAACATCAACCTAAACATAACTGTCACGCTAACCCTAACCCTTACCATAATCCTAACCCTAACCCTAACCCTCACCCTAACTCTAAACCTAACCCTAAGCCTAACCCTCACCGTAACTCTAACAATAACCCTAACCCTAAATGTCAACCTAACCCTCATCCTAACGCTAACCCTAACACTAACCCTAACCCTGACCCACAATCTAACCCTCCCCTTAACCCTCACCCTCACCCTAAACATCACCCTCACCATAACCCTAACACTAACCCTAACCCTGACCCTCAATCTAACCCTCCCCTTAACACTCACCCTCACCCTAAACATCACTCTCACCCTAACCCTAATCCTAACACTAACCCTAAACCTCACCCTAACCCTAACCTCAGCTTAACCCTAACCCTGATGTAAACTATACCCTCACCCTCACCCTCACCCTAATCCCTAACCTACCCCTAACCCTGACATAAAGGAAACCCTCACCCTCAACTTCACACTAACCCTCACCTTAACCCTCACCTTAATCTTGACCCTGATCTTAACCCTCATCCTAACTCTAACACTAAACCTAAATCTCACCCTCACCTAATCCTCACAATCACCCTAACCCTCCCCCTAAACCTCACCCTCACCGTAGCCCTCATCCTCACCCTAACCCTAACACTAACCATCAACCTCACCCTCACCCTCTGGCTAAACCTAACCCTACCCTAGCCCTAAACCTCACCCTCACCCTCACCCTCACCCGCACCCTAACCCTAAAAATAACCCTAACACTAACACTAACACTAAACCTCAACCTCACCCTAACCCTAATCCTAACCCTAACTCTAATCCTAAACCTCACCCTAACCCTCACCCTAACTCTAACCCTCACCCTAACCCGAACTCTCACCCTAACCCTAACACTAACCCTAACCCTTACCCTCACAAACACCCTAACCGTAACCCTTACCCTCACTCTAACCCTAACCCTAACAGTAACCCTAACCCTAAACCTAGTCCTCACACTCATCCTAACGCTCATCCACACTTTAATCCGAAACCTCACCCGAACCCCAAACCGAACCCTAACCCTAACCCTAAACCTAACCCTAACACTCCCACTAAACTTAACCCTCACCCTAACTGTAACCCTAGCCATCAGCCTAAACCTCACCCTAACCCTAACCCTACCCCAAACCCTAACCCTCACACTAAACCTAACCCTCACCCTATCCATAACCCTACCCCTCAGCCTAAGACTCACCCGAACCCTAACCCTAACCCTAACCCTAATCCTCACCCTATACCTAACCCTAACCCTAACCCTCACACCCACTCTAGCCCTCACCCTAAAATTACCCTAAGCCGATCCCAAACCCTAAACCTCACCCTCATCTTAACCCTCACCCTAACCCTTCTCCTCACCATAAACCTAATCATGAACCTAAACTTAACCCTAAAACTCACACTAAACCTAAGCCTCACCCTAACCCTAAGCCTACCCCACAGCCTAACCCTCATCCTAACCCTAACCATAACCCTATCCCTCACCCTAACCCTAACCCTAACATTAACCTAACCCTCCCCCTAACCGAAACCCTAACCTCACCCTAACACTCACCCTCAGCCTAACCCTAAAGCTAATCCTAATCCTAAACCTAACCCTCACCCACACCCTCACCCTAACTCTAACCCGAACCCTAACCATAACCCTCCCCCTCACCCTCACCGGAACCCACACTCTCACCCTAATGCTCACCCTCACTCTAACCCTCGTCCTCACCCTCACCCTCAACCTCACCCTCAACCTCACCATCACCCTAATCCTAACCCTAATCATAACCCTCATGCTAACCCTAACTCTAAACCTAACCCTCACACTCACCTTAACCCTAACCCTCACCTTAACCCTAACCCTAAACCACACCCTAACCCTCACCCTCACCCCCCACCTCAACCTCACACTCACCCTAACCCTCACCATCACCCTAAACCTAACCCTAACCAAAACCCTCACGCTAACCCTAACTCTAACCCTAACCTCACACTCACCTTAACCCTAACCCTCACCCTCAACCTTACCGTAACCCTAACCCTTACCCTAACCCTCACCCGCACCCTTACCGTAACCCTAACCCTTACCCTAACCCTTACCGTCAACCTCACCCTCACCGTGACCCTCACCCTAAGCCTAACCCTAACCCTAATCCTAAACCTAACCCTCACCCTCACCCTCACCCTAACCCTCATCCTAAATCTAACGGTCACCGTCACCCTAAACCTAACCCTAACAATCACCCTCATCTTCACCCTTACACTTACCCTAACCGTAACCCTCACCCTCACCCTAACCCTAACCCTCACACTAAACCTAACCCTCACCCTCACCCTAACCGTAACCCTACGCCTCACCCTAGCCCTCATGCTCACCCTAACTCTAACCCTAAACCTAACCTCAAGCTAACCCTAACCCTCACCCTCACCCTCACCTAACCCACACACTTAACCCTAAACGTAACCCTCAGCCTAACGCTCATCCTAACCCTAAACCTAAATCTCATCCTCACCCTCACCGTTACCGTAACACTAACCCTAAAAATAAACCTAACCCTAACCCTCACCCTAACCATACCACTCACCCTAACCCAAACCCTCACCCTAACACTTACCCTCACACTAACCCTAACCCTAACACTAACACTAACCCTCACACTAACCGTAACCCTAACCCTAACCCTAAACCTCAACCTCACCCTCACCCTCAGCCTAACCCTAGTACTTACCCTCAACCTATACCTTCCCCTCAACCTAACCCTAACCCTAACCCTCACCCTCACCCTCACCCTCACCTCACCATAACCCTATCCCTCACCATCCACCTAAACCTAACCCTAACACTTGCCCTCACCTTAACACTCACCCTAACCCTAACCCTGAACCTAACCCTCACCCAAATGCTCACCCTAACACTAACACTAAACCTATCCCTCACCCTCAGTCTAACCCTCACCCTAAAGCTTACCCTCACCCTAAACCTAATCCTCACACTAACCCTAAACCTAACCCTAAACCTAACCTTCACCTTAACCCTCACCTTAATCCTGACCCTGATCTTAACCCTCAGCCTAACTCTAACATTAAGCCTACATCTCACCCTCACCTAACCCTCATCATCACCCTAAACCTCACCCTAAACCTAACCATCACCCACACGCTAAACCCCCCCTCACCCTCACCCTCGCCCCAAAGCTAACACTAACTTTAAACTTCACCATCACCATCATACTAACACTAATCCTAAACCTAACCCTCACACTCACCCTAAACCTAACCCTAACCCTCACCGTCACCCTCACCCTTACCCTAACCCCAAACCTAACCATCAGCCTAACCTTAACACTAAACCTAACCCACACCCTAAACCTAACCCTAACCCTAAACCTCACCCTCACCCTAACCTTCAACCTCACCCTAAACCTCACCCTCATCCTAACCCTCACCTTAATCCTAATCATAAGCCTCTCCCTCACGTTAAACCTCACCCTAACCCTTAACCTTAACCTAACCCTAACACTAACCCTAACCCTCACACTAAATCTAAACCTCACCCTCACCCTAACCCTAACCCTACCCCTCACATTAACCCTAACACTCATCCTAACTCTAACCCTAACCCTCACCCTCACCCAAACCTGAACCCTCACCTCAACCTAACCCTCACTCTCACCCTAACCCTAAACCTAAACCTAATCCTCTCCCTAAACCTCACCCTCACCCTCACCCTCACCTTAAGCCTAACCCTAACCCTAATCCTAAACCTAACCCTCACCCTCACCCTAAAATTAACCCTAACCCTAATCCTAAACCAAAACCTCAACTTAACCATAAATCTAACACTAACCATCCCCCTCACAAGCACCCTTACCCTAACCCCAATCCTATGACTTACCCTCACCCTAACCCTAACAATAACCCTATCCCTCACTCTAACCCTTATCCTCACACTTACCCTAAACCAAACCCAAAAACCTCACACTAACCCTAAACCTCACACTAACCCTAACCCAACCCCTCACCCTAAACCTCACCCTAATCCTAACCCTAACCATAACCCACACCTTAAACCTAACTCTAACCCTCACCCTCACTTTAACCCTCACCTTAATCCTAACCATGACCCTAACCCTCACTGTAACGCTAACACTAAACCTAAAACTAACCTTCACCCTAACCCTCACTGTAAGCCTAAACATCACCCTAACCCTCACCCTCACACTCACCCTAACCCTAACACTAACTCTCACCCTAACCCTCACTCTAACCCTTAACCTTACCCTAACCCTACCCCACAACCTCACACTAAACCTAACCCTCAACCTCATCCCAACCCTAACCCTAACCGTCACCCTAACACTTACCCTCACCCTAAACCAAACCCTAACCTTCACCCTCACCTAGCCCTCAACCTTACACTAATCTTAACCCTAAACCTGACCCTCACCCTCACCCTGACCCTCACTCTAACCCTATCCCTAACCCTAACCCTCACCCTCACCGTCACCCTAACCCTAACTCTAATTCAAACCCTAACCCTCACACACACCCTAAACCTCACCAGAATCCTTAGCCTCACTCTCACCCTAATTGGAACCCACAACTTAACCTTAACCCTCACTCTAACCCTGAACCTAAAACTGAACCTAACACACACCCTAAACCTAACCCTAACCCTCACCCTCAAGCTAACCCTAAACATAATGCTAACCCTAAATATCATCCTCACCCTAACCCTAAACCTACCCCCACCCCACCCTAACCCAAACCCTAAACCTAATGCTAACCCTAACCATCAACCTCACCCTAACCCTCACTCTAATCTTTACCCTCACCCTCTCCCTCACCCTTACCCTAAACCTACCCATCAGCCTAAACCTCACCTTAACCCATACCCTCACTATAAACTTAAAACTAACCCTAATTCTCACACTAACCCTAAACCTAATCCTAACCATAACCCTCACTTTAACCCTCACCCTAAGCCTAACCCTGAACCTAACCCTCACTGTCACCCTAACCCTCAACGTCACCCTAACCCTCAACCTAACCCTAACCCTCACCCTAAATGTCCCCCTAACCCTTACCCTCACCACAACCTTAACCCTAACCCACACCCTAACCCTCACGCGAAACCAAACCCTCACCCTCACCCTCATCCTAACCGTAACACTAACACTCACCCCAACCCTAACCCTCACCCTAACCATAACTCTAACCCTCACCCTCAACCTAACCAACACCTGAACTCTAACGCTATACCTCAAACTACCCTTAATGCTAAACATAACCCTAAATCTTAGTCTCATCCTAATTCTCACCCTAACCCTTTTCCTCACCCAACCCTAATCCTAACCCTCACACTAGCCCTAACCCTCAACCTAACCATCACTGTCACCCTAACCCTCACCCTAATCCTAACCCTTACCTACACCCTAACCCTCACCCTCACCCTCACCCTAAAAATCACCCTAACCCTAACCCTCAGCCTAAACCTAACCCTAACCCTCACCTTAACCCTAACCCTCAACTTCAACCTCAGCCTCAGCCTAATCCTCACCCTAAACATAACCCTAACCCTTTCCTAACCAAAAACCGCACCCTCACCCTAGTCCTCATCCTAACCTTCGCTCTCACCCTAGCCCTCAACTTAAGCCTAACCCTAACCCTAACCCTCAACCTCAACCTCATCCTCAACCTCAGCCTCACCCTAAACCTAATCCTAAACCTAACCCTCACCCAAACCCTCACGGTAACCATAACCGTAAACCTAATGCTAACCCTAAAACTGACCCTCACCTTAACCCTAATCCTAACCCTCACCCTAACCCTAACCCTAAGCCTAATGCCATACCTAACCCTAACCCTCACACTAAGACTAATGCTAACCCTAATATTCAACCACAACTTAAACATCACCCTAACACTTACCCTCATCCTAACCCTCACCTTAACCCTAAACCTGAACCTAATCCTCATCCAAACACTCAACCTAACCCTTACACTAACCCTATTCTTCACCCTCACCCTAACCCTCACCATATCCCTTATACTCACACTAACCCTAACCCTAACCCTACACCTCACACTAACGCTAACCTTTAACTCAACCCTAACCCTATCCCTCACCCTAACCCTAAACCTAACCCTCATCCAAATGCTCACCCTAACCCTAACACTAACCTTATCCATCACCCTCACCGTAACCCTCACCCTAACGCATACCCTCACCCTCAACCTAACCCTAACCCTAACACTCTACCTAAACCTAACATAACACTAATGCTAACCCGAACCCTCACCATCACCCGAACCCACTCCCTCACCCTAACACTCAGCTAATCCTCACCCTAACCCTAACATTACCTAATCAAGACCCTCACCCTCACACTCACCTTCACCCTAACCGTCACCCTCACCCGATCCCTCACCCTAACTGTAACCCTAACACTAAACCTCACCCTCATCCTCAACCTCAGCCTAACGCTATCCCTATCCCTAATCCTAACTGTCACTCTCAACCTAAGCCTAACCCTAACACTCATCCCTCAACCTAAGCCTCACCCTAACCCTAACGCTAACCCTAACCCTCACCCTCATCCTAGCGCTCAACATAACCCTAACTGTAATCCTAAATCTAACCCTAAACCTCATCTTCACCCTCACCCTCACCCTCACCTTCAGCCTAATCCTATCCCTAACCCTAATACTAACTCTAAACCTAAACCTAACCCTACCTCTCTACTCCTAACCCTAGCCATCACCCTCACTCATACCCTCAACCTCAGCCTAACCCTAACCCTAATCCTAAACCTAACCCTCACACTCACACTCACCCTTACCCTAAACCTAATCCTCACCCTCAACCTAAGTGTAACCCTAAACCTCACCCTCACCCTAACCCTTAACATCCCCCGAAACCTAACCCTAACCCTAACCCTTAAACTACCCCTCAGCTTAACTCTAACCCTCACCCTCAACCCAAACCTGATGCTAACACAAATGCTCACTCTCAACCTAAGCCTCAGCCTAAAACTTACCCTCACCATAACCCTATCCCTCCC
Organism: Dipodomys merriami; assembly: GCF_024711535.1. Classification (NCBI taxonomy): domain Eukaryota; kingdom Metazoa; phylum Chordata; class Mammalia; order Rodentia; family Heteromyidae; genus Dipodomys; species Dipodomys merriami. Next base: position 181,041 of record NW_027202558.1, read on the forward strand.
CTCTCCCTAACACTCACCCTAACCCCTCCCCTCATCCTAACCCTCACCCTAACCCAAAGCCTAACCCTAATCCTAACCTTCACCCTAAGCCTCACCCTAACACTCACAGTAACCCTAACCCTAACCCTCACCCTCAAACTCACCCTAACCCTAAACCTAAACTTAACCCTCACTCTCACCCTAACTATCATCCTAACCCTTACCCTCGCCGTAAACCTAACCCTAACCCTAACCCTAAAACTCAACCTAAACCTAACCCTAACCCTAATGCTAACCTTAACCCTCACGCTCACCCTAACCTGGACCCTAACCCTTACCCTTAACATCACCCTCACACTCACCCTAACCCTAACCCTTACACTCACCATAACCCTATCCCTCACTCTCAACCTAACCCTCACCCTAAACCTTACGCTCACCCTAACCCTCACCCAACCCTAACCCGAACCCTAACCCACACCCTAACCCCCACACTAACCTTCACCCTAACCCTAACGCTAACCTTAACCCTCAATCTCAACCTAACCCTCATCCTAACACTTATCCTCACATTAACCCTAACCCTAACCGTAAACCTCACACTAAGCCTAACCCTCTACCTAACCCTAATCCTCACCCTCACCATAATCCTCACCCTAAACATAACCCTAACCCTTACCTAACCGAAACCCTAACCCTGACCCTCACCCTCACCATCAGCCTAACCCTTACCCTAACTCTAATAGTACTCTAACTCTTATCCTCACCCTAAATCTAACCCTAACCCTAATCCTCATGGTCACCCTCCCACTCACGCTCACCCTCACCCTAAACCTCACGCTCAACCTAACCCTCACCCTAACCCTCACCGTCACCCTAAACATCACCCTAACCTTAACCCTCATGCTAACCCTAACCCTTACCCTACACTAACCCTAACCCTAACCCTAACCCAAAACCTCGCCCTAAACCTTATGCTAACCCTAACTCTCATCCTCACCCTAATCCTCACCCTAACCCTTATCCTCACACTAACCCTAAAACTAACCCTCAGCATCACCCTGACCCTCAACCTAAACCTAAAACTAACGCTCACCCTGGACCTAACCCTTACCCTAAAACTAAACCTCACACTAACCCACACCCTAACCCTCACCCTAAACTTAAACCTCACCCTCACCCTCACCCTTAACCTAACCTTTACCCTATCCCTAACCCTTCCCCTCAACCTAACCCTCACCCTCACCCTAACCCTAACACTAACCCTCACCCTAAACCTAACCCTAAGCCTAATCCTCACCCTAAACCTAAACCTAACCCTCATCCTAACCCTAAACGTTACCTGAAACCTAACCCTAAACCTAAACCTAACCATACCCCTAACCCTTACCCTACCCTAACCCTAACCCTAACCCTAACCCTCACACTAAACCTTATGCTAACCCTAACTCTCATCCTCACCCTAATCCTCACCCTAACCCTTACCTCACACTAACCCTAACCCTAACCCTCAACATCACCCTAACCCTAAACCTAAACCTAAAACTAAGGCTCACCCTGAACCTAAACCTTACCCTTACCCTAAACCTAAACCTCACACTAACCCTCACCGTAACCCTCACCCTAAACCTCACCCTCACCCTCACCCTAACCCTAACCTTTACCCTATTCCTAACCCTACCCCTCAACCTAACCCTCACCCTCACCCTAACCCTAACACTAACCCTCACCCTAAACCTAACCCTAACCCTAACCCTCACCCTAAACCTAAACCTAATCCTCATCCTAACCCTAAACCTTACCTGAAACCTAACCCTAACGCTAAACCTAACCATAACCCTAACCCTCACCATCAACCTTACCCTCACCCTAACCCTAAACCTAACCCTAACCCTCACCCTAACCCTAACCAGAATCCTAACCCTAACCCTCACCGTCACCATCACCCTCACCCTAACCCTCAATCTCAAACTCACCTTCACCCTAACCCTCAAACTAAACCAAACCCTCACCCTAACCCTAACAATCTCCCTAACACTAACCCTACCTTTCACCCTAACCTTAACCCTAAATGTCACCCTAACCCTAACCCTCACCCTCACCCTCACCCTCTGCCTAACACTAACCGTAACCCTAATCCTAACCCTAACTTTCACCCTCATACTCACCCTAACTCAAACCCTAACCCTAACCCTAACCCTATCCCTAATTCTCACCCTAATCCTAAACCTCATCCTAAACCTAACCCTCAATCTCACCCTAACCCTAACCCTATCCCCCACCATAACCCTAATGCTAACCCTATCCCTCACCCTCACCCTAAACCGCACCCTAAACCTTACCCTCACAATAAACTTAACCCTAACCCTAAACCTAATACTCACACTAACTCTAACCATCACCCTCACCCTAACCTTCACCGTCACCTTAAACTTCACTCGAACACTAACCATCACCCACACACTAACCCTCACCCGAAACCGAAACCTCTACCTCACTCTCACCCTAACCGAAATCCTAACACTCACCCCAAACCTAACCCTCAACCTAACCCTAACTCTAACCCTCACCCTCAACCTAACCCTAACCCTAATTCTAACCGTAAACCTCACCCTAACCCTAACACTAAACCTAACCTTAACTCTTACTTTCATCCTAAACCTCACCCTAAACCTATTCCTCACACTAACCTGAACCCTAACCTCACACTAACCCAAACCCTAACCCTAACCCTAACCCTAACCCTAACCCTCACCCTGAACCTAACCCTAACCCTTTTCCACACCCTCACCCTGACCCTCACCGTCACCCTAACCCTCACCCTAAAACTAACCCTCAACTATACCCTAAAACTCACCATCACCTTCACCCTCACCCTCATCCTAGACATCACCCAAACGCTAACCCTCAGCCTAACCCTAACCCTAAACCTCACCTTAACCCTAACGCTCACCTTCAACCTCACCCTCAGCCTAATCCTCACCCTAAACTTAAACCTAACCCTTTCCTAACCGAAAACCGCACCCTCACCCTAACCCTCACCCTAACCCTCGCCCTCACCCTAGGCCTCACCCTAAGCCAAACCCTAACCCTAACCCTCAAACTCAACCTCATCCTCAACCTCAGCCTCACCCTAACCCTAAACCTAATCCTAACCCTAATCCTCACCCCCACCCTCACTCTAACGCTAACCCTAAACCTCACCCTCAACTTTACCCTAGTCCTAAACCTCACCCTCAACCTAACCCTAACCCTAATGCTATACCTAAACCTAACCCTCACCCTAAGACTAATTCTAAGCCTAATACTCAACCTCACCCAAAACCTCACCCTAACACTTACCTGTAGCGACCGTCTACTCGACCAGCGAGAAAAAACGACCACCACACCAGGATCACGCTTTATTGGAGAGCCTTTTAGTTGTAGGAGAGCTTGGGCACGAGAGAGCGTGCACCCGAAACATAGCCGCTTATATAGGGAAATAGGAACGCAGGTCGGTCTATTGTTGGTCGCCTGCCTTTCACGGTCACAAGGTGTCATGGGATTGGCTGGGGACTCTACCTGGCTCACGCACGCGCACAGCCCAGGCGTCCCGCCAAGCACCGTCTGAGGTGGTTACCTCAAAGCTGCAAGGGAGTGGGCGGAGTCTCGCCTCGGCTCCCTACAGTTCCCCCTTCTTTGTTTTATGGCAACAGGTAAGAGTAGAGGTTGGGCCTCTGTCTAAAACATTAATGAGAGGACCTTGCACTGGCCTTCGCCTGAGGGGCGCCTTCCCCAGTGATGACCAGGCCCGTCCGATGCCTTTTTTGCAGAGGTGGGATCTTGGGCATCAATCCACTTGCAACCCAGCATGCTCTTCTTGAGGAGATGTGAACCATCTCCTCAAGTGCAGTGCACTTGCCTTGCACCCTGTCCCAAATTGCAAGTTGCATACCTGTCCCAGTGCAATGGGATCCCCTGATCCCTCGGGGTGCTAAGGCTATGCAGAATGGTAAGGCTTAACTGCCTCTTAGGGCCGACAGCCAAATCTGGGGTGAGGATCCACTCTCCAAAGCGGCTAATGCTTGCAAGATAACAACCTTGTCCCTTCTGGTTTGGGCTCGAAGGCGACAGACCAACCATAGGCAGACCACGCATCCTCCCAAGCAGCAGGCTAAAAACATTCCGACTCCCACCCACTCTTTGAAAAAGGACACCGCAGAGGCAATCCAGTCAGTAAATTGTAACAGCCCACAGCATCATTGGTTTAGCTATCACAGGGATTGCTATTAGCACTGTTGCTAACAGCAGGAAGATCAGCTGCATCAGGAGACGAGTGGATGGCATCTTCAAGAGGGGGTTCTTCTGCAGTCTCCACCGGCCTGGTCAGTCTCGTTGGCACCCAGTGAGGTACTTCTTGACTCTGTGGAAAAACACAAACAGCTCCCCTGGATCTCGTTATTACCGGATCCGGTCCATACCATTTATTATTAATAACATCCTTCCACATAACCATGTCTTTAGTATCCATGGAGTCTCTTGTCATATGCCGATCTGCGGCAGACTGATCGTTGTCATTTAGAATTAAAAAATTAAGGGTAAAGAGCGCAAGAGAAAGTCTTTTCCTGGGGGACGCGGACTCAGCAATTCCCCCTTTTTGCTTTTGAAGCATTTCTTTTATGCTTCTATTAGCTCTTTCCACTATACCTTGTCCTTGAGGATTGTAGGGCAATCCGGTGGTGTGGGCAACCTGCATTTGTGCGCAAAAGGCGCAAAAACCATGGGAAGTATAAGCAGGGCCATTATCCGTCTTGAGTCTAAGGGGCTTTCCCCAAGCTGCCCAAGCTTCTAAGCAGTGTATTCTGACGTGAGACACCTTTTCTCCTGCCAGAGGTGTGGCATGAATGACACCAGAAAAGGTGTCCACCGACACATGTAAATATTTCAACTTACCAAATTCCGTCAGATGAGTAACATCCATTTGCCATAGGGCGTTTGGTCTCAACCCCCTGGGGTTTACCCCCACATGGGGAGGATGAAGAAAGGTAACACAAGATTTACAGGCTTTAACAATATCTCTTGCCACATGCCTGGACAAATTATATCTTTTCCTAAGGGTATTAGCAGGTACATGATACAATCTATGAAAGTCTTTTGCCAATTCTACAGGATCAGCAGCAACCAGAGCCACAGCCCGAGTTGCCTGGTCCACCAAATCATTACACTTTGCCATCGGGCCCGGCAGCATAGAGTGGGCGCGAATATGTCCAATATAAAAAGGATGTTTTCTGTTTAAGATAAGGGATTGAATCTGTAACAAAACATTAGAAATTGTACTGGCCTGCTTAACTGAAGCAGCAACTTCAAGAGAAGCAACGGCATTTACAACATATAATGAATCAGAAAATAAGTTAAAAGGTTGATCAAATCTTTTAAAAACTTCAAGCACAATTAAACATTCAACAGCCTGTGGGGCATTCGGCCGAAAATTAAAAACCACCGGCTGTTTGTGTCCTTGAACAAAAAAGGCACCTTGTCCAGATTTTGATCCATCCGTAAAGATCATCAGAGCATCAGCCAAGGGCTCCTTTGAAGTGACAACAGGAAAATACACTAAATTTTTGTTAACTATGGCAAGCAGAGGATGCTTAGGTAATGATTATCAATTACATTTGGAAATGAGCAAACAAGAATTGCCCACATATCCACTGTGGCTGCTAAAATTTGAACTTGCTCACGGGTGTATGGAATAATTAATTTATCTGGAATTTTTGTAAAGTGCATTAAACAATACTTTATACCCAAAATTGCCTGTTTTTTTTAATTTAATTTTATTTAGTTTTTATTTTTTTTATTTTTATATTTTTTTTCTCAGATCAAAATTGCCTGTTTAGCCACTAATTCAGGGAAATATTGAACAGTTTTTGCTCCCACAGAATCATAGCATTAATAGTTAGCCTTTGAAGCAAGGCAGTGGTATAATTGGCCGTCACTCCATAAGTCCTGACTGCCTCAACTAAATCCTTAAGCTGGGAGTAGGAAACCAGCTCAAGAATTCTCTTATTGGTAATGGGATTCTCAAAGACTGGGAAAGCGGCTGCTAATCGCGACCAGGTGTTTTCTTTTATAAAGTGACTCTTCCCTGCCGGCAGGCACGGCGGGGGGGCTGACGGGTGAGGGGCAGCTCCGTTTCCTCTTCCTGGCTGCTGCGGTACTCCCACCCCTAGGGGGCGCCACCCCCCATTTCTGTCTGCCTCGTGCTCCGCCGCAGCCTCTTCTAACTCTTCACTATCAGCTGGATCGAGCTGCTCTCCCTCCTCCTCTAACATTTCTTCCTCTGAGTCACTCACAAGATTACTATATTCTTGGTCTCGCCCTTCCACATGTAGGGCTGAGAACCGGTTTGCTTTTAAAGAAGGGCATGGGGGTCTCCTTGAGACCCCCTCCTCTCTAAAACCCTTCTCCTTTTGTGAGGGCTGCAGTCCCTCCTGCTTTAATTCTTTAGGATCCTTTTGTCTTTTTTCCCTTTTTCTTTTAGGCCTATTTTCCTCCCCCTTACTGTATGCTGACTCTGATAGACTATCCTGATGCCGTGTTAGTACTTTGCATCCTTCCTGGATTAAATCAAACCCTCCCTCCTCGAGGCAAGTGCGCACCATCAAAAAGACAAGCCACAAAGGAAGAAGCAATGCAAGCAACCAATAAATATCTAAATCTACAGTGAACAGCATACCGGGGGATATTTACCGACGTCCCCTCTCCGCGTGTTGAGTTCTGGCTCCGGTTCGGCCTCTCGCGCGGGTCCCGTCCCTGGTTCGTTCCCGGGTTTCGGCACCACTTGTAGCGACCGTCTACTCGACCAGCGAGAAAAAACGACCACCACACCAGGAGTCTTCTCAGATCACGCTTTATTGGAGAGCCTTTTAGTTGTAGGAGAGCTTGGGCGCGAGAGAGCGTGCACCCGAAACATAGCCGCTAATATAGGGAAATAGGAACGCGGGTCGGTCTATTGTTGGTCGCCTGCCTTTCACTGTCACCAGGTGTCATGGGATTGGCTGGGGACTCTACCTGGCTCGCTCACGCGCACAGCCCAGGCGTCGCGCCAAGCACCGTCTGGGGTGGTTACCTCAAAGCTGCAAGGGAGTGGGCGGAGTCTCGCCTCCGCTCCCTACACTTACCCTCAGCCTACCCCTCACCCTAACCCTAAACCTAAACCTAACCTTCACTAACAGTCACCCTAACCCTTACACTAACCCTAAACCCTCACATGCACCCTAACCCTCACCCTGACCCTTATCCTCACACTACCCTAAACATAACCCTAAACCTCACACTAACTCTAATCCTCTCCCTAAAACTAACACTAAACCTCCTCCTAACCCTAACCCTAAACTCAACCCTAACCCTAACCCTCACCCTAAACCTAATCCTAACCCTCACCCAAATGCTCACACTAACCCTAACACTAAACCTATCCCTCACCCTCACCCTAACCCTCACCCTAACGCTTACCCTGACACTAACCCTAAAAATCAAACTAAACCTAACCCTCACCCTAACCCTAACCATAATCCTCACCCTAACCCTCATCCTAACACTAACCCTAACCCTCAACCTATCCCTAACCCTAAACATTACCTAAACCTAACCCTCACCCTCACCCCACACCCTCAGCCAAACACTAACACTAACCCTAATCCTAACCCTAACACTCACACTCACACTCACCCTAACTTGAACCCTAACCATAAACCTAACTCTCACCCTATCCATAAACCTATCCCTAACAAACACCCTAACCCTAAACGTCACCCTAACCTTAACCCTAATCCTCACCCTAACTCTAACCCTCACGCTAATCTCAACTTAACCCTAACGCTAACACTAACCCTCAACCTCACCCTAAACCTCACCCTGATAGGCTCACCATAACCCTAAGGGTAACCATAACCCTAATCCTCACAATCAATCTGACCCTAACCCTCACCCTATCACTCACACTAACCCTAACAGTCACCCTCAAATTAACACTCACCGTCACCTTAACCCTCACCCTAAACCTAACCGTAACCCATACCTTAACACTCACACTCACCCTCACCCTCATCCTCACCTTCACCCTAACCCTAACCCTAACTCGCACCCCAACCATAACCCTCACGCTAACCCTAACTTTAACCCTCACACTCACCCTAACCCTAACCCTAACCCTTAACCTAACCCTCAACCTAACGCTTAATCAAATCCTAACCCTCACTCTCACCCTAATCCTCAACATAACCCTAACCATAACCCTCACCCTAACCCTAAACCTAATCCTAACCCTAACCCTAACCCTCTCCCTCACCCTAAACCTCACCCTAACCCTAAAACTCACCCTAATCCGAAACCTCACCAACACCCTAACTCTCACCCTCACCCGAATCCTCACTCTCACCCTAACCTTCACCAACACCCTAACCCACACCCTTACCCGAACCCTCACTCTCACCCTCACCCTCACACTAAACATCACCCTAACCCTAACCCTCACCCTAACCCTAACCCTAACCCTCATCTTAAACCTCACCCTCACCCTAATCCTCACCCTAAACCTAACCCTAACCCTTTCCAAACCGAAAACCTCACCTTCACACTAACCCTCACCCTAGCCCTCACCCTCAACCTAGACGTCACCCTAAACATAACGGTAAACATAACCCTCAACTTCACGCTCACCCTAATGCTCACCCTCACCCTCAGCCTCACCCTAAACCTACACCTAATCCTAACCCTAACCCTGACCCTCACCCTCACTCTAACCATAACCTCCACCCTAACCCTAACCCTTACCCTAATGCTAATCCTAAACTTCAACCTCACCCTAACCTTAACACTCAACCTAAACCTAACCCTAACCGTAATGCTAACCCTAACCCTCACCCTCACCCTAACCGAAACCCTAACACTCACCCCAAACCTAACCCTCAACCTAACCCTAACTCTAACCCTCACCCTCAACCTCACCCTAACCCTAACTCTAACCTTAAATCTCACACTCACCCTAACACTAACCCTAAACCTAACCCTAAATCTCACCTTAACCCTAACCCGAAAACTCAACCTCACCCTGGCCCTCACCCTAACCCTAATCCTAACCCTAACCTTCATCCTAATAATCACCCTAACCCTCACCCTAACCCTCACCCTCACCCTCACCCTAACCCTAATCCTAACCCTAACCCTCAACCTAACCATAACCCTTACCCTCAACATAACCCTTACCCTAACCGTCAACCTAACCATAAACTTAAACCGAACCCTAACTCTCACCCTAACACTAACTCTAAACCTCACCCTAACCCAAACCCTAAACCTCACCCTCAACCTAGCCCTCACCATAACCCTAATCCTAACCTTAACACTAATCCTAACCCTCCAACTAACACTTACCCTAAAACTCACCCTAACACTAACCCTCACCCTCAACCTCACGCTCATCCTAAACCTAAGCCTAAGCCTAAACCTAACGCTAACACACACACTCAACTTAACCCTAACCTTAATCCTAAACCTAACCCTAACCCTAACCCTCCTACCAACTCTCACCCTAACCGTAAACCTAACACTAACCCTAACCCTAACCCTCAACCTAACCCTCACCCTAACCCTAACTTTAACCCTAAACCTCACCCTCACCCAAAACCTAACGCTAACCCTAATGCAAACCCTAAACCTCACCCTAACCCTAACCCTAACACTCACCCTCACCCTCACTGTAACCTTAACACTAAACCTAACCCTAACAATAATCCTAACCCTAATCCTAACCCTCAACCTAAACATAACCCTCACCCTAACCCAAACCCTGACCCTAACACTTACCCTCACTGTAACACTAACCCTAACCCCAACTCTAACCCTCACACTAACCCTAACCTCACCCTAACCCGAAACCCAACCTTCAACCTAACCCTAACCCTTATGCTCAACGTAACCATAACCCTAACCCTAAACCTCACCCTAACCATAACCCTCACACTAACCCTAAACCTCATCCTAAAACTTACCCTCACCCTAACACTAACCCGAACCCTAATCCTAAACCTCACCCTCACCCTCACTGTAACTGTAACCCTAACTGAAATGCTAACAATAACCCTAATCCTAACCCTAACCCTCACCCTAACCATAACCCTCCTCCTAACCATAACCCCCACCCTAACACTTACCCTCACCCTAACACTAACCCTAACCCTAACACTAACCCTCACACTAACCCTAAACCTCACCCTCACCTTAAACCTCACCTTAACCCTAACCCTCATCCTCACTCTAAACCTCACACTAACCCTAACACTTATCCTCAATCTAACCCTCACACTCAGCCTAAAACTAACCCTCACCCTAACACTAACCCTCACCCTTACCATAACCCTCACCCTCAGCCTAACCCTCACCTTTACCCTTACTATCACCCCCACCCTCACCCTAACCCTAACCCTGACCCTAACCCTAATTCTACCTCTAAACCTCACACCCACCCTAACCCTAAACCTAACCCTAACCTTAATGCTTACCCTAACACTAACCCTAACCCTCAACCTAACCCTAACCCTCACGCTCACCATAACCCTAACCCTATCCCTCACCCTAACCCTAATCCTACGCCTAACCCTCATCCTAACCCTCCCTCTAACCCTTACCCTAACCCTCACGCAACCCTAACCCTTACCCTCAACTTCAGCCTCAGCCTAAACCTAAGCCTAAGGCTAACCCTCACCCTAAACCTCACACTCACCTACACCCTAACCCTAATCGTAAACCTAACCCTATCCCTAAAACTCAACCCAACCCTCACCCTCACCCTAACCCGAACACTAACCCTAACCCTAATCCTCACCCTAACCCTCCCCCTAAACCTAACTCTAACCCTAAACCTCACCCTCACCCTAACCCTAACCCTAACCCTAACACTAAAGCTCACCGTAAAACTCAGCCTAAACCTAACCCTCACCCTCACCCTCAACCTAATCGTAACTCTAACCCTAACCCTAACAATAACACTAAACCTAACCCTAAACATAACCCTAACCCTCACCCTAACCCTAATCATAACCCTAACCATAAACCTCACCCTAACCCTCACCCTAACCCTCACCCTCACCCTCACCCTCACTGTAAGTCTAACCCTAACCCTAACAATTACACTAATCCTAACACTAAACTTAACACTAACCCTAATCTTAAAACTCACCCTCACCCTAACCCTAATTCTAACCCTCACCCTCAACCTAACACAAACCTGCATGTCACGGTAACCCTAACTCTCATCCTAACCCTCACCCTAACCCTCAAACTCACCCTAACAGTAAACCTAAACGTCACCATCACCCTAGCCCTCACCCTAACTCTTATCCTAACCCTAATCCTCATCCTAACCCTCATCCTAAGCCTAACCCCCACCCTAACCCTAACCCTAAACCTCAAACTAACCCTAACCCTCACGCTTACTGTAACCCTAACCCTAACCCTAACCCTCACCCTAAACCTCACCCTAACCCTAACCCTCACCCTCACCCTCAACCTCAGAATAACCCTAACAATAATCCTAACCCTAACCCTCACCCTAACCATAAACCTCTCCCTAACCCAAAACTGCACCCTAAAACTTACGCTTACCCTAACACTAATCCTAACCCTAACACTAACCCTCATACTAACCCTAACCCTAACCCTAACCCTAAACCTCAACCTAACCCTCAAACTCACCATAACCCTAACACTAACTCTAACACTCACCCTCACCCTAAGCCTTCCCCTAACCCTATATCTAACCCTAAACCTCACCCTCACAATAACCCTAACAATAACCCTAAACATAAACCTCACACTAACCCTAACACTAACCCTCACCCCCACCCTCACCCTCAGAGTAACTCAAACCCTAACCCTAACAATAACACTAACCCTAATCCTTACCATCCCCCTAACCCTAATCCTCATCCACACCCTCACCCTCAGCCTAACCCTCAGCCTAAGCCAAACGCTCACCCTAACCCTCACACTCACCCTCACCTGAACCCTAATCCTAAACCTAAACCTATCCCTAAACATCAAGCGAACCCTCATCCTCGCACTAAACCTAAACATAAACCTACCCCTAACCATCCCCCTAATCCTAACTCTATCCCTAAACCTCACCCTCACCCTAACCCTAACACTAACCCTAACCCTAAACCTCACTCTAAACCTCACTCTAACCCTTACCCTCACCCTCAACCTAACCTTAACTCTAACTCTAACCCTAACAATAACACTAACCCTAAACCTAACACTAACCATAACCCTCACCCTCAGCCTCACCTTCACCGCAAACTTAACCCTAACAATAAAATTAACAATAACCCTAAACCAAACAACAACCCTAACCCTAACCCTCACCCTAACCCTAACCCTAAAACTCACCATAAACCTGCAACTAAACCTAACTCTAACCCTAAATCTCACCCTCACCCTAACCCTAACCCTAACCCTAATCCAAAACCTCACCCTAAACCTCACCCTAACCCTAACACTAACACTCACCCTAATCCTAAGGCTAACCCTAAACCTCAACCTAACCCTAACCCCCAAGCTCACCGTAATCCTAACCCCAAACCTCACCCTAACCCTGCCCCTAAACCTAACGCTAACCGTAAACCTCACCCTCACCCTAACCCTAACCCTAATCCAAAACCTCACCCTAACCCTCACCCTAAACGTAAACCTCACCCTCACCCTCACACTAACCCTAACCTTTACCCTATCCCTAACCCTACCCCTCAACCTAACCCTCACCCTCACCCTAACCCTAACACTAACCCTCACCCTAAACCTAACCCTAACCCTAACCCTCACCCTAAACCTAAACCTAACCCTCATCCTAAACCTAAACCTTACCTGATACCTAACCCTAACGCTAAACCTAACCATAACCCTAACCCTCACCCTCAACCTTACCCTCACCCTAACCCTAAACCTAACCCTAACCCTCACCCTAACCCTAACCCTCACCGTCACCATCACCCTCACCCTAACCCTCAATCTCAAACTCACCTTCACCCTAACCCTCAAACTAAACCAAACCCTCACCCTAACCCTAACAATCTCCCTAACACTAAACCTACCTTTCACCCTAACCTTAACCCTAAAGGTCACCCTAACCCTAACCCTCACCCTCACCCTCACCCTCTACCTAACACTAACCGTAACCCTAATCCTAACCCTAAATCTCACCCTCATACTCACCCTAACTCAAACCCTAACCCTAACCATAACCCTATCCCTAATTCTCATCCTAACCCTAACACTAATCCTCAATCTAACCCTAACCTTGACCCTCATCCTAACCCTAACCCTATCCCTCCCCATAACCCTAACCTTAACCCTTACCGTAACCCTCACCCTCAGCCTAAACCTCACATTTACCTTTACCGTCACCCCCACTCTAACCCTCACCCTAAGCCTAACACTCACCCTAACCCTATCTCTACCCCTAAACCTCACCCTCACCCTAATCTTAACTCTAAGCCTAACCCTAACATTAACACTAACCCTAACCCTTACCATCACCCTAACCTTAATCCTCACCGACACCTTCACCCTCAGACAAACCCTAAGCCTAAGCCTAAGACTCACCCTAACCCTCACACTCACTCTCACCCTAACCCTAATCCTTAACCTAACCCTATCCCTAAACCTCAACTTAACTCTCACCCTCATCCTAACCCTAGCCCTAAACATCACCCTAATCCTCCCCTCAACCCTAACTCTAAACCTAAACCTCACCCTCACCATAAACCTAACCCTAAACCTAACCCTAAACCTCACCCTAAAACTCACCCTAACCCTCACCCTCAGCCTCACCCTCAACCTAACTTTAACTCTAACCTTAACCCTAACAATAACACTAACCATAACCATAACCATAAACATAACCATGACCCTCACCCTCACCGCAAACTTCAACCTAACCATAACACTAACAATAACACTAACACTAACACTAACCCTAAGCCTCACCCTAACCTTAACACTAACTCTAACCCTAAACCTCACCCTAACCCTGCCCCTAAACCTAATTCTAAACCAAAACCTCACCCTAAACCTCACCCTAACCCTAACCCTAACCCTCACCCTAATCCTAAGCCTTACCCTAACCCTCAACCTAACCCTAAACCTCACACTCACCGTAACCCTATCCCTAACACTCACCCTAACCCTAAACTTAACCCGAACCCTAAATCTCAAACTAACCCTACCCCTAACCCTTACCCTATCCCTAACCCTCACCCTCACCTCACCCTCACCCTCATGCTAAACCTTACCCTAATCCTAATCCTAACACGAAGCCTAACCCTCACTCTCACCCTAACCCTCACCATAAACCTAACTCTAACACTAACCCTAACCCTAACCCTCACCCTCAGCCACAACCTAACCCTAACTCTAACCCTAAACCTTAACCTCATCCTAAACCTAACACTAATCTTAAACCCAAACCTCACACTAACCCTAACCCTAAACCTCACCTCACCCTAGCTCTTACCCTAACCCTAATCCTAACCCTAACCCTCACCCTAACACCAAACCGAACCCTCACTGTCACACTCACCCTAACCCTAATCCAAATCCTAACCCTCAACCTAACCCTAACCCTCACCCTCACCGTAACCCTTACCCTAACCCTCAACCTAACCCCAAAATTAACCCTAACCCTATCCCTCACCCTAACAATAACCTCACCCTCACCCTCAGCCTAACCCTAATCCTAACCCTAACCCTCCTCCTAACCATCACCCTAACCCTAATCCTCACCCCCAACCTCACCCTCAGCCTAATCCTAAACTTAAGCCTAACTCTAACCCTAACACTCACCCTTACCCTAAACCTCAACCTAACCCTAAACCTGACCCTAACCCTAACACTAACCCTAACCCTAACCTTCAAAGTAACCCTCCCCCTAACCCTATAGCTAAAACTAAATCTCGCCCTCATGCTAATCCTAATCCTAACCCTAACACTAAACCTGACCCTAACCCTAACACTAATCATCACCCTCACACTCAACCTCACCCTCACCATAACTCTAAACCTAACCCTAACAATAACACTAATCTTAAACCTAAACCTAACCTTAACCTTAATCCTAACCATAATCCTAACACTCACCCTCACCCTAACAATAAAACTAACCCTAACCCTCAAGCTAACTCTAACCCTCACCCTCACTGTAACCCTAACCCTCATCCGAACCCTAATCCTAAACCTAAACCGTACCCTAGCACTAACCCTAACCCTCACCCTCACCATAGTCCTCACCCTAACCCTAATCCTAACCCTCATCCTCACCCCAACATTAAAATTAACCGAACCCTAACTCTCACCATAAACCTAACCCTAACCCTCACCCTAAACCTAACCCTCAACCTCATCCTCACCCTCAGCCTAACCCTAAACCTAAGCCTAACCCTAACCCTAAACCTCACACTCACCCTAACCCTAACCCTAAGCCTAATCCTAACCCAAACCCTAAACCTCACCCTCACCCTAACCCTAAACATAAGAGTAACCCTAACCCTAACCCTAACCCTCACCCTCAGCCTCACCCTAACCCTAACTCTAACCCTAAACCTCATACTCACCCTAACCCTAAACCTAACCCTAACACTAAACCTCACCCTAACTCTAACCCTAAACCTCACCCTCACCCTAGCCCTCACCCTAGCCCTAATACTAAACCTAAACCTAACCCTAACCCTCACACTCACCCACACCCTCAACCTCACCATAACTCTAACCCTAACCCAACCCCTAAACCTTAAGCTCACTCTAACCCTAACAATAACCCTAACCCTAATCCTAACCCTCACCCTCACCCTCACCATCACCCTCACCATTACTCTAAAACTAACACTAAAATTAACACTAATCCTAACCCTAAACCTAACCCTAACCCTAAGCCTAATGCTAACACTCACCCTCACCCTAACCCTAATCCTAACCCTAACCCTCACCGTCATGGTAACCCTAACCTTCATCCTAACCCTCACCCTAAACCTAACCCTAACTTTAAACCTTACCCTAACACTAACCCTAATCCTCAACCTGACCCTAGCCCTCAACCTAACCCTAATCGTAACCCTAATCCTCATCCTAACCCTCACCCTAACCCTAATCCTAACCCTCCCCCTAACGCTAACCCGAACCTCACCCTAACCCTAACCCTCATCCTAACACTTACCATCACCCTAACACTAACCCTAACCCTAACACTAACCCTCACACTAACCCTAACCGTCACCCTAACCCTAAACCTCACCCTAAAACTAACCCTAAACCTCACCCTCACCTTAGATCTCATCATAACCCTAACGCTCATCCTCACCCTAAACCTCACACTAACCCTAACACTTATACTCAATCTAACCCTTACCCTCACTCTAACCCTATCCCTAACGCTCACCCTAACCTTAACTCTCACCCTTACAATAACCCTAACCCTCAGTCTAACCATCATCTTTACCCTTACCATAACCCCCACCCTAACCCTCAACCTAACCCTAACCCTCACCCTAACACTAACTCTACCCCTAAACCTCACCCTCACCATCACCCTAACTCTAACCCTACCCTAACACTAAATCTCACCCTAAAACTAACCCTAATCCTTATCCTCAACCAACCACTCAGCCTAACCCTAAGTCTAAGCCTAACACTTAACCTAAACCACACCCTCAACCTAGCCCTCACCCTAACCCTAATCCTAACCCTAACCCTCATCCTAACCCTCACCCTAACCCTAACCCTCACCCTCACGGTAACCCTAACCTTCATCCTAACCCTCACCCAAAACCTAACCCTAACCTTAATCCTTACCCTAACACTAACTCTAATCCTCACCCTGAACCTAGCCCTCAACCTAACCCTAATCGTAACCCTGATCCTCATCCTAACCCTCACCCTAACCCTAACCCTCACCCTAAACCTAACCCTCACCCTAACACTTACCCTCACCCTAACACCAAACCTAATCCTAATCCTAACCCTAACCCTAACCCTCACCCTCACTGTAACCTTAACCCTAACCTTAAATCTAACAAAAACCCTAACCCTAACCCTAACTCTCACCCTAACCATTACCCTCACCCTAAACCTAACCTCACCCTTAAAACTTACCCTCACACTAACACTAACCCTAACGCTAACACTAACGCTCACACTAACCCTAACCATCAACCTAACCCTAAACCTCACCCTAACACTAAACCTAACCCGCACCCTCACCCTAGCCCTCACCCTAACCCTAACCCTCATCCTCACACTAAACCTCACACTAACTCTAACACTAATCCTCAATCTAACCCTCACCCTCACCCTAACTCTAACACTAACCCTCACCCTAAACCTAACCCTCACCCTTATCGTAACCCTCACCCTCAGCCTAATCCTCACCTTAACCTTACCGTCACCCTCACCATATCCCGCACACTAAACATAACCCTCACCCTAACCCTCACCCTAAACCTAAATCTACCTCTAAACCTCAACCTCACCCTAACCCTAACTCTAACCCTAACCCTAACCCTAAACCTCACCCTAACCCTAACCCTAACCCTCATGCTCAAGGTCACCATAACCATAACCCTAACCATAACCATAACAATAACCCTAACCCTAAACCTCACCCTAACAATAACCCTCCCCCTAACACTAACCCTAACACTAACACTAACACTCAAACTAACCCTAACCCTAATACTCAATTTAAGCCTCAGCCTAATGCTAGCACTTACCCTAGCCCTAAACCTAACCCTAACCCTCACACTTATCTTAACCCTCACCCTCAGCCTAAACCACACCTTTACCCTTACCATCATCCTCATCCTGACCCGAAACGTCATCCTAACCCTCACCTTAACCTTAAACCTAACCATCACCCTAACCCTAACCCTCACCCTCAATCTCACCCTCAGCCTAACACTCAGCCTAGGCCTAAACCTTACCCTAACCCTCACCCTAGCCCTCTCTCTAACCCTAATCCTAAACCTAACCATCATCCTAACCCTCACACTAACCCTAACCCTAACCATCACCCTAACCCTAATCTTCATCCACACCCTCATCCCCAGCATAAACCTAAGCCTAAGCCTAACGCTAACCCTAAACTTCACGCTCACACTCACCCTAACCCTAATCCTAAACCTAACCCTAAACCTCAAGCTAAACCTCACCCTAACCTTATCCCTAACACTAATCCTAACCCTAACCCTCGACATAAACCTCCCCCTAACCCTAAATCTAACCCTAAACTCATCCTAACCCTAACCCAAATCCTAAACCCTAACCCTCACCCTAACCCTAAACCTCACCCTCACAGTAACCCTGACCCTCATCCTAAACCAAACTCTATCCCTAAACCTCACCCTGACCCTAGCCCTCACCCTAAACATAATCCTAACCCTAACCCTAATCCTCATCCTAACCCTCACCCTAACCCTAACCCTCACCCTAATCCTAAACCTAAGCCTAACCCTCAACCTAACCCTAATCATCATGCTCACCGTAATCCTAACCCTAACACTTACCCTAACCCTAAACTTAAACTGAACCCTAACTTTCACCCTAACCCCACCCCTAACCCTCACCCTAAGCCTAACCCACACCCTCACCCTCACTGTCAGCCTAAACCTAAGGCTAACCCTAACCCTATTCCTAAACCTCACACTCACGCTAACCCTAACCCTAACCCTAATCCTAACCCTAACCCTCATCCTAATCCTCACCCTAACACTAACCCTAACCCTCACCCTCACCCTCACCCTAAACCTAATCGTTACCCTAACCCTCAACCTAACCCTAACCCTCACCCTCAACATAACCCTCACCCTAAACCTCAACCTAACACTAAACTTAAACCGAACACTAACTCTCACCCTATCCCTAACCCTAACCCTCACCCTAACCCTAAACCTAACCCTCACCCTCACCCACACCGTAACCTTAACCCTTAACATAACCCTAACAATAACCCTATCCTTAACCTCAATGTAACCATAACCCTCACCCTAACCCAAATCCTGAACCTAACACTTACCATCACATTAACACTAACCCTAACCCAAACACGAAACCTCACACTAAACCTAACCCTAACCTCACCCTAACCCTAACCCTAAACCTAACCCTCAACCAAACAGTAACCCTTACGCTCAACGTAACCCTAACCCTAACCATAATCCTCACCCTTACCCTAACCCTCATCCTAACACTTATCTTCACCCTAACACTAACCCTAATCCTAATCTTAACCCTAACCCTAACCCTCACCCTCAACCTCACCATAACCGTAACCCTAACCCTAACACTAACAATAACGCTAAACCTAACCCTAACCCTCAACCTAACCATAATCCTCACCCTAAACCTAAGCTCACCCTAGCACTTACCCTCACCCTAACACTAACCCTAACCCTAACACTAACACTCACACTAAACCTAAACATCACCTAACCTTAAATCTCACCCTAACACTAACCCTAATCCTCACCCTCACCTTAGCCCTCAACCTAACCCTAACCCTCATCCTCACCCTAAACCTCACACTAACCCGAACACTTATCCTCAATCTAACCCTCACCCTGACTCTAACCCTAACCCTAACCCTAACCCTAACCCTAACCCTCACCCTCACCCTTACCATCACCCTCAACCTCAACCTCACCTAACGCTCTCCTTTACCCTTACCGTCAACCACAACCTAACCCTCACCCTAACCCTAACACTCACCCTAAGACTAACTCTACCCCTAAACCTCACCATCACCCTAACCCTAACTCTAACCCTAACCCTAACATTAAAACACACCCTATCCCTAACCCCATCCCTTATCCTCAACCAAAATCTAAGCCTAACCCTAAGCTTAAGCCTAACACTAACCCTACCCACACCCTCACCCTAACCCTCACCCTAACCCTAATCCTAACCCTAACCAACATCCTAACCCTCACGCAAACCCTAACCCTAACAATCAGCCTAACTCTAATCCTCACCCCCACCCTCACCCTCAGCCTAACCCTAAGCTTAAGCCTAAGCCTAACACTTACCCTACCCACACCCTCACCCTAGCCCTCACCCTAACCCTAATCCTAACGCTAAACGTCATCCTAACCCTCACCCTAACCCTAGCCCTAACCATCACCCTAACTCTAATCCTCAACCCACCCTCACCCTCAGCCTAACCCTAAGCCTAAGCCTAACCCTAACACTAACACTCACCCTCAGCCTAACCCTAATCTTAACCGTAAATCTAAAATTAACCCTAAAACTCAACCTAAGCCTCACCCTAACTTTAACCCTAAAACTAACCCTAACCCTCGACCCAACGCTCCAACTAACCCGAAACCTAACCCTAAACCTCACACTCACCCTAACCCTAATCCAAACCCTAAACTGAAACCTCACCCTAACCCTGAAACTAACCCTCACCCTCACCCCCACCCTCACCCTCACCTTAACTCTAATCCTAACCCTAACAATAACACTAATCCTAACCCTAAACCTAACCCTAACCCTAACCCTAATGCTAAAACTCACCCTCACCATAACCCTAATCCTAACCCTAACCCTCACCCTAACCCTAAACTTCACCCTCACCGTAACCTTAACCCTAATACTAACCCTCACTCTAAACCTCAACTTAACCTTAAACCTTATCCTAACACTAACCCTAATCCTCACCCTCACCCTAGCCCTCATCCTAACCCTAATTGTAACCGTAATCCTAATCCTAACCCTCACCCTAACTCTAATCCTAACCCTCACCCTAACCCTAACCCTAACCCTAAACATAACTTGAACCCTAACTCTCAAGCTAACCCTAACCCTAACCCTCAACCTAAAGCTAACCCTCACACTCGCCCTCTCCCTCACCCTAACCCTAAGCCTAAGCCTAACCCTAACCCTCACCCTCACCCTAACCTTAACCCTCACACTCAACCTCACCCTCAGACTAAACCTAAGCCTAACCCTAATCCTAACACTAACCCTAGACCTCACACTCACCCTAACCCTGACACTAATCCTAATCCTAACCTTAACTCTAACCCTCACCCTCACCCTAAATCTCACCCTAACCCTAACCCTAAAGCTAACACTAACCCTAACCCTAACCCTCACCCTCAGCCTCACCCTCACCCTAATTCTAACCATAAACCTCACCTTTACCATAACCCCAAACCTAACCCTAACCTGAAACCTCACCCTAACCCTAACCCTAACCCTAAGCCTAACTCTAACCCTAAACCTCACCCTCACCCTAACACTAACCCTAACCCTAAAACTCACCCTAACCCTAACCTTCAACCTCACCCTCAACCTCACCGTAACTCTAGCCCTAACCCTAACAATAACACTAACCCTAACCCTAACCCTAAATCTCACCCTCACCCTCAGCCTCACCCTCACTGCAAACTTAAACCTAACCATAACACTAACAATATGCCTAATCCTAAGACTAACCCTAACCTAACCCTGACCCTCACCGTAAGCCTAACCCTAACCCTAACCCAAACCCTAACCAAAACCCTCACCCTAACTCTAAGCCTAAACCTAACCCTAACCCTAAGCCTCACACTCACCCTCACCCTAACCGTAACCCTAAACCTAACCCAATCCTTAACCCTAACCCTCAGCCTAGCCCTCACCCTAACCCTAAACTTAACCCTAAACCTCATCCTAAACCTGACACTAACCATAACCCTAACGCGAACCCTAACCCTCACCCTCATGCTCGGCCTAAGCCTAAGCCTAAGCCTAAACCTAACCCTAACCCTCACCCTAACAATAACCCTAAAACTAAACCTCACTCTAACCCTAAATCTCACCCTCACCTTAACCCTAAATCGAAACCTAACTCTAACCCTAACAATAACCCTAACCCTCAACCTAACCATAATCCTCACCCTAACCCTAAACCTCACCCTAACACTTACCCTCATCCGACCCCTAATCTTAACCCTAACACTAACCCTCACAAAAACCCTAACCCTAAACTCACCCTAACCTTAACCCTAACCCTAAACCTCAACATAACCCTAACCCTCACTCTCAAAGTAACCCTAAACCTAACCTTGACCCTCACCCTTACCATAACCCTCACTCTAACCCTATCACTCACCCTAACACTTACCCTCACCCTAACACTAACTCTAATCCTAACCCTCACCCTCAACTTAACCGGAACCCTAACCCTAACACTAACAACAACCCTAACCCTAAACCTAACAAAAACCCTAACCCTAACCCTAAACCTCACCCTAATCATTACCCTCACCCTAAACCTAACCCTCACACTAACACTTACTCTCACCTTAACACTAACCTTAACCCGAACACTAAGCCTCACACTAAATCTAACAATCACCCTAACCCTAAACCTCACGCTAACACTAACCCTAAACCTCAACCTAACCCTAGCCCTAAACCTAATACTCATCCTCACGGTAAACCTCACACTAAAGCTAACACTAATCATCAATCTAAACCTCACCCTCACCCTAACCCTAACCCTAACCCTAACTCTCACCATTACCGTGACCCTCACCCTCAGCCTAACCCTCACCTTACCCTTACAGTCACCCACAACCCAACCCTCACCCTAAGCCTAACCTCACCCTAACACTAACTCTACCCCTAAACCTCACCCTAATGCTAACTCTAACCCTAACCCTAACACTAAACCTCACACTAACCCTAACCCTAACCATCACCCTCAACCTCACGCTCAGCTTAAACCTAAGCCTAAGCCAAACCTTTACCCTAACCCTCAGCCTCACCCTAGCCCTCACCCTAACATAAATCCTAACTCTAACCCTAAACCTAACCTCACCCTCACCGTAAACCTTACCCTAACCCTCACCCTAACACTAAATCTAATCTTAACCCTAAATCTCAAACTGACCCTAACCCTCAACCTCACCGTAACCCTTACCCTAACCCACACTCTAACCTTAAACTTAACTTGAATCTTTCTCTCACCCTAACCCTACCCTAACTCTCACCCTAACCCTAACATTAAACCTCACCCTCACCCTAAAACTCACCCTTGCCCTAACGCTAACCGTAACCCTAAAACTCACCCTAACCCTAACATTCACCCTCACCCTCAACCTCAACGTAACTCTAGCCCTAACCCTAACAATAACACTAACCCTAACTCTAACCCTAACCCTCACCCTTTCCCTCAGCCTCACCCTCACTGCAAACTTAAACCTAACCATAGCACTAACAATAAACCTAACCCTAAGCCTAAGCCTAACCCTAGCTCTAATTCTCTCCCCCACAGACACCCTCAGCCTAACCCTAAGCCTAAACTTAACCCTTACCCTAACCCTCACTGTAACCCTAAACCTAACACTGACACTAACCATAAACCTAACCCTAAATCTAACCCTAAACCTAAACCTAATCCTCAGTCTCACCTGCACCCTAACCCAAACTCTAACCCTAACCCTCACCCTAACTCTAAGCCTAATCCTAACCCTAACCTTATGCCTCACAATCACCCTCACCCTAACCCTAATCCTAAACCTAACCCTATCCCTAACTTTAACCCTCACCCTAACCCTTACCCTAGCCCTCACCCTAACCCTAAACCTCATCCAAACCTGACACTAACCATAAGCCTAACCCCAACCCTAACCCGCACCCTAAACCTCACCCTCATGCTCGGCCTAAGCCTAAGCCTAACCCTAACCCTAAACCTCACCCTAATCCTAACACTCACCCTAACTCTAACCCTTAATATCACCCTCACCCTAACCCTAACTCTAACCCTAAACCTACCCCTAACAATAACCCTAACTCACCCTAACCATAATCCTCACCCTAACCCTAAAGCTCACCCTAACACTTACCCTCACCCTACCCCTAATCTTAACCCTAACACTAACCCTCACAATAACCCTAACCCTAAACTCACCCTAACCCTAACCCTAACACTAACCCTCAACCTAACCCTAACCCTAACGCTCAATGTAAC
>NW_027202559.1:0-204446 GCF_024711535.1 Dipodomys merriami
TCAAGCTCTGCCTTCCAGCCAGTGTGGGTTGAGAATGCACAAATGGGAAGGCCTGGATTCCACCACAGGATTTCTGAAGGCCCTGATACACCACGCAGAGGCAGGTATTGTATCAAACACCGTGAGAGGGGGGTCGAGACCTGGGCAATCTGTGGGCAACATGACAGGGCCATTTCTTTGTGTGATCTTGAACTGAGGATCTGGGAACTGTCTCTCTGAGTTTTATTGCTCAAGGCTGGTGGTGCTCTACCACTTGAGCGACAGCTCCACTTCTGGCTTTTTGGTTGTTCCATGGAGAGTAGATTTTCATGGGCTTTCCAGCTCATTGCTGGCTTCAAACTGTGATGCTCAGATCTCAGCCTCCCAAGTAGCCAAGATAACAGGCATGAGCCTGAACCCCAGGTGACGGGCACAAAATGCTTTTTGGTTTTTGTTGGCTCACGTTCATCTCCTATCAACTAGCAAGCCCAAGTTAAAATAATCATTACAGTGGATCAAATTCCTCTCCTAGGTCAGTTAATCCAAGGATATAAAGTGTCTTTGGAAAAGGCTAGTCTGAGTTGCCTTAGGGATGTTTGTGTGTTTGTGTGTGTGAGTGTTGGGGTCCTTACCCTCAGTTCTGTGGTGCCTCATCCTCCCAGCAGGGAGTGCATCCAGGATCTTGACCCCAAGGGAGGTGGATGGGATAGGGTACCTAAGGTAACATCCAAGGAGATGATCCTCATTCTATCCTGCAACCTAAGCCTGGACAGATAAAGGAGAGAAAGAGAGGGTTGGGAGAACATCAAAGGTATCCCCTTACCTTTGGCTGAATGTACCAGTGAGAAAACTGAATACATCTTTCTTGTCAGCTAAAAGATGTACACTATTGATTTATTTTATGATTGTGTTCGTCCTCGGGCTTGGATTCAGGGCCTGGGTGTTATACCTTAGCTTCTTTTGTTAAGGCTGAGGCTGTACCAGTTGAGCCACAGCACCATATCTGGCTTTATTTTTGTGTGGGTTTGTGGAGGGAGGTGGTTTATGGGAGATAAGAATCTCCTGGACTTTCCTGCCCGGGCTGCTCTGAGTCACAACCATCAGACCTCAGCCTCCCAAAGAGCCCGGATGATGGGGGGGAGACATGAGCTCCTGACCGCCACCATCCATTTATAATCCCTTAGGACCAGGGCCGGGACACCCACACTACACCTCCTTGTTGGGAGTAGGAAGCAGACATGAGTGGGTTTGATACTGCAACAACCTACCTATCTTTGAGCATTGTTCTGGGTCAGTCTGATGGAGGCTTTGTCATTATCCACTGCAATGACTAGGCTCTGTCACAAGAACAAATGTCCAACGGGAGGTTTCAGGTCTTGGGTCTTTCCTCTGAACCCCGCCACTCTAACCGAAATGACACTCTCCAGCAAAGGTTATTACACATGGAGTGTTTTTATTGTCTTATAGCCAGGGTCTTGTCAGATAGATGGGGGTATAGGTCAGATACCCGGGATTGTGCTGGGCAGGGGACAAGGTGACAGCTTCTCATCCACTTTCCTTCAACGGTGTAGCAGAGGGATGTGGGGAAGTACTCATGGGATGGACAATGAATAACCATCATGGTCTAGTCAGGGCACAGAGGGGCTTGCCTCAAGGGGCTGGTTCAACAGGCTGAGCAAAACAGCTCCTGACCCACAGCCCACCTCCAGAATGAGAGGGCCACCTTGGGTTCCAGCCACATGGGAATGCTGGGCCACCTCCTCCAGCACTCATTCTACCAATTCCTGAGAGAGACAAAGAGAGAGGGAGATAGAGAGAGAGAGACAGAGAGAGAGAGAGACAGAGAGAAATGGAGAGAGAGAGAGAGACAGACGTCCAGTATTACACTTAAGCCAGGTGCTGGTGGCTCAGACCTAAAATCCTACCTACACAGGAGGCTGAGATGTGAAGATCGTGGTTCATAGCTGGCTCAGGAGGAATGTCTGTGAGACTCTTATCCTCAAAGAACCAACAGAAAACCAGAAGTGATGCTGTGGCTCAGGGGGTACAGTAATAGCCTTGTTCTGAGGAGCTCAGGGATAGCATCCAGGCCCAGAATTCAATCCCCACAAATGACAAGAAGTGGACTTCCCACCACAAGAAGTGGACAGAATAACACCCACTGTTCTAGGAAGCATGGCAGAGAAATCAGGCCAAGATTCTTATCATCTGGAGGTCATGAGTAGGTCACCTAGCTTCTCCATGACTCATTTTCCCCAGCTGGAAAAATGAATAGAATGTAGGATCCCTTCCTCATGGAGACAGGGTAATGATGAAAGACAGCCATGTTTTGTTTCATAATCGCACACCTGTTGCATGATTAATAACAGACACCATTTGAGCCCTTCCCCGGCAACTTCCTGTCATATGCTCACAGAATTGTTGAGAACTGTATCTGACACCTGCTCCCTCTGTGCCTGGCCCTGATCCACAGATCCCTCTGTGTTAATCCCTTCTTTACTCACAACTATCCCATGAGGAGACTGAGGTCCGATTGTCGACATCCAACCCAGAGCTTCACCTTTGGTCAAGAATCGGCTGCTGTGAACTAAGAGTTTGGGACAATCCATCTAAAATGATGACTGAGCAGGGCGCTAAGTGTCTACCAACACCACCCCTCACACACACACACACACATACATACATACAAACACACCTCCACTGTCCTTTGCAGGCAAAGATGTTTTACTTTCTTTCTTTTTGTTGGTTGTGGGGCTTGAACTCTGAGCCTTGGTGCCATCCCTGAGCTGTTCAGCTCAAGCCCAGCACTCTACTACTTTAGCCACAGCACCACTTCCAGTTTTCTGGTGCTTTATTGGATAGAATAGTCTGAGGGTCTTTCCTGCCCAAGCTGACTTTCACCCGTGATTCTAAGATTCAGCTCCTGAGTACTTAGTATGACAGCCATGAGCCACTGGCACGCGGCCAAAGAGGCTTTTCTATGCCTGTCATCCTATCTTCTCAGGAGACTGAGATCTGAGGACTGCAGTTGGATGCAACGATTGGCAGCATAGTCATTCAGAATTCTTATCTCCAATTAAACATCCAAAGATGTTGCAAGTGTAGCTGTCGCTCAAATGGTAGAGTGCTAGCTTTGAGCATGAAACAAGGGATGGGACCCAGGCCCTAGTTTTAAGCTTTTTCTACTTAGAGCCACCCAAGAAAAGGAAGCAGGTGAGCACACTGGAGATCAAAGCTCACACATAATACTCAATACAGAATAGACACCATCCTGCTCTGAGTCTCTAGATTCTATGTCCTAGGTCATGACAGTCTTAGATGGGCCTGACCATGCACCAAGTCAGGACATTCAAGTAAAATCTCATACTGAGGATCCCATGACTTCATCAAGGACTCAAGATCTCTCACTGTCCTGACTTGACACTGGGCAATCAGGTGAGATCTAGTTATCCAAACAAAGCATATGGAAATGAATGAATTTCTCAGCCAAGGGATGCAGACTGGAGGCTCTAGTTCCCTCTATCTCGGGAAGGAGAAAAGGGCTGATCCACCTCAGGAATGTTCCTGGGTTGTGAGTATCCTCTAAGAAACAACCCTGCTCCCAGCCCAGTGCCTCCTGTTTTCCCACTAGCCTCGACCTTCAGTCGGCCCCTCCCAAATCTGCCATCTAGACTAAAGGCTGAGCCAGCAATGAGAACCACCTCTACCTCTGAGGATGGCAGTCAAAGGGCCCTAGAGTCCCCTCGATGAAGTCTCGGGGCAACACGGGTCTGACTCTCGCCCTCATTCCCTGGGTGTCCTGTTCTAGTAGCACGCTTACCTCTGTCTCTGGTCGAGGAATGAACACTGGGGGTGTCATCTTCAGATTGAGCCAGCAAAAGTGCCAGTCCCCAAGGATGTACTGCACAGGCGTCCTGCAGTGGATGACAGCCAGTTTGTCAAAGGTGAACCCAGAGTGCCAGGACTTTTAATAGCCATGTGGCTGGGTTGAAGATTCTATCACTGATGGTCTAAGTTGTCAGTTGAGGTCATGGCTCCAATAGCCTGAAACACTGGATCTGGGATTGTCCTCCCTCTTCATCTTCCTGTTTATCCCTTGCCACCCTGGTCTTGCCACTCCCTAACCCTATACCTCCCTAGCCCTTGGACTGTTTCTTCTTATCTGACCAGAAAATAAACACTGTGAGTCAGGGGAGATTGAAACTCTATGACCCACCCTGAGCCCTAGGGACTACCAGAGGCTGTTTCCCTCTGCAGTCAGCCACCACTCAGATTTGGATGTCATGAGTTGCTGATGTCATGAATGGGTCAGTGGCTTGGTGTTACACACTAGCTTTAGGCTCTGAAACGGTCCCCACAGAGATTGTGAATGGTTGGCTCCCTTGATCCAGGGACTCTAAACCAAGGCTTGCATGCTCCCTTCTTCCTTTCCTCCTTTTCTCCCTCTATCCTTCCCTCCTCTCTTTCTCTTTCCTTTCATTGTGTCACTCCTGGGCATGAACTTAGAGCCTGGGTGCTGTCCCTGAGCCTTTTTACTCAAGGCCAACAGTCTACAGCTTGAGCTACTCATCCACTTCTGGCATTTTCTTTTTGGTAGTCAGTTGGAGATCAGAGTCTTACAGGCTTTTCTGCCTGGCTCTTAAGCCTCAATCCTCCTAGCTCAACTTCCTAAGTAGCTAGGATGACAGTTGTCAGGCACCAGCATCCAGCTCAAACCAAGATTTCTTCATGTGCTGTGGAACCAGCACTGGAACATTTCATCGTGTATGACTCCAACTCTCTCCCCCCACCCCAGAACTGACACACACTGTAATGTTTTGTTAGATAAATAGATGAGAATCTGTCTATGACAATACTATAGAAAAGTCCCATCCAATTCAGGTAAGCATCCTGGGTGGGGGTAAAGCCTGATGTAGCTCTCCCACAGTTCTCCCTCCTCCCTCGTCCCACCCTCCTGGTGCCACCGCACTTAACTCTTTCGGTTCCAAGGACGTGAGCCATGATGTCCTCACTGTATTCTGGGGCCTCTGAGATGCCT
This sequence comes from Dipodomys merriami, assembly GCF_024711535.1. Classification (NCBI taxonomy): domain Eukaryota; kingdom Metazoa; phylum Chordata; class Mammalia; order Rodentia; family Heteromyidae; genus Dipodomys; species Dipodomys merriami. Next base: position 5,018 of record NW_027202559.1, read on the forward strand.
ATCTTCTCAAAGATCTCTGCCCAGCCACTGACCAGCTGTGAGGCACTCAATTCCCCACTCAGCTGTGAACAAGGCTGTTGTGAGTTGAAAGCCTGGCTCAAGGGGCCTCCTCTGCACTCCCTAGAGCCAGACAGGATGGTCCACTATATCCAGCCCCCAATTTTCATGTTGCAGAAAAGGATCCCTGAGGCATCCTGGGTCTCTGAATCTCCCAGAGTCCAGTACAGGTTCTGGGAATTGTCTCTGCTCACAGTGATAAGGCTGCAGATGGCAAGAGCACAATCTCTGCTTCCCACAACATCCTCGACTGTAGTGATCACCCTAGAGATAGCCGGAGTAGTATCGGCAGCTGTTGGAGAAAGGCAGTCAAGGCACAGCGTTCATAGCAGGAGACCATTTGGTTCAGGAACTCTGCTTGTGCTGCTTGAATGTCATTGTTTGGTGGCTGAAATGGTCCATCTCATTTGACACAGTATCCCAAGCATTAGTAGAAATTGCCAGCTTCAAGGAAAAAACCCTGGAAAAGCTGGCATTTCAACTTGTCCCAATCAAACTTAAAGGGTTCCAAAGTTAGTGCTCCCCTTTTCCTTCCAGACAGCCTACAGCAGGTTACAGAAAATGGCATTCAGAAAGCCCTAGCTAAATGCCATGTCCTGATCCCAAGTAGGCTCCAGCAGGGGGAACACACTTACCTACCAATGCCCAGCTGGAAACAGCCCAGGAGGAACACAGATTGGAGTCTGCAGGACTCCAGGGAGGACTACCCACCAGTGCACTGTCTCTAGAGGGAATCCATGCCACCATTGGGTGCCCGGAGCCCCCTGCCTAGATGCCCATATACACCATCAATACCCTGGGTAAGATTCCCCTCTCATCCTCAGTCGTGGTGAACCATCTGCTATGTCACACCGTTCGTCACTTCCCAGAGACTCCTAGATTCACAGCCCCTGCCCCACTACCTCCCATCTCGTTCCCTATTTATATTTGGCAGACTCATTCCCAACCTTGAATTAGCTCCAACTATACACACCAGAACAGACTGTCTGGCTGGAAGAGTGCGGCTGTGATCACAGTAGCCTTATGAGCCTTCTGGCTGAAGACAGAAGAACAGGTGTCCACTCTGGTCTGAGGTTCACACAGGCCTCCTAGGGGAGACCCACGCAGGTCCAGCAGCTACTGTGGGCTGCAGAAAAGGGGAAGAAAGAGGTGGAAAGGAACATCTACTGAAACCTTCTCTAAAGGAGCCATGAAACGGTGAAAGAGAAAACAAAAATTATGGCTGGGCTCATACTGGGCATTAATTGAAAAAGAATAACAAATACACACACACAAATAAAATGGTTTAGTTCTTTTTAGACATGGTGACTGTACAATGAGAAAGATGATCTCTCTCTCTCTCTCTGTCTCTCTCTCTCTGTCTCTCTCTCTCTCTGTCTCTCTGTCTCTCTGTCTCTCTGTCTCTGTCTCTGTCTCTGTCTCTGTCTCTGTCTCTGTCTCTGTCTCTCTCTCTCTCTCTCTCTCTCTCTCTCTCTCTCTCTCTCTCTCTCTCTCTCTCTCTCTCACACACACACACACACACACAGATTCAGAGCAGTGTCTCTCCTGAGTTTGTTGGTTTCTCATCTGGGCAATGTACTAGCTGGAGCACAGGGGTTCCCTAGTCAGAACCAGGGGATCTCACCCAAGGGGAACAATGCTCTAATAATGCAGAGCCACCCTGACTCTTCCTTTCTCCAGGGCCAGACCCTTCCCATTGGGAACAACCAGCCTTGACTACCCATTCACCAAAACCCTATGCCAGGGCGCTGGGTGAAGGAATCCCGGGACATGTGGCTTCTCAGAGCCTGGATAGAAAACAAAGCAGGTGCCTCCAGAAAGGTGTCTGACCTGGGGTGGGGGTGTTGTTGGGGACTTTGATGGAGACCTAAAGGCTATATACATCGTTGGACTCCCTACTTCCCTCCTACATACTGCTGGGCACAACTTGGCAAATTCTTGGGGAGGACTAGGAGACCAGATGGACTGGGAGCACTAGCAGAATTTGGCAGAACTGGGAAATGTGATCACACAGTCAGAAATGTTGACAGCTGGGGTTGGGGGTACTTGGCGGTTTTATGTGTGTCAGAGGGGGTGTGTTTTTCTCCCAAATACCCACCTTCTATCTGACCCCAGTGCCCTCACCTCTCTAGTGGGCTCTTCTGGGAATGTCCTCAGGTGAAAGGGTGACGGAGCACAGAAGACAAGGGCTCACACAACAACGGGGGCCTATCTTCTGTATCCTACACCCCCCTGCCCAGCAAAAGGGAAAAGAACCTAGAAGGAAGGTGTGGGGTGCTGCTCCCCACCTCTGACTAAAGCCACCAGGTTCCCACCAGGGAGAGGAAGGCTGCAGATGCACAGCTGTGTGGCTCCCACTGCTCCAGGCCAGGGGCTCTGTGGTGCCCCCACCTCCCCATCCCTGCAGCTCCCCTTTTCCTGAAACACTGGCCACTACGGATGAGGGTGGGATCCCCGGGTGGACACCCACCTCCACTCCCGACCCCTGGGGTGCATTTGTGGCAGAGCCAGGACAGACTGTGGGGCATGGGGGAGGCAAGAGGCAAGGGTCCAGGTCCGCGAGGGTGGGGAGGAAGGGTAGAGTGGGGGATGGGGTTTACAGGGGGGGTTGGGGGTGTGGGAGCACAGGTCGGCCACTCAAGTGAGCTGCTGGGAGAAGCTGTAGGCTGTGACTCAGGGTGCGCGCCACCGGGAGTCTGAGGACCAAGGGCCGGAACCAAGTCAGGGCCACAAGCAGGCCAGGGGCACAACAGCTCCGCCAGGTGACTGCTAGAGGCTCCGCAGGTCCCAGCCAGCAGGCCATGTTTGAAACCCAGTGCGGACGCGTGGTGGAGCTGCGCACAGCCTCTGCTCCTCCTCAGCCACCACCGCAGCCTCAGTGGCCTCCTAACCTGTGGCCGCCGCCGCCTCAGCAGCCACTGCCTCTGCCATGCTCCCCACACCGGGACCTCAGACTCAGGGCCACCATGCTGGGCACCTCCGAGGGGCTGCGTGTGGCGAAGTGCCTGCCATGCAGGCTCCGCATGCTCTGCGCTCCCGGCCAGGACCCACACTATGATCGGAGCAGCCGCCAGCCACTGAAGCCATTTCCACGGGTGCTGGTGCTCATGCTCCCTCTTCTCCCAGCTCTCTCTGGGGCCTACACTCCTCTCCTGGGTCCCCCCGCACCTGCTGCACACACACCCCTGCCTCCTTGGGCCCCTGGCCATTGCTGCCACCAAAGTGCGCTCCTGGGCCCTGCCCCCTCCTCCCCTGGGCCACACCCCCCACCCCTGGTCACAATTGCAGCCCTGACTGGGCCCTGAGGCTTCTAGACCATGGCAATTGCAGCCTTACCTCAGCTGAGCACTAACCCTCACCCCCAGTACCGGCCCAGGGATCGAATCTCCCCTCAGCCCCACCAGTGGAGGAGACTCTCCTCCATCCTCCTCCACTCCACACACCAAGCAGGTACATGGTGACACTGGTGTGTGTATGTGTGTTTGTGTTTGTGTGTGTGTGTGTGTGTGTGTGAGTGTTGGGGATAACCACCTCTCAAGGACTCAGATCATAGCACCCCTTGGGATGACTCAGCACACAGCACACTTCCAAAATCAGCACAAAGCACCCTGGGTAAATGACTCAGCACACAGCTCCCTTTGAAGGACTCAGTATGTAGTATGCTGAGTACTCTATCCAGCACCCTTTGAAGGAGGGAGTCTGTAGCCCAGAGTGTAAAGGACGCAGTGCATGGCCACTTTGAAACACTCAGCACATAGCACTCTTTCCCAGGGACTCATCACACCCTGTGATGAAGCACATTGTGTAAAACACCCAGGGCACAGCTTCCCTAGATAAACTCAGCACAGAACAATTTTAAAGACTCAGCACATACCACACTGTGGAAGCTCTCAGCACACAGCACCATTTGAAGGACAGTACAGAACACCCTATGGAAAGGACTTGGCACACAGCACTCAAAATACACCTCATCCCTCTCTTCTCAATGGCTCACAAATAGCAGGACCCTTTAGGATGCATTAGCACACCACAACATTTGAAGGATTCAGCATACAATACTTTGTGTAATGGACTCAGCACAAAGCCCCCTTTAAAAAAAACCAGGATGGCCCACTCTTCTCAGGGACTCAGCACATAGCACCCTTTGGGATGACTCAGCAAACAGCATATTTTTGAGGACTCAGCATGTAACTCCCATGAGGGAAGGACCCAGTAAATAGCGCCCTGTGAAGGACTCAGCACATAGCTGTATGTCACAAGTTCAGCTGTCATTAGAATTAGGGTGCTTTCTTCAGTATCACCATTCTTCAGAAACACTTCACAAATCCTACTAGTTCACATTTAGACAAGCTGTGTTTTATGGGGAAAGTCAGCTGGGCGTCTTGAACTCAAAGCTTGGGGGCCCTGTCCCTGAGCTCTTTGGTTCAATGCTAGAGCTCTACCACTTGGAGGCACAGATCCAATTTTGTTTTTTGGGTTTGTTCTTTGACGGGTCTTATGGTGATAAGTAAGGCCAAGTTGGGGTATCCGTGGGCAAAAGCTCTTAGCTCAGCCTGGAGCTGACCTCTCCCTTCCCTGTATCCCTGGAAAGCTGGGCCTCCTGGAGCTCTCTTGGCCTAGGGTGGAACAGACCTGCTCTGGCATCAGCCATCAGGGTGAGCAAAAGTCAGCTTGGCTCTGGTCACTTCCCCAAATTGAACTCTAGAGGATAATGGCATGAGACGGCATATTCTGCGTGTGGCCACCAGGGGGCAGGAGTGGCCCACAATAGGGATTGTACTTGAGAGTTGTGTTTACTCTTGCTTCCCTGGGGCCCCCATCATGATTGAAAGCCACCCTGGACAGGAAAGTCCTTGAGACTCTTACCTACAATTAACCATCGAAAAGCAAGTGGGCTGTGGCTCAAGTGGCACAGCACTAGTTTTGAGCAAGAAAACTCAGGGATAGAGCCTAGGCCCTGAGTTCACACACACACACACACACACACACACACACACACACACACACACACACACAAACCCACACACCACATGCATGCAAAATCAGAGATTTCTACACTGCAGTCTTTGGGTATTCTCGACTTTTTCCCCCACTAAGCCTGGTGGCTGCTGGCCTAGGTGTTTGGTGCATACAACATCACCTGGCATCTTCAATTTTGGGGGAACAGAATGGCTAGAAGTTCAACCTTCCCCCATCCCAGCTCCTTGATTGGGTCATGGTCTATCCAGGCCCTTTAGGACTCCTTTACAGACTCGCCAAGATTCCTTCAAAAGGCATCACATACTGGGCACTGGTGGCTCATGCCTGTCATCCTAGATACTCAGGAAGCTGAGATCTGGAGGATCATGGTGCCAAGCCAGTCTGGGCAGGACAGTGCATGAGACTCTTATCGATGAACCATCAGAAAACAAAAGTGGCATTGTGGCTCAAGTGGTAGAGTGCCAACCTTGAGAAAAAGAGCTCAGGGACAGCTCTCACAGCCAACAACAACACGGAGATGCAATGCATGCTGTCTTTGGGATTGGCATGGGCCAACTATAATTGGAATTAATTATAATTGGAATTAATCAAGTCCTCCAAGACAAAGCAGTACCTCCTTTAGTCCTGTGCTTCTCCATCTCTTCTCACCCCCTGGCCTTGTCCGTGCTTTGAGTCAGCATGGGTCTGGCTGGACAGGAGGACTCCAAGGAAGATCTCAGAGCAATCACCCCCACTTTCTTCTGCCCTGCTCACCCTGCTGCTTCTGCTCTTTGCCATAGACCTTCTTCCTGGAATCCATCCATGAGGTCATCACCACCAACATAGTGGTGAATGGTGGGTCTGGCCTAACTAGGGGCAGTGAGATGTGGAAGTAGGTCTGGGACTAAGAGCTTCCACTTTGGGTGTGGGCTGAGGCCTGGGCTGACCGTTATTTCATCCTGAGCCTTGCAGTGGTGGGGAGACAGTTTAGCCTTTACATTGAGTCAGGTAAGATCACAATCTGGAGGACCACTTGTGTGGGGAAGGATGTGGGACTCAGGGGGCCACGGTTTTTGGTACTCTCTTGGGACTCCCCACTCCCTCTCTCATCCCTCAATGGTAGAAGAGAAACTTCAACTCAGGGTGTGGGAAGAGGGGGCAGGGGAATATTTTGGGATGAACCAGACTTGTGCTTCATATTCATCCTAGCCCCTACTTCCTATTTATGTGAGGAATGGCCATATGGGGTTGGGAGGGGGGAAAATGATCCTACCTGAGAATGTGGCTCAGTGGTAGAGTGTTCGCCTAGCATGCCTGAAGCCTTTGGTTCTATTCCACACAGAAAAAGCTGGAATGGGAGGTGGGGCCAGCCTTGATCAAAAAGAGCTCAGGGACAGTGGCCAGGCCCTGAGTTCAAGCCCCAGGCCTGGAAGAACAAATCTTTGTTTTTAGGGTTTTTTTTTTTTTTGCTTTGAAAACAATTTATTCTTTGTGATAAGCAAAACATAGGCCTCTTTCCTGGCCACCAATGGGCCATTAGATGTCCCTTGATGTGGAGCACATGGGCAGCCAAGATGGCGCTGGGAGAGAATAGAGTGGGCAGACCCCAATTGATCTGCCGATCAGTGCCTAACCAGCCCATGAAGGCTCAGGTGAATGATAGGGTGCGACCTTGACAATGATTGGTTCCTCTTATTCCCTTGCCATGACACTGGCCCTTTTTGTCTTTAAAAGGGGCTGCTCTCTGTTAATAAACGAGTTTTCTACCTGCTGGTTTTGGCTTCCCGCTGTGTCTGATTGTTTCCCAGGCTGAGGGAGGCTGGGGAACAGGCAAGTGCTGCACTTTCCTTTCCTCGGACCCCACCCATTTTTGTGGGGCCGACTAAGACCCAACACCTTTAGTTTGGGCCAACTCCCTTCAGCCTCTGCCCTACCCTACCCCCAGTTTAACCTTCCCGTTGCCCGGCAGATGGAGGCCTGAGAGAAAGCCACTTGGTCACCTACTTCTGGTGGCTGCCAAGGCTTTTGAGAGTCAGTATGTCACATAGAGAGTCATCATCCGCATCAATCTACAGGAGAAAGTGAGGGAGCACTCCTCCCTTGAGCCTGGGAGCTGTGGGCGGATCTGGATGTGGGGCATCTGGAGCAGGACATATTCCTTGAGGGAGTACACTATGGAGTCGGGAACCCTGACCTCTCCTCTGGCAGTTTCCAGGCTGTCTTCAAGTTGCTTCTGAAGCAGCTATGGGGAGGTGGGAGGGGGTTCTGCCTGTGCTGGCATCTGGAGACTGCTGTCTGTGCCTTCCCTGGCCAGGAGTAACAGCAGCTCCCACAGCACTCTCCTCTTCTCCATCTTCTCCTGGGACAGCCAGTGCATGCACTGGGCTTTCTCCCATCACAGCTCATTCAGGACCAACATCTGCTCTTTACATACCATGAGGGACTCCTTGATAGTTTGGATGTGTGCTGGCTGCATCAATGGGGGAGTTCACCTGCTGGACTCTGGAAGTCTACCTCATCAGGCAGGTCATGGATGAAGCAGATTTTCTTCTCAGATGCCCGTGTCCTGCTTCCCATCCCCATGCATGCTGTGGTGGCAGCTCATGGGGTTGAGGGCCTATGGCTCCAGCTCAGTCTGACTCCCTGGGTCGGCCAGGGGGTGCCTGCAGCTGGCCTGCCATTCTTGTGTGAGGAGTTTCCCCCTGTGGATCTCATCCTCCAAGAGCCCTCTCAGAACCATGTCACTCCTGGTCTGGGGGACATCTCCATCCTATGTGATGGTCACATGGGGGGGGGGGATTCGCCTCCTTACCTTTTGCTTCAGGGCTCATGCCTTCCCCTTCCCCAGGGAAAGCCAGGAAGCTCAGCTGGGTCTGCAGGCACTCCTCCTGTGATCTGGTGGCTTCCAGGCCCTTGAGAGTGTCCTGCCAATTCGGGGACATCACCTGGTCCCTCTAGTTTGTTGACCCCTGCACTTGCTTCTGCTGCTCCGCAGTTGGGTCTGCCTCTCTAAGTGCTGCTGCAAGGCCTCCTTCTCAGAGCACAGACGCTCATTGGAGACAATGTGCCATTCACAGGAGGCTCTGAACTCCTGCACTGGCCCAGGGACTGCTACTGCTGCTCCTGAGCTGCTTGGCTATCTCTCTCTCAGCCACCACTATCCATTTCTCTATATTCTTCTCTGAGCAGTCCTGCTGTTCCCACAGATGTTTCTTCATCTATTGCTCTGAGTCAAGGATGCTGGCAAGCTCCTCCTTCTCACTGCTCACCCTGTTGAGAGCGTTCCACAGCAGGGCCAGCTTTTCCTCCGGTTGTGCATCCCACACATATGCTCATCGTGGGGTCTCAGGGATCTCCTGCTGATCCTAGGCTTTCTCCTCCAGTCTCTACAGTTGCTCCTGCTGCTCCACGTTCTGAAGGCGGAGACTGGTTTTCCTGGACCTGGATGTGAAGTTGTTCCTCCAGGTTTTTCAACTCCATCTCAGTACCCAACGCCCTCCAGCGTTTGTTGGAACTTGCATATTCTCTTCTTCATGTTGCTCTTCTGTATCTAGAGCACTTCCAGCTTCTCATGCAACTCTGTGTTCACTTGCTCCAGGTCATCAAAGTTTCTGGTATTTTCCTCGAGCTGAAGGGTCACACCATTTAGCTGTTCGAAGAACATTTTGGTCTCCTCCTTTGCAACAGTGACCGCAGAAACCGCTATCTCCAGCTCTGCCACATGCCACTCGGTAGCTTGCAGGCAGCTTGTGAGAGCTTTGTGATCCCTTTCTCTGTCATCAGTGGCCTGCTGCACTCGGGCCAGTGCACATTGTAAATAGCTTTCTGCTGAAACCAACCGCTGTATGGGTGCCTTTTGGATTTCTACCTCCATTTTTGGTGCTGCATATATCTGGTCTATCTTCTCCCTCTCTTACTCCCACTGACGCTGAGGGTCTGTCTTTCCCTACTTTAGTGGTTGGATCTTGGCAAGGAGTGCCTGGTTTCTTCTTTTCTGTCATCCAGGGTGGGCACCACATGCGGGTAGCACCTCTGTGGATCCTTGGTGGTATTGGGACCCTTAACATTCTGGACCCTGGTGGCTGTGACTGTGTCCAAAGGCAGGGGAGGCCCATGGTCGGCATCACCTTTGGCCGGACTCTCCATTCAATCTGGCTCCCCAGTGGTGTTTGTCTTGGGGATCCCTCCCTTTTTCTAGTTCTTTGTTTTCTTGAATGTTTCAGGTCTGTCGGGTGGATACTGCTGGTGTTTTTGTGGCACTTTCTTGCCCACAGTTCTCTCATTGAGTCTTATTGTTTCAGACATCTGAGTAATGAGACAGGAAAGTTGGGCTGGCCACATTCTCAGGATCTAGGAAATCCTCTATTCTCCCACTCACCAATTAGGACATCATTTCTTATTCTACCTCAAAGTCATCTGGAGTCTCTTTCTTATCACTCAACCACCTCTACCTTCCTCAACTGCTGGTAGTGGTGTCAACCAACAGAGGGAATCCAGGTGTAACTGGGAAGCATGGAATGTGGGCATGGCCACTATTCTTGTATCCCATTGGTCAAAAAAACCATGAAAGAATGGGGGTGTGCCCAGAATACTGTGATGCAGACAGAATGGACAGAGTCAAGATGACAGCAGCCCTTTACCAGGAAACTCTGTCCAATCCATTTGGGGTCAAGAGGGAGACCTGCTTTAGCCAGATGGCTGCACAGATTGTGGTGTATGTCTGTTTGTTGCCAGTCCTGGACCTTGAACTCAGAATCTGGGCACAGTCCATGAGATGTTCTTACTCAAGATTAGCCCTCTACCACTGGAGCCACACAGCTCTACTTTTGCTTTGTTGGCATTGAGGTTGGACAGGGGTCTCAAGGACTTTCCTTCGTAGGGTGACTTTGTCCATGATCCTCCTATCACAGCCTTGTAAGTATCAAGGAGGACTGGTGAGAGCCACTGGTGCCTGGCTAATCATTGTTCGGGATTATGGCTTCCTCAGTAGCCTGCAAGCCTTCAGCAATGCAAGGTGAAGTATCCTTTGGAACCGGATCACTCAGACCCAGATGGCCATAGTGCAAAGGAAGAAAATGTAAAAACGCCATCACACCACTTTTTTTCTGTGCATTCCCCCGCCACCTTGCACAAGGCCTGAAGTTCTAGGATCCCAGGATAGACTGTGTTTTCAGCAGGTGCACCCCAGCCTATGGTGGTGAAAGCTGAGGCACGGTTGCCCTGACCTGATGTCAAGACCTTGCTTGGCAAAAAGAAAAAAGAAAAAAAAGCTTCCTGGCTTTCAATTCACGCCGTTTCTTCTACCTTTGAGTTTTAACTTAAGGCCTGGGTAACTCTGAAGCACGGTGGATGAAGGGGAAGCTCACCATGCTTGAAGACAAGAAAGTAAGGCCTGGTCCCTAGGCCTGAATTCAAGTCCCAGCTCTGGAAACATTCTATTTATATACATTGAAAGGTATGATTTGTACTTATGTATAAATGTTCAGTCCATGTCCTGTTTGTTGTGGTTATTTAATGTATTTTTGTTTTACTCATTTATTTTCCTTTTTTTATTGTGAAAATATTGTACAGAGGGATTACAATTACATGGGCAAAATAATGAGTATATTTCTTATAAAGCATTGTAGCCTCCTCCTTTGTTTCCCAGTCCCATCCCTTCCCATCATCCCCTCTGCCCCCACCCAATCCTTCCCACTCCATCCTGCCACCCTGCACCAAAGTTGTAAAGTTCGTTTTCGACATAACGACTTGTACATCTCATTGTTGCAATGGGTCCACCTGTATCCCTATTTAAATGAATTGTTTTTCCCTTCCCCTCCACAAATTATACCGACATCAAATACAATGAAAGCCGGGGTTATACTGTGGGGGAGGGTCATTCAAAGCAACAAAGAAATAATTTTATAAATGTGTTAGAAACAATCACAAGAAAGAAAACATTTGAGCACATATCTTAGGGTTCATTTCCCCAACTTCACTTTAACTGACCTTTTCGGCTTGACTCAGTTATTTACTAGATATTGCAAATAAGTGAAACCATGGGACCTATGTTTCTTTGAGCCTGGCTAACTTCACTTAATAAAATTTTTGCCAAGTCTTTCCATTTGCTAATAAATGGGGCAATGTCATTCTTTCTGATGGAGACATAGAATTCCATTGTGTATATATACCACATTTTCTTGAACAATTCATCTACTGAGGGGCATCTGGGTTGGTTCCATATCTTAAATATACTAAATACTGCTGCAATAAAAATAGTCGTGCTCGTAGCGTTAGTGTGGTCTTCTTTGTAATCATTTGGGTAAATGCCCAAAAATGGGCTTGCTGAGTCATAGGGGGGCTCTATGTGGAGTCTTTTGAGGAACCTCCATACTGCTTTCCAAAGTGGTTGAACAAGTTTACACTCCCATCAACAATGCAGTAAGCTTCCGTTCTGTCCACATCCCCTCCAGCAACTGCTGTTATTAGAGTTCTTGATTATAGCCATTCTAACTGGGTGAGGTGGTATCTCAATGTTGTTTTGATTTGCATTTCTTCTATGGCTAGGGAGGTTGACCATTTATTCATGTGTCTATTGGCTATCCTTCTTTCCTCTTCAGAGAAGTTTCTCTTTAAGTCTTTTGCTCACTTATTTATTGGGCAATGGTTTCTTTGCGAATTTGTTATTGGGGGTTTTAATTTTTTGAGTTCCAAGTATATTGCAGATGTGAGATTTTTTATTGACTGTGATGACACACATTCCATTTATGATATTGATGACAACCCATCACATAGTATCTAGATTTGTACATGTGTTCTTCATCATGTCTGACATCCAGGACTTTCAGAGAAAAGGAAAACAGGTATCACACTCAGCTTCTTACTCCGTGATCCAATTGTTGGCAGTGCTGGGATCTAATCTCAGGGCCTGGCAGACCCAATTCAGACCCTGAATCGGTGTGTCAACACGGCAACCTCTAGCCAATGAAGCTGCCAGGGCATTTCCAGACTTTGAGATTGAGGTGCAGGGGTGGACAAAATAGCCATACATGGATAGACAGGTGGTAGAACACCAATGAATATATATTTGTACAGAGTGCCAGAGACATCTACCTAGGATTCAATGACATCAACTACGTTCCTACTAACTCTTAGGTCTTTATTATGCCACCATTGAAGGAATAGTATTCTTTTCATGCTTAATAAACCATTCGTTAAGATGAATCATCCTCCTAGGATCATTGCATCTAATTTTGGACTAGACCAATACACGCAGAAACTTCTCATTCAGTCATGAGTTTGCTAAAATTTCATTGTTATTCCCATGCATAGGAACAAGTATCTTGTGATCTCCCCCACTGGTAGGTGTCAGGACCAGGATTCAAGCTCAGGGCCTGTTTTGCTGCATGGGCCTATGGCTTCCCTGATAGCCCATTAGCCTTCAACAATGCAAGGTGAAGTACCCTTACAGCCGTGTAATTCAGACCCAGGGTGGTCACCGTGCAAAAGAAAATATAAAAAATCCATCCTGCGACATTTTTTCTGTCATTTTTCTGTCATTTTTTCCTGTCATTTTTCTGACATTTTTTCCTGCAAAGTTTTATAGCCTAGGATCCCAGGATTGGCTACGGGCCCCTGGGAGCTCGCCAGTCTGAGGTGATCGAAGCTGAGGCAGAATTGTCATGAACTGGAGTTCAAATCCCATGCTTGGCAATAATAATAATAATAATAATAATAATAATAATAATAATAATAATAATAATAATAATAATAAAACACCATGGCTCAGAACTCTCACCATTTTTCTGCCACCTCTGAGATTCCAACTCAGGTCTGGGTAACATTGTTGCACTGTGGGGAAAGGTGAAGCTCACCATCCTTGAAGACTACAAGCTCAGGCCTAGTCCCAGGGCCTGAACTGAAGCCCCAGCACTGGCAAAAATCATATGCTCACCTATTTTACACATAGGATCTCTCTTTACATAGCGATGTGGAATGCATCATGCATTCAGTGTAGTTATTCTTTTTATTGTGTGTCTTAGTCATGGATGCATTTTGTATTTTATTACATATGATGACAGCTATAACGGTGCTGACATGGATGGCAACTGATTCCCATGAATATAGAGTTGCTTATATAGCATACTGCATCCTAGCTGAGACCCAGGACTTTTACAGGACAGAGAAACAGTTGCAACGATTGGCTTCTCACATCAGAATTCATCTTTTGGCAGTGCTGGGATCTGACACGGGGACTGGCAGGACCAATAGGCAAATGGGTCCAGGTAAGCACAACAGTATGTGAGCCACTAAGGAGCTAGATCGTTTCCAGGACCTGAGATTGAGCCCCGCAAGGGGGCGGATAGGGGGGAGCACAATAGTCATCCATTCAAAATCTGAAGGTAGTATGTAAATAAGTAAATATTTGTATAGAGTAGGAGAGATGGCGACCAGTGATGGAATCTAATCTACCTCGTGACTAATGATCCTTGCATCTTCCCCAATGCCTCCATTTTATGACTGTGATGATTATGGCCATGTTTCATCAACTCTTCATTAAAAAATAATCGATACCCCATGAGTCTTGCCTATCATTTCCTACTTGCATCAAACAGGAACTACTCATTCAAAGATGAGATCAATCGAATTCCATGACTCTTCTTAGGTCTGCACATGAGTATCTCAGGATCTCCTGCCATTCCCTCAATGTGTGGGGGCTGACCGGGAATTGAACTCGGGGCCTAAGTTGTTGGGTCGGCCTCTGGCTCTTCTGATAGCCAACAGACCATCAGCCACACCAGGTCACCTTCACTCTGCAGGCCACCATGTTTGGACCCAGCATGGTTAGCATGCAAAGGAAAATAAATGTAAAAGTGCCAGGTGGAACTTCCCACTGCTTTTATTCCCCTTGCAGCTATTTTTTTCCAGCAAACCCCGGGATCCTAGGGTCCGAGGTCTGTGGGTCCAGAGGCTGCAGCCTAGGATGATCGCAGCTGAGGCAGAGTTCCCATGACTTGAGTTCAAGTCCCGGGTCTGGCAAAAAAAAAAATCTAAAAATTATGAATGAAGCACTGTAGCTAAGAACTCACAGTGTTATACTGCTAGAGCTGGGATTTGAACTCAGGTTTGGGGAACCCCTTTGCACTGTGGGAGAAGGGGAAGCTTACAATCCTTGAAGACTAGAATGTCAGGCCTGGTCCAGGGCTTGATTTGAAGCCCAAGCACTGGACAAAATAACAAGCCCACCTCTTTTGTACATAGGATCTCTATTTACATACAGGTGTGGTATGCATCTTGCATTCAATGTAGTTATCTTTTTTTGAGTGTTATTCATGGATGTATTGTGTATTTTATTGAGTATGGTGACAGGTATATCTGTGCTGACATGGATGACAATTATTCCCATGGCTATAGAGTTGCCTATATAGCATTCTCCATCCTCGCTGAGGCCCAGGACTTTCACAGGACAGGAAAACAGGTCCATCTATGCGCTTCTCACATCAGGGTGAAGCTTTTGGCAGTGCTCGGATTTGAACTCAGGTCCTAGCATGCCCAATTGGTGAATGGGTCAATTTGAGCACACCAGCCTGTGAGCCAATACGGAGCTAGGATGTACCCAGGTCCTGAGACTGAGCACTGCAAGCTGGGATCAATATAGTCATGAATTCATAATTTAAATACAGGATCTATATTATCATACATGGATGGGTGACATCTTGCATTCAGTGTATTCGTTCTCTTTATTTTGTGTCTTATTCATGGATGCAATGTGCATTTTATTGATTATGATGACAGATATAACTGTGCTGACATGGATGGCAACCCATTCCCTTAGGTATAGGTTTGCTTATGTAGTAATCTCCATCCTCCCTGAGACCCAGGTCTTTCTCAGGACAGGAAAACAGATGGATCAATGGGCTTCTCACATCAGGATAATCTTTTTACAATGCTGGGATTCAAACCCAGGGCCTAGCAGGCCCAATTGGTGAATGGGTAAAAGTGAGCACACTAGCCTGTGAGCCACTAAGGAGGTAGGCCAGTCCAAGGACCTAAGATATAACCCTAGGAGGAGGGGATTGGGAGGGGTGGGAAATAGTCATGCATTTATAAGTGCAAGTTAGTATGCAAATGAGTACATATTTTTATAGTGTAGGAGAGATGGCGACCTGTGATGAAATCTAACTTGTGACTACCAATTCTTGGATCTTCCCCGATGCCTCTATTTCATGACTGTGATGATTATGGTCACGCTTCATCAATTCTTCATTAAAAATAATCGATACCCCATGAGTCTTGCCTATCATTTCCTACTCACATCAAGCAGGAACCACTCATTCAAGGATGAGATTGATTGCATTCCACAACTCTTTCTAGGTCCGGAAACGAATGTCGCAGAATTTCCGGCCATTCTCTCGTCGTAACAGGGCTGACTGGGATTCGTCCTCGGGACCTCCACTGTCTGGTTAGCCTGTGACTCCCCAGACAACCAGCAGGCCTTCAGCCATGCCAGGTCACCTTCACTCTGCAGGCAGCAATGTTCTGACCCAGAATGGTCACCATGCAAAGGAAAATAAACATAAGAGCTCCAGGTGGAACTTCCTGCTGCTTTATTTCCCCTCCCGGCTTATTTTTTTTAAAAACAAGCCCCAGGGTCCTAGGGTCCAAGGAGGGGCTGTGGATCCAGAGGGCCTAGGATGATCAGAGCTGAGGCAGAGTTGCCACTACTTGAGTTCAAGCCCCGGGTGTAGTAAAAAAAAAAAAAAATTAAAAAAATATGAACGAAGAACCCTAGCTCAGAATTTTTGCCATTTTACTGAGAGAGCTGGGATTTGAACTCAGATTTGGGTAATTCTGTTGCATTGTGGGGGAAGGTGAAGCTCACCATCTTTGAAGAATAAAAGGTCAGGCCTGGTACTGGACCTGATTTGAAGCCCCAGCACTAGACAAGCCCACCTCTTTTAAACATAGGATCTCTATTTACATACAGGTGTGGTATGCACCTTGTTTTCAGTGTAGTTAATCTTTTTATTTTGTGTCTTATTCATCAATGTATTGTGTATTTTATTGAGTATAGGATGACATATATAACTGTGCTCACATGGATGACAACCTATTCCCATGGGTATAGAGTTGCCTATGCTTTCTAGATCCTAGCTGTGACCCAGGACTTGCACAGGATTGGAAAACATCTGCAAGGTTTGGAATCTCACATCAGGATGAACCTTTTGGCAATGCTGGAAGTTGACCTCAGGGCCTAGCAGAACCAACTGCTAAATGGGTCCACATGAGCACAACCTCTTGTGAGCCACTAAGGAGCTAGGCCATACCCAGGACCTGAGATCTAGCCCCGGGGTGTGGGTGGAGCACCATATTCATTCCATTCATAAGCTGAAATTAGTATTCTAATAAAGGCCTGTTTGTATAGCATAGGAGATGTGGCGAGCTGTGTTGGAATTCTATCTTCCATGTGACTCTTGGATCTTTCCCAATGCTTCGATTTCCTGAATGTAATTATTGTCACACTTCATGCAGTCTTAATTAAGATCTTGCCTATCATTTCCTATGCGAATCATGCATGAACTTCTCAACTCTTCCCTAGGCCTGAATTCAAGCAGAAGTACTGAAAAACATAACATTTATAGACATTTTAAATATTTGAGTTATATCTCTATATTCTTTTTAAATCGTGTTTGTTGGAGTGATTAATTATATTTTATTATTGATTGATTGATTGATTTAGCATTTATTTTATGGACTGTGAGTACAACTATAACATTTATTACATTTGTCCCAATCTATTCCATAGCATATAGCTTTGCATACATAATATTTACATCATACCTGACACCCAGCACTTGCACAGAAAAGGAAAACAGGTGTCACACATGGAATCTTACACCAGGAAGAAACTTTTGGCAATGATGGAATCTTGACTGAGGGACTAGGAGGCCCAATTCATGAAGGGGTGAGCATCAGCATGGCAGCATCTAGCCCATGCAGGTGTCAAATGGATCTGAAGACCTGGGATCGAGGTCCAGGTTTGGCGAAAATAGCAAAAATGTTCTATGCAGATGATGGTATACAAATAAATATTTATTTAGATATTTACATATGGCCAGAAATGTCTATTTAGTATTCAATGACGCATACTACGCTCCTAGAGATTCTCAGGTCTTTAGTGAGGACTCCATTTAATCAATAGTATTCTTTTAGTGCATAATAAACTATGAATTAAAATCAGTCCATGTCTTGTGATCATTGGGTCTAATTTTCTGCTAGACTGATTGATGAACTACTCATCGAACCATGACATTGTTCACATTCCTCTGGTGCTCCTATGGATAGGCAATAGTTTCTTAGGCTCCCCAGCCCTTTGTAAGTGGCATGACTGGGATTCAAACTCAGGACCTAGGTGTCCAGGTTGGCATATGCCTTTGCTGCCAGCCTGCCAGCCTTCAGCAGTGCCAGGTAACCTACAGGTTGCAGCCGTGTCATTTGGAACCAGGATGGTCACCATGCAAGGAAGGAAAACCAAGAAACCGCCAACCATCCACAGATCGCCGTTTTTTTCGGTGCTGTTTTCATTTTGTTTTCCTGTCAGCCCCCGAGGCGTACCATTCCATGATCTGCTGTGGGTCCAGAAGCTGCACTATCCCAGCCTAGGGTGATGGAATCTCAGGCAGTGTTGCCACAACCTCAGTTCAAGCCCCGTGATTGGCAATCAATCATTCAATAAAATTTAAAAATATTAAAAATAGCCAGGGGCCAGTGTCTCACACCTGTAATTCTAGCTACTCAAGAGGCTGAGGATTGTGGTTCAAATCCAACCCAGGATGTAAAATCCATGAGATGCTTATCTCCAATAAAGCACTAGAAAACCAGAAGTGGTGCTGTGGCTCAAGGGGTAGTGCACTCGCTTTGAGCTGAAGAGCACAGGGTCAGCGCCCAAGACCAGAGTTCAAGCCCCACACATTAAGCTCCCCAGCTTGGCATTCATACCTTTTATTTTTCCTGTAAGACCTGGGATTTGAACTCAGAGTCTGGGTAAATCTAATGCACCATGGGGGATGGGGAAACGCACCATCTTTGAAGACAAGCAATTCAGGCCTGTTCCCTAGGCCTGAATTCAATCCCCAGTCCTGTGAAAGTAATATTCATCCACATTTGAAATAATGATTAATATCTACATGCTTATGTTTACTGCATATTATTTTACTGTGTATTCATTTTATTTTTTGCACTATTCATTCATTCATTATTTATATTGACTATTATTACACTTATAACATGTATAAAATGGATTACATCTTATGAGAACTATACAGATTAGCATATGTATTATATATCTTACTTCAGACCCAGGGCATTCACAGAAATTCTATAGTAGATGATCCCATGCTTAGAAAAACAGAAAGAATCCATCAACCAAAGTCGAATTCATCCCTAGACACCCCAGTGGCTCACATCTTTAATCCCAGCTATTCAAGAGGTGAGAACTGGAAGATGAAGTTTCAAAGCCAATTCTGGCAGAAAAGCCTGAGAGACGACATCTCCAATTAACTGGCAAAAAGCCAGGCTACAGGAATGGCTGAAGTGGTAGAAAATCAGCTATGAACAATCAAGCCAAGAAAGAGGAAGCTCAATTCAAGTGCAGAGAGAGGTGAGTAGGGGAAGAAAGCAGAGAGAAATCCTCCAAAAACAGAGAACAAAACAACAGTACACACATCACACCTAATTTATGGTACCAACAAACTGAAAATAAAAAATCAAGCTTGTGCAGTTGTATAACTTTACATGAGCACATATGCTTTTAGGTACACTTCTAAGCTATGTTTTAATAATATATATGTAGATATATTAAAAATATATATGTAGATATATATATATATATATATATATATCTTTAAATAAACTAAGAAACTAGCCAATGAATAAATACTTCTGAATTAAGTTCTATCAGCATCCTAGGATTATGGCATCTAATTTGAGTCTAGACTGCTGCACGAACTATTCAATCATGAGTTGGATACCATTCCATCAGAATTTCTATACACAAGCAGTAGTCTCTTGGGATCTTCTGCGAATGGTAGGTGTCAGGACCAGGATTTGAACTCAGGGACTGTGTTGCGGGTTTGGTCTATGGCTTTCCTGACAGTCTGCCAGTCTTCAGCAATGACAGATCACCTGTGTGTGGCATTCATGTCATTCAGACCTAGGATGGTCACCATGCAAGGAATCAAAGCCAAGAAACTGCCTACCATGTGTGGCTTACGGCTTGTTTTAGTGTCATTTTCATTTTGTTTTCCTGTCCGACATTGGGTCTTAGGATTCCAGGATCAGCTTTGGTTCTGGAGGCTGCACCCCAGACTAGTGTGATGGAAGCTGAGACAGAGCTGTCACGATCTGAGTTCAAGACACGTGCATGGGAGAGTTCCGGGAAGATGGCGGAGGAGAAGCTGGAATCTGAACAAGCTCTCGCATAGAAAGTAGTTTTAGAGTTCCAGTCAACAGTCCTAAGCCAGAGAATCACACCAAGTGTGCCATCACAGGACAGAGAGTTAGACAAGAGAGGGGAAGCCAAGGAAAGGCATCAGCTGCCGCTCCGGCGGCGGGGTCGCGGCAGCAACCACCGCCGTGGAGTCATACCTGTGACACAGAGAGTCGGGGACGAGCGGATTCTACTCAACACCTACAAGAACCAACAAGGAGCGAACATCTTCATCCTGCTGTTTGCAGACCAGAGACGACCCAGGATCCAAGACTCGGCATGAGGACAAGCCCGACGTCCTCACTCCTCAGGGAGCAGAGGAAGGAAGGCCACCCCTCCCCCCCCAGCACCGGTGATCTCCATCTTGGATACCGACAAAGCTCGGAGGAGCTGCTAGCTCCAGCTCAGGCCTTGGAATAAAATGAGTCATTTAGCAGGTCACAAGAACTTAACGGCGAAGTGACCTGCCAGACTCAGCTCCATCCAGGGAAAAGTCACCCAGCTCAGGCGCCAGCCATCGGAGTGCCTTGCCTCACTGGGTAACCAGAGCCAGAAGCTGCCCCTCCCTCTAGCAGCCACCATAATCAATTGAAAAACAGAAACCCTGAGAATGGCTCCAGGCTGGGCGCTGTGAGCTTTATCACAAAATAGCCCCAGGGAAAAGCTACTGTTTGTTGAAAGGCCTCAACTCTACCCAGAACCTAGCCTCATCACCACATCCCCCTCTTTTGTGACTCTCAAAGCAGACCACCCTCCCAGAAAACTAACCTGGGAGGGGGATCTCAAAATCTTGGGTAAAGCAGAGCATTTTTCTGCCTCTTCCAACCAACCGACTTAAGAAACCAATCAAGCCACAGGACCTCAAGCTGACCAGAGACTCCAACAAGAGGCTGGTTGCAGACAAAAGGGAGATACAGGATTCTTCCCACTCCTCCCCCCCAAAAAAAAAAAATCAAAAGACTATTTTTTTCTTTTTCTTCTTCTTCTTCTTTTCTTTTTTTTGCTTGTTTTTTTGTTTTTTGTTACCTTATATATATATATATATATATATATAAAAATTTTTTTCCCTTCTAAAACTTTTATTAATCTTTAATCTTTGCCTCTTCTGAAAAAATAATTGTTTTCCAGTAACTTTTTTTTTTCTCATCTTATAATTTTTATTTTAGGAATACGTGAATGAGAGTTTTCCTTTCTTTTCTTGTCTTCTTTCTCTTTTTCTTTCTTTCTTATCTTTTTGTTTTTTATCTAGCTCTACTGAACTTCTGATCTTTTTTTCCCCCTTTCCCATCCTTAAAGCTTTTCACATCTCCTCTATGTCCCTCCCCTTCTCTGAACATATTCACATTCCTCTCTAAATAGACGGTCTTTTAACCTCTATAATAACATTAATTTTTACGTTTCTATTCTTTTTCTGGTCTCTCTTTATTCCCCTTTCCGTCTCTTCTTTTTCTCTCTCTCTCTACTTGCATCCTACCCAACCCATTTCCTGCACTGTGATTAGGACATAGTTAACTCTCCTTGTGCCTTCCCACACCAATCTATTCCTATTTTTTACCCACATCTCTCCCTAATCCTAATAATTTCTGGTTTTCCAAATTCTTTTCTGCGGTTCGAAGTCCTTTAACATATAGTCGTTTGATGTTGAATAGATGTATCTGTTGAACTAGATTGTATCTGTAGACTATTGACTGTACAAATGCAAATTTTGGTTGATGGTTGCCTTAAGATAGTGTTCTAGCACAAAACTCGTGCAATCTTTATCTCAAATGGGCCGAGTAAGCCGGAAAAACACAAGAAAAATGGCAAATTCGGGTATCTCAATTCCCAACCTTGATAATCAGGGATTAGAACAGATAAAGAATAATCCAGAGGAGAGTTCCCAAATAGCTCTACAAACACTAATAGCAAACATGATAAATGAGAAGTTTGACAATGTACAAAGGACTCTGTATGAGCGTGATAGTTAGAGAGAGGAGGCATCCCAGAAGTTTATACAGGAATATCATAAGCGTGAGGAAGCTTCTCAAAAACTGATACAGGATTTGCGTGAATAACTTGAGAACACTCAAAGAGAAAGGGAGGAATGGCGTGAGCAGGCAGAGAACACTCAAAGAGAACTGCAGAAAGCCCACAGAAGGGAGAAAACTAATCAAAGAGTAATTCACGAATTAAGAGACCAGGTAGAGAATACACAAAGATCACTAAAGGCATTCATGGAATACATTAACAAAGAGCTGAAGGAAGTCAGGGAGACCACAAAGGGAATGCTGAATGGAACCCAACAGAAGGAATGGCAGTCCAAAGAAACCATAACCAATCAACTAAGTGATTTTAGAACAAACACTGAACACCAAATTAAGGAAGTAAAGAAATTGATACAAGACCTAAAACAGAGCTTCAACAAAGAACTTGAAGCCATCAAAGCTGACCAATTAGAAGGAAAAGAGATAAAAAACAAAGTAGAGAGTCTTAACAGCAGGTTAGACCATGCAGAAGATCGAATCTCAGGGATTGAAGACAGCCTAGATATTATAGAGAAAGAACATACAACCATCCAAGACAAGTCCAAGAAATATGATAGGTCTATCCAACACCTGGAAGACACCATCAGAAGGCCCAATCTAAGGATAATGGGTGTAGAGGAGCACCTAGAAACAGAAGTTAATGGTCTAGGAAATTTGTTTAACAGGATCCTAGCAGAGAACTTCCCAAACATAAAAAAGATAGGCCTATTCAGATACAAGATGCTTTTAGAACCCCAAATAGACCAGACCAGAATAGGACATCTCACCGTCACATTATAATCCACACAGGAACAACCCAGACCAAGGAAAAGATCCTTAAAGCTGTCAAGGAGAAAAGGGTAATCACCTATAAAGGGAAACCAATTAGAATTACCTCAGATTCTCAGCAGAGACAATCAAAGCAAGAAGAGCCTGGAATGACGTATGCCATGCCCTAAAAACAAACAATTATCAACCAAGAATACTGTACCCAGCTAAACTCTCCTTCATAACTGAAGGCCAAATAAAAACCTTCCATAGCAAAGAAAAATTGAAACAATACATCTCCACCAAACCAGCCCTGCAAAAGATTCTTAAAGATGTCCTACACATAGAAAACCAACAAGACTGCAACAAAGGCCAAGAAACTGCACCCAAACTGAGAATCCAAGAACCTTAGGAAGAACCCAGTTCTCACAGCCCCCAAGAAGGTGGATAACATGGCAGGAACTCCCAAATACCTCTCAGTCCTATCTCTTAACGTTAACGGACTGAACTCTCCAATTAAGCGACATAGACTGTCTAGTTGGATTAAAAAACAAGACCCTTCTATCTGCTGCCTGCAGGAGTCACATCTTGCCCGTAAAAACAAACATATTTTCAAGGTTAAAGGCTGGAACAAAATCTACCAAGCAAACGGCCCTCATAAACAGGCGGGAGTTGCAATCCTAATATCAGATAAAATAGACTTAAAATTAAAATTCGTGAGAAGAGATAAAGAAGGTCGCTACATACTAATTAAAGGATCTCTCTTTCAGGAGGATATTACAATTCTAAATATCTATTCGCCAAACAATGGAGCACCCAAATTTATCAAAGAAACACTACTTTCCCTCAAATCCCATATAGATCCAAAGACATTAATTGTTGGGGATTTTAACACACCACTCTCCCCACTAGATAGATCAACTCGGCAAAAACTCAACAGAGAAACCGCAGATCTAAACAGCTGCATAGATCAACTAGACTTAACAGACATTTACCGAACATTTCACCCAGCAGCATTAGAATACACGTTCTTCTCAGCAGCACATGGAACGTTTTCTAAAATAGACCACATTTTAGGCCACAAAGCAACCTTGTCTAAATTCAGAAACATTGAAGTTATACCTTGCATTCTCTCTGACCACAAGGGAATAAAATTAGAACTCAACACCAAAAGCCACCAAAGAAAGTCCGGTATCACATGGAGGCTGAACAACACACTGCTGAATCATGAGTGGGTCATGGAAGAGATTAGAAAGGAAATTCAAATGTTCATGCTATTCAACAAAAATGAACACACAAACTACCAGCTCCTCTGGGACACAGCAAAGGCAGTACTCAGAGGCAAGTTTATAGCTCTGAGCTCCTACATCAACAAATTGGAGAGATCTGAAACTAACAATTTAATGACACATCTAAACCTCCTTGAAAAAGAGCAGCAAGATAAACCCAAATCCAGTAGACGGAAAGAAATAATCAAAATTAAATCAGAATTAAATGAATTAGAATCCAAAAAAAGTATAGAAAGAATCAACAAAACAAAGAGTTGGTTCCTCGAAAAACTTAACAAAATTGACAGACCCTTAGCAAACCTTATCAGAAAAAGGAGAGAACACACCCAAATTAATAAACTCAGAGATGAGAATGGAAACATCACCACGGAAACAACCAAGATTCAGAACATTATAAGGGAATACTTCTCAAAACTTTATGCTAATAAGTTTGAGAACTTGACAGAAATAGACCTTTTCCTAGCAAATATTGACATGCCAAAACTAAACCAAGATGAGTTAAACCAGCTTAACAGGCCCATATCAAGCATTGAAATAGAAACAGCAATAAGAGACCTCCCAGCTAAGAAATGTCCAGGACCAGATGGTTTTCCAGCGGAATTTTACAAGGCCTTCAAAGCAGAGCTCACACCAATACTCCTCCAACTCTTCAATGAAATTGAAAGAGAAAGCTCACTACCGAACACATTCTATGAAGCCATCATAACCCTCATCCCAAAACCAGGCAGGGACTCATCAAAGAAAGGGAACTATAGACCCATTTCTTTGATGAACATTGATGCAAAACTTCTCAACAAAATTTTGGCCAATCGACTTCAACAATTCATCCAAAAAATCATACACCATGATCAAACAGGATTCATTTCAGGGATGCAAAGCTGGTTCAATATACGCAAATCAATTAATATTATTCACCACATCAAAAGGAGCAAGAATAAGAACCACATGGTCATCTCAATAGATGCAGAAAAAGCATTTGACAAGATCCAACACCCCTTTATGATGAAGGTTCTGGAAAAATTAGGAATCCATGGAACATTCCTCAATACAATAAAGGCTGTATATGACAAACCTACAGCCACCATTATACTCAATGGTGAAAAACTAAAGCCATTTCCTCTAAACTCAGGAACAAGACAAGGATGCCCACTCTCTCCACTTCTCTTCAATCTACTATTAGAATGCCTAGCTACAGCAATAAGACAAGATGCAGACATAAAGGGGATCCAAATAGGGAAAGAAGAAATAAAACTCTCCCTCTTTGCAGATGACATGATCTTGTATTTAAAGAATCCCATAGACTCCAGTCCCAAATTACTCAAGCTGATTCAAAACTTTGGCAAAGTAGCAGGTTATAAAATTAACCCCCAAAAATCAATGGCTTTTCTATATGCCAACAATGAGAAAAGTGTGGCTGAAATTAGGAAAGCAACTCCATTTGTAATAGCCACACAAAAAATAAAATACCTAGGAATTAACTTAACCAAAGAAGTGAAGGACCTCTATGATGAAAACTTTAAAATCTTGAAAAAGGAAATCAACACAGAACTTAAAAAATGGCAAAACCTCCCATGCTCCTGGATTGGCAAGATTAACATCGTGAAAATGGCAATACTTCCCAAGGCTATCTACAAATTCAACGCGATACCTATCAAAATTCCACCCTCATTCTTCAAGGAAATAGAGGAGGCAATCCAAAAATTCATATGGAAAAATAAAAGACCCCGAATAGCAAAAACGCTCCTCAACGGAAAGAACACTGCTGGAGGAATATCAATACCAAATTTCAAACTCTACTATAAAGCCATAGTAATCAAAACAGCTTGGTATTGGCATAAGAACAGACCTCAGGACCAATGGAATAGAATTGAAAACCCAGAAATGAACCTACAGACCTATAGCCATCTAATCTTTGATAAGGAACCTAAAACAATAGAATGGAAGAAAGACAGCCTCTTCAGTAAATGGTGCTGGCAAAATTGGTTAACTACATGTAGAAAACTAAAGCTAGATCCTTATATATCACCCTGCACCAGAATCAATTCCAAATGGATCAAAGACCTTGAACTCAAAGCAGACACTCTGAAAACATTACAGGATGGAATAGGAGAAACCTTAGGTCTCCTTGGCTCAGGTCGAAATTTTCTGAATAGAGACCCGGAAGCACAACAAATCAAAGAAAGGTTGGACAAATGGGATTGCATAAGATTGCAGAGTTTCTGCAGGGCAAATGACATAGCTGGCAAGATCAATAGAAAGCCCATCGATTGGGAGAAGATCTTTACTAGCCATACAACGGACAAGGGTCTCATATCTAAAATATACTTGGAACTCAAAAAATTAAACCACCCAAAAACAAATCCTCAAAGAAACAACTGCCCAATAAATAAGTGGGCGAAAGACTTAAAGAGAAGCTTCTCTGAAGAAGAAAGAAGGATGGACAATAGACACATGAAGACATGTTCAACATCCCTAGCCATAAAAGAAATGCAAATCAAAACAACATTGAGATATCACCTCACTCCAGTTAGAACAGCAAAAATCAAGAACTCTAACAACAACAGATGCTGGAGGGGATGTGGACAGAAAGGAACCTTACTTCATTGTTGGTGGGAATGTAAACTTGTTCAACCACTTTGGAAAGCAGTATGGAGGTTCCTCAAAAGACTTCACATAGATCTCCCCTATGATCCAGCAATCCCACTTTTGGGCATTTACCCAAATGTTTACAAACAAGACCACACTAAAGCTACCAGCACAACTATGTTTACTGCAGCATTATTTACCATAGCTAAGATATGGAACCAAACCAGATGCCCCTCAGTAGATGAATGGATCAAGAAAATGTGGTATATATACACAATGGAATTCTATGCCTCCATCAGAAAGAATGACATTTCCCCATTTGTTAGGAAATGGAAAAACATGGAAAAAATTATATTAAGTGTAGTAAGCCAGGCCCAAAGAAGCATAGGTCCCATGGTTTCCCTTATTTACAATATCTAGTATAGGTATGAGTCAAGCGGAAAAGGTCAGATAATGTGATGTTAGGAAAATGAACCCTTAAATATGTATTTTAATGTTTTCGTTTCTTTCATGCATGTGTTTCTAACGCATTTATAAGATTATTTCTTTGTTGCTTTGTATGTCCCTCCCCCACAGTGTAACCCCCGCTTTCACTATATTTGATGTCAGTATAACATGTGGAGGAGATGGGGACAAACAAGTCGTTTAAGGATTCAGGTGGACCTGTTGCAACAATGAGAAGTACAAAATGTCATGTCTAAACCAGCTTTACAATGTCGGTGTGGGGGGGAGGGGGGTATAATTGGGTGGGGGGAGGGGGGTAAAATTGGGTGGGGGGAGGGGGGAGGCGGGGAAGGGAAGTGAAGGGTAAACAAAGGAGGAGGCTGCAATGCTTGGTAAGAAATGTATGATGCATTATCCTGCCCATATAATTGTAGCCCCTCTGTACAGTATGTTCTCAAATAAAATAAAATACAATTTAAAAAAAAAAAGACACGTGCATGGCCAAAAACAAACAAAAAAATTAAATTAAAACAATTAAAAAATTAAAACAATTTAAAAATTAAAAAAACAATTATTTATCTCCCTGTTTTGCAATTCATGCCATTTTTTCTGCCAAGTCTGGGATTTGAACTCAAAGTCTGGGTAAATAGCAGCACTGTCGGGCTAGGGGAAATCACATCATATTTGAAGCCAAAAAAGTCAGTCCTGTTCCCTAGGCCTGAATTCAAGCCTCAGTCCTGCAAAACATACTCCTTGTATACATTTTATTTACATTTTAAAGACAGGATTTATACTTCCATATAGTCAGACAATATCATGTTTGGTATGGTTATTCATTTCATTTCTTGTTTTATTCATTTATTTACCATTTATTTTATTGACTCTTTTGACCCCTATCCCGTTTATTACATTGTTTACTTCCTATCTCATAGCATCTAGATTTGTAGATGTGTTCACTATCATACCTGACACCCAGGACCCTCTCAGAAAAGGAAAACATGTGTCACACTCGGCTTCTTACTCCAAGATTAAATTTTTGGCAGTGCTGGGATCTAAACTTGGGGCCTAGCAGGCCGAATTCATGAATGGGTAAGGGTGAGCATGGCATCCTCTAGCCAATGAAGCTGTGAGGTGGTTCCCAGGCACTGAGATTGAGCCCCAGGTTTGGCCAAAACAGTGATACATGGATTGGCAGATGGTGCCATACAATTAATACATATTGGTAAAGAGTGCCAGAGCCATCTATCTGACTGAATGACGCCTACTACATTCCTACCAACTCTTAGGTATTTATTATTCTGTCTTTGAAGTAATATTATTCTTTCCATCCTTAGTAAACTATCAATTAAAATCAATCAGAATCCTAGGATTATTACATCCACTTTTAGACTCGACTGATGCATGAACTACTCTTTCAATCAGTATTCCTATGCATAGGAACGAGTCTCTTGTGATGTCCTGCCATTGGTAGGTGTCAGGACTTAGATTTTTAATCCAGGGCCTATGTTGACAGGTTGGCCTATGGCTTCCCTGATGGCCCACCAGCCTTCAGGAACAGTAGTTCAGCTGCATTTTGCAGCCATGTCATTCAGACTCAGGATGGTCACCCTGCAAAGAAAAAAATAACGTAAAACCCCCAGTCCCCTGCAGCTCGCCACTTTTTGTGCTGTCTAACTTTTTTTTTGTTCCTGCAACCTCTGAGCCTAGGATCCCAGGATCGACTATGGGTTAGAGGCTGCAGTCCAGTCTAAGGTAATTTAAGCTGAGGTAGAGTTGCCACGACCTGAGTTCAAGCTCCATGGTTGGCAAAAAAAAAGAATAAATAAATAAATAATTTATTTAACTAAATTGAAAAAAATCCCCTTGTTATGGAATTTCTGCCAGTTTTCTTTCCTAACCTGGGATTTGAACTCAGGATCTTGGTAAATCTGTAGCAATGCGAGGGAAGGTGCAGAGTTTCTACTACTTGAGTTCAAATCCTGTGCCAAGCCAAAAACAAAAAACAAAAATTAAGTCACTGACCTCAGCTGGGGGGGTGGGGGCATAGCTGTGGAGGTGGTAGGGAAGGGATGGCAAGGGGAAAACAAAGGAGGAGGCAGCAATGCTCAATAGTAAATGTACTCATTAGTTTGTTCATGTAACTGTCACCCCTCTATACAACATTTTTACAACAAAAAAATGCACAAAAAAGGAAACAATTTAGAGCTCGGAGAAGCACTTTGCAGGTAAGGGAAGGATGTCTGAATAGATATACAAAATTATACACTGCTGTTTTTAAAATGTTCAGTATGGAACTGAATAAACATAACTGCTTCCATTAAAACTAATTAAGTCACTGTCTTGGAACTCCGGCTAGTATTTCTGCCACTGCTGGGATTAGATCTCAACATCCGGGTAACTCTTTTGCATGGTAGGTGAAGGGGAAGCTCACTGTCCTTGAGGAAAAGAAATTCAGGGTAGAGTTCACAGGGCCTGAATTAAGTCCCTATAATGGAAAATAATATTAATGTATATTTGTAATATATGTAACGTATTATATGTGTATGTTTAATACAAGCTATGTTTTTTTATTATTGATTTTGCATTTCTGTATTTCTATATTTTATTCATCTACTTATTTTTTTGTATTAGTATTATTATACACATATTTATTACATTTTGCACATCTATCATAGAATTATACACAATAATTTAGGATATTGACTCATTTTTCATTAATACTTTATTAACTGTTGAAACATGATACATAATTAAATGGAGGCATTTGTCACAGTCTTCACATGTTTAGTGTCTCTCCCAAATATGAGCTTTGTCTTGTTTATCTTTAACACCTTCCTATAGGGATTTCTTTAGATGATTTATACTCAGGAGCCTTTCCTTGAGGATAGGCAAGTTGAGGGATAATACTGTAAGGGTGGGACTGGGAATGTGGTTTAGTGGTAGAGAGCTTGCTCAACATGCATGAATGCCAGGGTTTGAATCCTGAGTGTCACATACTCAGAAAAAGCCAGAAGCTGTGGAGTGCTCAAGTGGTATATAGCACTAGCCTTGAGAAAAAGAAGCATGGAGACAGTACCCAGGCCCTAAGTTCAAGCTCCAGCTTGAACTGGCAAAAACAATAGGCCAGATGCCAGTGGCTCACACCTGGAACCCTATCTTCTCAGGAGGCTGAGATCTGAAGACCACAGTTCAAAGACAGCCTAGGCAAGGAAAGCCTGTTAGACTCTTGTCACCAATGAACCAGCAAAAGACCCCATGTGGTGCTGTGGCTCAAGTGGTAGAGTGTTCGCCTTGAGATGAAGGGCTTAGGAACAGTGCCCAAGCTTGAGTTGGAGACACACAATGGGAAAAAAGTGAGGGTTAATCAAAGTACTTTTCCTATTTGCTAATTAGGAGAACATTCTCTGGAAAATGATCGCTGACACTGATGTACACCAGAATTGGAGTCAGAGCTCAAGGTTCAAGTTTAGCAGATCCATATGCCCAGCCTCTCAGACTCTAGCATTATAACCTTGTGTCCTACAGGGTTCTGAAAGGTCCATTGTTGAAAGGCTTAATATGCTCCCCAAGCCCTTTGTGATAAACAGTTGACTTGTATTGTCAGTGTCATTACAGTTCTGACCTAGCAGAGCACCAGTAGCTAAGGTCTATCACCCTTGCTCAGGGAGCTGAGGTCTGAGGATCACAGGGTGAAGCCGGCCAGGGCAGGAAAGTCTATGACACTCTGGCGTCCATTTCTGCAAGGGCAGCTGTTCAAAAACTTCCTGGGTTTCCCTTGGTGATGAGACGTTACTTGAATTTGAGTTGAACTCAAGGCCTGGGCACTGTCTCTAGCACTCTACTACTGGAGCCACAGCACCAATTCTGGCTTTTTCTCTGCATGTGCTACAGAGGAGGGATCAAACCCTCTGCAGGGCTTCTTGCATGGCAGGGAAAAGCACTGTCTCACTAATCCACATTCCCAGCCCTCTCATCTTTTTCTTAATGGTAGTTTCTACATAAGTATGCTACCATTTTACATCCCCCAAGTTTAATTTTCTGAATACCCGTTATTTCAAAAACCCTGATCTTCTCTTCCCCTGCCTGATTTGTGACTGTTCCTGCCTTGGCCTCATAATAATATGCAAATAAAGACAGCTGAGATCTTAAGTTTGCATCATATAAGGACACAGGCCTGGAACTCTAGAAGAAAAAAAGCCATGGGCCTGAAAAGAAGAGAATGATGCGGTATGTGCAACAAGCCTATCTGAAAAATAAATCTGTACATAAAACGAGAAGCATTGCATACAATCAGGGAGGTAATATACACACATAAGTAAGTAGGACACTGATACATAAACTTGGCCTTCTCTTTTAGAATTTTTTTTGGTGGCCATATCAGGGGTTAAACTCAGGGCCCTATGTGTTCCTCAGCTGTTTTGCTCAAAGCTGAGACTCTACAACTGCCACAGCTCCACTTCCAGCCATCTGGCTTAATTGAACATAAGCGCCTGCCAGGCTTTCTTACCTGGTCTGGCTTGTATCTCCTACTCGGCTTTCTTTCTCAAAGCTGGAGCTCTATCCTCTGGGCCTCGAATTCAGTTCTTGTTTTCTGGTGGTTTATTGGAAATAAGAGTCTTGCAGACTTTCCTGCTCGGGCTGGCTTTGAACAGAGATCTCCTGAGGAGACTTCAAGTGGCTTTCCTCAGGGATTCGCTGAGGATCTGCTCCACACAATCCCTTAGTCTAAATCTCAAGAGGTACTAGAGAAAAAAGGAAACATGGAGATGCTTCTAGTATGTTCTAGATACTTCAGGTTGGAGACACAAAACACTCAAAATTATTAGGTAATTTTATAGGCAGACAGCATGAGGAACGCTCCAGCTTTTGGTCCTCTCATGCTGAGATAGTAAATTCACTGCAGCTCAATGCTAAGTGACTGAACTGGCATGTCCTGTGGACATTTGCTGCCAAAATCATGTCACACTCATTTCTCACTTTTGGCTTCAAACCTGTGACCAGATGAGAAGAGGAGGAGAGAAAGCACCTATGAAGAACATTGAGTAGTTTACTTATAAATTCAAGGCATTGGAATGATGCTTTTTAAGTAGTCAGATTGTCCAGATTAAAAAATGAAGAAGAAAAGAAAGGCAGGTGCCAGTGGCTGCTGACTGTAATCCCAGCTCCTCAGGAGGCTGAGATGTAGAGAATCTGAGTTTGAATCCAGCCAGCATAGGAAAGTCCATGACACTGTTATTTCTAAGAGATCACAGAAAACCCAGAAGTGGGGCTGTGGCTCAAGGTTAATGTATTACTCTTGAGCAAATGTAACTCAGGGACAAGGCCTATGCTCATAGTTCAACCCCAGGACCTGCTTCCTTGTCTTTGTGTGTGTGTGTGGATGTATTCCTATAGGTGAAGCTCTAGAGTAGCTATGATGAAAGGCACCAAGCTAGAAAATTTGTTTTCAATACAATGATTTCATAACACAGAGACTGCTTTCATGACAGTGCATGTTCCTGGGCTCTCCTCACAGTTCCCAGTGCAGCCTGAGTGTTTCTCTGCCTCACAGGCCTGCTGGAAGAAGTCTCTCTCATTGTCTGGACAGGCAGACAAAAGGCCTCAGTCCTGTACAGCTATGTAACAAACAACTCCATATGGGCCAATTAGTGAGGATGAGTGTGGATGGGCTCTGAAGGTCAGGACAAAAAGGCCTCTTTGTACCCCAAGCTATCTCTCTCCCCAGTGCTCCGAGTTGACAGGAAGCCTTCATTTGGGCCACCTCCTTTGGCAGGCCAAGTTCTCAGCACTAATCCTGCCTCTGTAAGACTATATTCTGGTGCTCAGATACAGTGCTCAATATAATTCAGAAGTCCTTCTGGCAGACAACTAGGGCACTTAACCTCAAGAAATCTTTCATTGTAGGTGATGATGGGCCTATGATGCCTCTCCTAGGTTTCCGGAAGCTTTGGAAATCCAAGCACATGTCTGATCTCACCATGCTTCTTGTCATCTAGGACTGCTGAAGCACATTAGGTTTTGAAACCTTTGACTTCTCCTAGTTGAGCCCTGGATGGCAAGGTTTTGGGGTTGAACACAGGACCTGGGTGCTGACCATGAGCTCAGTGCAGGAGCCCAGTACTTTACCATTTTGTGTCACAGTTTTTACTTCTGGTCTGTGTGTGGGTGTGTGGGTGTTCGAGCGTGCACACATACACCAGTCCTGGAGCTTGAACTCAGGACCTGAGCACTGTACTGAATTTCTCTTGCACAAGAATAGCCCTCCCCCACTTGAGCCACAGGGACATTTCATGCTTTTTTCTAGTGATGTGTACATGAGAAATCAAATCCAGAGTTTCATAGATGCAAAGCACTCTACCCTTAGGCACATTCCCAGCCCTCTTCTTCAGGTTTGTTATTTTCTTTCTTTTTTTTTTTGTTGTTGGTTGTAGCAGTTGAAGTCTGGGCCTGGGTGCTGTCCCTCAAGTCTTGTGCTCTACAACTTGAGCGAAAGCACCATTTCAGGTTTTCTCATGGTTCATTGGAGCTAAATGTCTCGAGGACTTTCCTTCCCAGGTTAGGTTTTAACCATGATCCTCAGATCTCATCCTCCTGTGGAGCTAGGATGACAAGCATGAGTGACAAGCATCCAGCTTGCACTTCAAGTTTCTTAGTGGTGAATTGGAGATAATAGTCTCATGGGATCATTTGTGTCTGGCATAGTTTGGAAGCCAGATCCTCAGATCTCAGCTTCCTGAGAAGGCAGGCTGACAGACCTCAGCTATAGACCCCTAGGCTGTGACACTCTACTGCTAGGGGGTCCTTGGCTCCACATGGTGGAGTGCTAGCCATGTGCCCAAGAAGTAAGGGTCAGTGACTATGCCGCGAGTTCAAGGTTCATGATAGAAAAAACAAAACAAAGCAATTGTCTGCAGTAGACAACTCACCCACTCTTCAGTAACACATAATTTTGTCCCTGCCATGGGGACATATCTGCGTCTCAATATTCTTGTCTGCATAATCATCTCAGTTGTGTAGCTCTTACAAGGACCATATGAAAAAATGCAGTCTGTGAAAGACAGAGCAGATGGCACTCTTTGAAGGACTCAACACACAACATCCTGTGAAGATTCAGCACCCAGCACCCAATGCAGGACTCAGCACACTTCACCCTGTGAAGTACTCAGCACACAGCACCCTATGCCAGACTCAGCACAGAGCACCCTATGAGGGACTCAGCACATAGCTCTATTCTACAAGCTGTCATTAGAATTAGGTTGCTTTCATCAGTGTCATTTTGAGGAACATTTCCCAAATCACACAAGTTCACATCTAATGGTTTAGTGGGGTGGGTTTTTTTGGGGGGGCGCAGGCTACCCATAGGGCTTGAACTCAACGCATGGGGATACTGTTCTAATAACATTTGCTCAAGGCTAAGGCTCTACTACTTAGAGACACATCTCCAAGAGTCTGACATACTTCCTATCAGAGCTTGGTTTTAAAGCTCCCAAGCAGCCAGGATGATGGGAGTAAGCCAGGAGCATCTGCTTCTGTGGAGCTGGGTTGCAGCTGTTTATACATATGCCTAAGTCAGGTTAGGTGGCAACTGTCAGTGCCAGACTCCTAGCTTGTTCTGTGATGTGGTATTTGAAGTCCTGTCCTTCTATAATTGCAGTTAGAACATTCTACCATTTTTTGGTGACAGTGGTGGGGCTTGAGTAAGGGCTTAGACACTGTCCCTAAGCATTTGTTCTCAAGGCTAGCACTCAATTGATTGAAAGACAGCAGAACTTCCAGGTTTTCTGCTTATGTGGCACTGAGGAATTGAAGCCAGGGCTTCGTGCTTACTAGGGGAGCACTCAATCACTGAGCCCCGACTTGTTGGGACTATAGCTAGCAAGTGCAAAGTCAAGATGTACCCTATGCTGGTGGCAGAGCCATACCTGGGAGTATCCAACATCTTTGGGCCATTGAGTGGACCCTTTATGTCCTCTAGACATGGTAGCAATGGCTTATCATATCTAAGTGGAAGCTAAGCCTTAGACTCACCCCTCACTCCACCAGCTTCACCAATGTACTCTACTCAGCATCCACGCCTGTCAACTGCAGAAGTTCAATGTGCACTCTCTTGTGGCATCTGGGCTGGTCCACACTATGAGCACTTATACTATGCAGATTCTCTCTGTTCTAAATCAGAGGATCTTTGCCAGATATGACCTCCCTATGGCACATGCTCATGTCAGTGAAAGCTAATTTCTGTGATAGTGTGTTAATAATTGTCTAAGGGGAACTGGGGAAAGTAGTATCATCCATTTGATCCATGTGGATTTAGATTATGGTTTAGTAACTAGCAACAAGCACAACAAATTTGGTCAATAAGTCAATATCAAGGACTACTAAAGCTCCACACTGGTTACACATACCTATAATCCTACCTCCTCAGGAGGTTGAGATATTAGGCTCAGAGTATGAAACCAGACTGTCCAGAAAATTCCTGTAAAACTCTTAAGTACAACTAACCATGAAAAATCTGCAATTGGTAGATCTCTGGCCTTGAGCTTAGGGATAGTACACAGAGCCTCCATTTCAGCATCAGTACTAGCATGCGCGCGCGCACACCACACACACACACACACACACACACACACACACACACACACACACACGTGTGTTTACATGCCCAGACACACATATGTTAACTAGTTAGGCATGGAAGATTGAAATGTAAATTCAGTCTCTAGGCATATGCTATATTTTCCTATCAGACATCAATTACCAGGCAAGATTTGAAATTTACTGTAGCAAGCATTTTAATTATTATTGCCCAGCTTCTGCCACTGCTGGGATCACATTTCTTTCAACCTCATATATCACCTCAATCTACCTTGCTCCTTTTAAAATGTGTACATTGAGTTTAATGATTGTATTTATCCACTCTTCCTTTCTCCATGCCTTTGCTCCTTTCCCTTGACTTCATCTTGCCACCACTCCTCACCAACAACACATGTTCCATCTTACTGATATTTATTTTCTTAAACTTTAAAAATTACTCAAAAGAGTTACACCACTGCAATTCTCCCGTGTATATGCTATACTGTAATTATTCAGCTTGTATAGAAATGCATATGACCCTGTATGTGTTTTCACAAATGTGTATACTTTAAATCTAACGTCCATATGTGAAAGAAAACATGTTCCTTGTATCTCTGGGCTAGACCTACTTCACTTAACATGATTTTGTCCGTCCATTTCCTTAAAGTGATACAATAATATTCTTCCTGATGGATGAGTTAAATTCCATTGTGGATCTATACCACATTTTCTTGATACATTTGAAGGCATCTAGCCTGATTCCTAACTTGGCTGCAGTGAATAGTGCAACAATGAACATGGGTGTTCAAATATCTTTACCATATCATGACTTGTAAACATTTGAATAGATTCCCAAGAAAGGTATGGCTGGATAATCCTATGTTGGTTATTTTAAGAATCCGTAAACTGGGGCTGGGAAGGTGGCTCAGTGGTAGAGCGCTTGCCTTGAATGCATGTAGGCCCTGGGTTCGATTCTTCAGCACCACGTAAGCAAAAAGAAAAAAGCCGGAAGTGGCGCTGTGGCTCAAGTGGTAGAGCATTAGCCTTGAGCTGAAGAGCTGAGGCATAGCACCAGGCCCAGAGTTCAGGCCCCACTATTGGACCCAAAAAAATCCCAACATCCCTAAACTGCCTTCCATAATTTCTACACCAGGTTATATTCTCACAAATAATGCATCCTCACCAGCATTTGTTGTTTGTAATTTTGATGATGACCATTCTCACTGGGGTGAAATGGAGTCTCACTTTGTTCTGATTTGCATTTACTTCATGACCAGAGATGTTGAGCATTTCCTGATGTGTTTACTGACCTTTTTTACTTCTCTTCTTAAGAAATCTGTATTTAGTTCCTTTGCCCATTTATTTATTGAGTTATTAATTCTTTGACTTATAATTTCATAAACCCTTCATTTCTGGATATTAGACCCTTATTGAATGTTCAGCTGGTTCTCCCATTCTCCTATTTTCTGATGCTATTTATTTCATTTTTCTGAAATATATATATATATATATATATATATATATATATATATGTATATATATATATACTTGCTGTACATTAGTTTCAAATGGAAAGCACAAGTTTAATTAAAATAATTGATTTTAGCTAGGTGCAGGTGGTTCACACCTATAATTCTAACTAGGAGGCTGAAATCTAAGAATTGTAGTTCATATACAGCTTAAGCGGGAAAAGTCCAGGAGACTCATCTCTAATTAATCAACAAAAAGCCAGAAATGGAGGTCAGGCTCAAGTGATGGTGCAGTAGGCTTAATATGGGGGTGGGGAAGCTCAAGGACAGCACCTAGACCTCTGAGGTTCAAGCCCCAGGCATGCATGCACGTGTGCGCGCACCCACCCCCCCCACACCCTCACACACATACACACACACACACACACACAGTTGATCTTTATTTTATTCATTTTGCTTCTTACAATATATTATCTTTTTTAAATTGGTTATTTTAAACAATTTGAGAAAATTGATAGAAATGATGCAGACATTTTAATTTTCCTGAGTCCATTTGAGAGCTTATTGCTAACAAGCTCTGATCACCCTAAGTGTTTTACTTGATACCTCTCTAAGTAAATATGTGCTTCTATATAGGGCCAAAATAAACAATCCAGGTCCAGAAATATATTCACATCAATACATCACAAGAAACTAAACTTGAAACTCCATTGTTTTACTAGCAAACATAACCCTAATATTATTCAGTCTTGGCATTCTCACTTGCAAAAAAGATGGTTGGTATTCCTTTTTTATTGTTTTATTTTCATCTTATTTAATCTTTAGGTAGTTTTGCACAGGGTATCCATCCAATTTGTCAGTTTCTAAGGTCTCTTTCATCTGTGATCACTTACCACTTTACTTTCCTACCCAAGGCATTTCCAGCCAGGACCAGTGTTGTGGTGTATACTTAAGGAACCCACTCTCATTGCAGTATGATTTTCTCTCCTTTATACCATTCAAACTTGTTAATTGCATGTAAGATAACTTCTTGTGACACACAGTAGATTACGTCAGTGGTGTAGATCTTTAAAACACAAACTGGTTAAGACACAGAAAAGTAAGCAATTTCTACTTAGAGTAGTGCTCCCATCTTTACATGGTTATTAACTATTGAAACACCTTCATAATATATTCAATTGGAAAAGATTATAATTATATTATTATAGTTGACCTCTTTCTTTCTTTCTTTCTTTCTTTCTTTCTTTCTTTCTTTCTTTCTTTCTTTCTTTCTTTCTTTCTTTCCTTTCTTTCTTTCTCTTTCTTTCTTTCTTTCTTTCTTTCTTTCTTTCTTTCTTTCTTTCTTTCTTTCTTTCTTTCTTTCTTTCTTTCTTTCTTTCTTTCTTTCTTTCTATTTCTTTCTTTCTTTCTGTTTCTTTCTTTCTTTCTTCCTTCCTTTCTTTCTTTGTGTCATTCATGTGGCTTGAACTCAGGGCCTGACACTCTCCAGGCTTTGAACTGCCATCCTGAGCTCAGCCTCCTAAGTAGCTAGGATTACAGGTATAAACCACCAGCTCTTGGCTATAGTTGACCCTCTCATTGTAAGAAAATTCTCCTTCTTTATTGTTTTCTGTTCATTGATTGACATGTCATAGCTCCATTTCTGACTTTTATGGTACTTAAGATAAGTTTTATGGAGCCAAGTACACGGTAGGTACTCAGGAGACTGAGCTTTGAGTCTCATGGTTCAAAGCCAGCCCCAGGCAGCAAAGTCTGTGAGACCCTTAGTTCCAATTAATCATAGAAAAAAATGTGAAGTGACTAGAGTTTAAGCCCCAGGACTAGGCAAAAAAAAGCAAACAAACAGAAAAAAAAGTTTCATGGACTTTTCTTCCCAGACTGGCTTCACACACATCCTTAGACCTCAGCCTCCTGAGTTGGTAGGATTATAGGCGTAAGGTCCCAATAAAAGAGCTTGGTCAGTTTTTTAGTCATATATAAACATATATATAAACATATACATCATAAGCCCTTGTTTTGTTCAGAATTAAATTTCTGAGATCACTTATATTGCTGTGTGTTGTGGTGGTTTATATAATCTGATTGCAGTGTACTATTCATTTACATAATTGTTCTACTCATCCATTGAAATGTAATTGATATTTGGGTGGTACTTAATTCCTAGCTGTTCTGAATAGTGCTCTATAAACATTCTTGTAGATATTTTTAATGAACATCTTACACGCATTTTTCCCTTTGGCCAATAGTGAGAACCATGATTCTAGAACTTAATGATGTTGCAAGTTCCATTCCTAAGAGCAATGTAAAGCATTCCACTGACTCCCAATTCTCACCTCACCAGGTTTTCATTACAAAATTAAATATTATTATTATTACTATATGCCTGTAGTTAAAGAAGCACATGATTTTTTTTTTGGGTCCAGACATGGGCCTGAACTCTGGGCTTGGGCGCTGTCCCTCAGCTCTTCA
This sequence comes from Dipodomys merriami, assembly GCF_024711535.1. Classification (NCBI taxonomy): domain Eukaryota; kingdom Metazoa; phylum Chordata; class Mammalia; order Rodentia; family Heteromyidae; genus Dipodomys; species Dipodomys merriami. The sequence goes on from NW_027202559.1 coordinate 44,100, forward strand.
GTTCAAGGCTAGCCGCTCTACCACTTGAGCCACAGCACCACTTCTGGCTTTTTTCTTTTTTCTTATGTGGTGCTGAGGAATCGAACCCAGGGCCTCAGGCAAGCAAGGCAAGCACTCTACCACTGAGCCACCTTCCCAGCCCCAAGAAGCACATGATTTTTTGAAACACTGAAGCTTTAAATAACAAAAAGTATAATCTTTGCAGAAAAGCTCTCTCTCATTCTATATATTATATATATATTATAGTATATACTATGTATACACAATTATACTATAATATATCATAGATATAATCGATGATAATCTATAATATATTAAATATCATAGATAAAATCTATATTATTATATGCCATATATAAGCTATGATATAAATTATATATTTTAGATATAATCTGATATAAATTATATAGTGTTATTTATCATGTATAATATATAGTATATGTTATATACTATTATATAACCTATGATATATATAGATATAATATTGATATTATAGATAAAATCCATAATGTAATTAATAATATAATATAGATACATAATAATATAATTACTATAGATATAATATTTAATGTAATATAGGTATAATCTATGATAAATATACTGCAAAATAAACTATAAATATTTTGTAATTATAAAGAAATATAATAATCTATTATATATATATATATATATATATATATATATATATATATATATATACATACATATAAATCATTCTTAACTGAAAGATACTTTTGTTCCAGTACTGGGGCTTGAAATCGGGGCTTCATGTTCTTAGACTTGTGCTCAATCTGGCACTCTATCACTTGAGTTACACATCTATTTTCACCATTTTGGTGGCTTGTTGGATATGAGTCTCATGGCTTTTTCCCACCAGGGCTGGCGTTGGAAACTTAATCCTTAGATCTCAGCTTCCTGAGTAGTAAGATTACAGGGTTGAACCCTGGATGTTTGGCTAAAATAAATCTTTTAGAAAGATGCAGTCTGTGGTTCACTGTAAATATGTTGCTTGTATGAGAAGGCACTAGGTGGTCATGTTGTTTTACTGTGGAGATCAGAGTCAGGGAGAGGAGGGAAAGGAAGAAGGGAAAAGAAAGGAGGGGAAATGAAGAGAAAATAAAGAAGGGAAGGGAAGGGTCACGGTCGCACTATTATCATATAGAGATAACCTTATGATTTGTTCTTCATAATTAATTAATGGCTTAAATTCTTTATGTTAGCTGGGTCCTTATGGCTCATGCTTGTAATCCTTGCTACTCAGAAGGTTGAGATCTGAGGATCACAGGTCCACCTAGGCAGACAAGTCAGAGAAACTTATGTCCAATTAACCACTAAACATCCAGAAGTGGAGCTGGTGCTTAAGTGGTAGAGTGCTCACTTAGCCTGCAGGAAGTTCTAGGTTTGATTCCTCAGTACCACATACACAGAAAAAGCTGGAAGTGGCGCTGTGGCTCAAGTGGTAGAGCACTATCCTTGAGCAAAAGAAGCTCAGGGATGATGTCCAGCTTTAAGCCCCAGGACTGGCAAGGAAGAAAGAAACAAAAAGAAAGAGAGAGCGGGGGGGAGAGGAGAGGAGAGAAATAAGAAGAAAGAAAAATGCTCAGGGACAGCACACCAGGATTGGCAGGCAGCAGGACAGAGTGGGGGTAGAAAAGACATGCATTCTCTTCCCTTTCCTTTAGACAAAATGATTCCTGTCAATATGACATTAGAGCCGATCATGAAAAAATGAACAATAATAAGCCTCTGATTATATGTAAAGGAAAATATAAATGTCTATAATATAAAACAGAAGCAATAAATAAAATATAAAAATATAGTGATAATGGCTAAGCTTTCTTTAACACCTTCATTAGGGCAAGCACTGAAACTGCAATTTTACTTTTTTTTTTGTCCGTCATGGGGCTTGAACTTTGGGCCTGGGTGCTGTCCTTCAGCTCTTCAGCTCAAGGTGAGCACTCTACCACCTGAGTTACAGCGCCACTTCCGGTTTTCTGGTGATTTATTGGAGATAGGAGTCCCACATTCTTTCCTGCTGGGGCTGGCTTTGAACCGTGATCCTCAGATCTCAGCCTCCTGAGTAGCTAGGATTACAGGCATGAGCCACCAGCGCCCTGCTTGCAATTTTTTTAATGAAACCCCTAAAATCCTTGTTCCCTAATTCAGCTTGCCCCAAGCCGTTTGACCTCAGTTTTGTTTAGAACTTTCATCACCAAGCTTTCTCAAAGAAAGTGGCTTTGAAGTGTGCAAGCTATCAGAGTAGTTCACAAAAGATGTTCTTCTATTTATATCTCAGTCACAGGAAGTGCCTCCATGAATTGCATGTCCAGTTTCAGTCAACTTTCCTTTGCAATGTCATATTCTGCAAATTAAATAATTGAGGGCAAAAGAATACAGTACTCGATGAGGTTGATCTAGATGCATTGAACTAATGAACAACCATGTTGAATTGAAAATTTTTTGTACCTTTTTTAAAAAAAAGGTCCCCCCACAATAAAAATAAAAAATAAGGCCAGGCCTCGGTGACTCATGCCTGTAATCCTAGCTACTCAAGAGACTGAAATCCAAGGATCCCACTTCAAAGCAATCCCTGATAGGAAAGTCCATGAGACTCTTATCTCAAATTCCCTACCAAAAAATTTGGAAGTAAAGATGTGCCTCAAGTGATAGAGTGCTAGGCTTGAGTGATAAAACTCTGAGTTCATGCTACAGTACCAGCACAAAAAAATAAAACAATAAATGGAAAAAAGATACAGTATTAACTATTCTTGATTAAAATTATATTTATATAAAATTCTAAAGCCTAAACTGGAGATGGTAGCCTGGATTCTGAGACAGAGCCTGAAGATTGAGATCTTAGAACTATAGGAAAGACCATCTTAGCATTCGAGACATCAAATATTCAAAATGCATAATACAGACATAAATTCTGTGGATATAAAGGGAGAAAGCACTACCTCAGACCCAATTTACCACAATCCTAATATTTGAGTTCCATAACTAGGGTTCAGATAAAATTGTATGGAATTCCAAAAAATTAATCTAGCTGGGCACTGGTGACTCAAGCCAATCATCCTAGCTACTCAGGAGGTTGAGATTGTGAAAATCAAAGTTCAAAGTTAGCCCAGGCATCAAAGTCTATAACATTCTTGATAACTAACCACAAAAAACTGGCAGTAGAACTGTGATTCAAGTGTTATAGTGCCAGTCATGAGTGAAAAAGCTAAGAGACTATACCCAAGCCCTTGTACCAGAGAGACAAAGAGAGAGGGAGGAAGGAGGAGAGAGGGAGGGACTGGTGGGGGAGAGGGAAGAAAGAGAGGTTCGTGGGTCTTAGGGATTGTGCGACTTAAGGGAATGCTTGTCAAGGTGTTATTGCAATTATGTGACTCTCTAATTAAGAAATAATAACAAAAACAAAAGACAAATATGAAAACATCCCAACTTCACTTTGAACTTGACCTCTCCTGCATTTTCTTTTCTTGTTTTATTCACAGGAAAGGGAGTTTAATGTAAATAATATTTCTAGATAAACAAACCATGACACTACTTATCCTTTTCTACCCCCATCCCTTTTCAATACATTTAACTTTGGCTACTATTTAAAAAAAACAAAAGCAAAAACAAAAATTTAGTACTTGATATTTCTCTCCTTAATATAAGTATAATTAAATATTTTAAAACCATCAAACTATAAGTAAATGTCTGAGCATTAAGATACGTCGGTATCTAGGGATCACTTGTAGGTATAAAGTAGTTAAAATGACCCAAAGCTATAGCTCTCTTGCAAACAAATGTCCTACACAAAAGTCGAAAAGAAAAGTTAAGCAAAGCAGACAGAAATGGAATTCTTATTTCTTTCAATGGTCAAAGCAAGAAAGATGCTCAAATTTTTATACAGAGATATAAAAAATAAGAACCACTGCAATACAAATAAGAATTTTTTCAATTTATAAGATGCTAGGAGAGAGAGTAAAAAGAATCAGAGGAAGAAATAAACGCCAGACAGGATGTGTCACATCATGCTCTCCACCTCCCCCATCATCAAATTTCCACTCTCTAAAATAAACAACTTGGTTAAAACTCTTTTTTACCAATGGTATAAAACCTTTAATTTATTCACAGCATGGCTAAACAGAAGCATGGTGTCTTTTTTGTTGTTGTTTTTCCTGAGAGCATGTTTCACACCATTCTTTTCTAGGACTTGAGATATAAGATCTTTTATTCCAGAGCAAATAGACCTCTTGTTCGTATAAAACCTGAACTTGTTCCATGGTATCCATGAACTTTGAAGGGAAGAGTTACCTCCTAACTACAATAGTGAATCACTTAGTAGCTTTAACAATCCATTGAGTCATCCTTCCAGAATCTTCCTTGAATTTCATCAGTCTTTTCTTTTGTTGCTTAGAGAACTTGGGCTGTGGTTAGATGAATCTCATATAAGACATACTCCTTAATGGTTGAGCATCATGAACTTTCTCAAACAGGCAACTCTCTACATTAACCTAATTGGATTTTCTTGATATGGAAAGTTAGGAGGGTAGTGGGAGAAAAAAAAGCAAACTAAATGACTCCAAACCCAAACTCTAGCACTAACTGTACCCATAAAAACAGATGGCAGCAATTTTAGTACAGTAGAGACTTACAAGGGAATGATAAATTAATACATCTTGGAAGCCCTGCATTCATGTACCCTGTAGTCAGACTGTAGTAGTTTTACTTACATTTTTATTTCTATATTTCAACTTTCCCACCTAGCATGTCACATTTTATTGACATTGAGGGTTTTTTTTTTGCCAGAATAAAGGCATATTTAAACTAATTGAAATAATATTGATTCCTCAGTAGGGAAAATGGTGCGGTTCTTTTAATTATAGTAATGTCATATCATGAAAGAAGTTGGGGTTATTTCTTCAGGAATAGTCACCAGTTCTTTAGACTTAAAGGTGTTTAAAAAGTCCCTAAATCACACTGGATCTGTATTTGTTGCCCTGCAGTCTCTTCCCCATCGCTAAAGGAGGGTAGAACTGGCTGAGCCAGTGGGACTGGTCTCTGCTCTGTGTCTGGTTTTTAATGTCCACAGGCTTGGCAGGAGCTCCTGAGGTGAGAAGTTTATCAGCCCTGGGCTCTTGGAAAAGTTCATCACCAAAGAATGTCCCCCAAGTGAACAGAACACAACCCAGGTCTGTCATCTGTCTTCTGCTTCTTATTAGAGAAGTCCTTTAAACAGCAGATTTGTTTTCCTAGCACTTGAGCATGCTCAGATGCATTGCTTCATTTGCTGACAATTTCACTGATGGGGGGGCGGGGAAGCAAAAAAAAAAAAAACCTGCTACAAGAATTTCCTTAGTAACCCTGAAAGGTCATGGGGTTCATCAAAGTGTGGGGAAATCTGTGGGGAACACAGGTAGCAAAGATGGCCCTGAGAGGAAGTTGAGTGGGCAGAGCTAGATTTGTTTAGGTTCAGTGTGTAAACATCTCATGGAAGGTTGGGTGCATGATAAGGTATGGCCTTTCAGTGATTGGTTGATCCCATTTCCTCTCCTCCCACGCAGTCTTTTGCTTTAAAAAGGGGATGCTCCCTGTTAATAAATTAGTTCCTGCTTGACTTGACTCCCCGCTGTGTCTGATTGTCTCCTGGGCTAAGGGAGGCTGGGGAACAGGTGAGCAGCCACACTTACCCCTCCTCGGACCCCGTCCGTCCAAAGATGGACGAAGACCCAACATCAAAGCACTTCCCATTTGGAGCACTCTTTCTACGCAGAATTTTCTCTAATAATTTCTCTAATACTTCCAGCATTTCATCTCTGTGGCCTTTTTGGAAAAGTGAAAAAGGGCTGTCCACTCACCAAAAAAAAAAAAAAAAAGAAAGAAAGAAAAGAGGGCTGGGAATGTGGCTCAGTGGTAGTGTGCTTGCCTAGCATGCGTGAAACCCTCAGTTCAATGGCTCAGTACCACATACACAGAAATAGCTGGAAGTAACACTGTGGCTCACGTGGTAGAGCCTTGAGCAAAAGATGCTCAGGGGCAGTGCTCAGACGCTGAGTTCAAGCCTCAGGACTTGCAAAAAGAAAGAGAAAGAGAGATAGGAGAGAGAGGGACAGAGAGACAGAGGCAGAGACACAGAGAGAGAGAAAGAACGAAAGAAAGAAAGGAAGAAAGAAAGAGAGAGAGAAAGAAAGAAAGAGAGAAAGAAAGAAAGAAAGAAAGAAAGAAAGAAAGAAAGAAAGAAAGAAAGAAAGAAAGAAAGAAAGAAAGAAAGAAGGAAAGAAAGAAAGGAAGGAAGGAAGGAAGGAAGGAAGGAAGGAAGAAAGAAAGAAAGAAAGAAAGAAAGAAAGAAAGAATGAAAGAAAGAAAGGCAGGGATGAAGGAAGGAGGGAAGGAAGGAAGGAAGGAATGAGAGAGAGGGAGGAGGAAGGAAGGGAGGGAGGGAGGGAAGGAGGGAGGGAGAAAGAGAGAAAGAGAAGAGGAAGGGGGAGAAAGATCCATTGGAAGAAACACATTTCTAATGATTCCAACAATTTTCTTCCCATTCCCATTCCACATTTCCAATTAAACAATTCTAAAACTTGCATGTGCATGTGGAGTATCCACACTCTCTCAGGTATCGTTTTAAAGGAATAAGCAGCTGGATGCAGGTGACTCATGCCTGTAATCCTAGCTACTCAGGAGGCTGAGATCTGGGAATCATGATTTACAGCCTGTCTAGGCAGTTAACTCCTTGAGACTCTTATCTCCAATTAACTACTCAAAAAAGTCAAAACTGGCACTGTGGCTCAAGTGATAGAGTGATCACCTTGAGCAAAAGAAGCTCAGAAATTGTCCATTTTGCTTAACATCATCTTATCTGGTCCTATGTGCAGAGCTTTTGACCTTTTCCGCTTATCCTATACATGTACTAGTTATTGCAAATAAGGGAAACCATGGGACCTATTATGTTTCTTTGGGCCTGGCTGAATTCACTTAATATAGTTTTTTCCAAGAGTTTCCATTTCATAACTTTCTGATTGAGGCATATAATTTTATTATATATTTATACCACACTTTCTTGATCCATTCATCTACTGAGGGGCATCTGGGTTGGTTACATATCTTAGCTGCAATAACCATATTTGTGCTGGTAGCATTAGTATGGTCTTGTTTGTGATCATTTGGGTAAATACCCAAAAGTGGGATTGTCAGGTCATAGGGAAGCTGTATGTGGAGTCTAAGTGAAATGAACCCCAAGATAGGGACACGTTTTTTTCTTTCTTGCTATTGTTCCTAACGAATTTATAATGTACTATGTGATTTTTTTCCATTTTTTATTTTATTGTAAAAATACTGTACAGAAGGGTTACAATTACATGGGTGAGATAATGAGTACCTTTCTTATCAAGCATTGTAGCCTCCTCCTTTGTTTCTCCTCCCCATCCCTTCCCATCCTTCCCCCGCCCCCCCACCCAATCCTCCTCTCCCCCTCCAAAAGTTGTAAATCTTGTTTTCGACATAACGACTTGTACATCTCATTGTTGCAATGGGTCCACCTGTATCCCTATTTAACCGATTTGTTTTTTCCCTTCCCCTCCACAAATTATACCAGCATCAAATACAGTGAAAGCAGGGGTTATACTGTGGGGGAGGGACTTACAAAGAAACAAAGAAATAATCTTATAAATGTGTTAGAGACAATCACATGTAAGAATAATACATTTGAATACATATCTTAGGGTTCATTTCACTAACATCAACTTACCTGACCTTTTCTGCTTGACTCAGAAATATACTAGTTATTGCATACAAGGACAGAAGGGAACCTTACTTCATTGTTGGTGGGAGTGTTCAACCACTTTGGAATACAGTATGGAGGTTCCTCAAAAGACTCCACATAGAGTTCCCCTAAGACCCAGCCATCCCACTTTGGGGCATTTACCCAAATATTCACAAACAAGACCACACTAAAGCTACCAGCACGCTATGTTTATTATTGCAGCATTATTTACCATAGCTAAGATATGGAACCAACCCAGATGCCCCTCAGTAGATGAATGAATCAAGAAAATGTGGTATATATACACAATGGAATTCTATGCCTCCATCAGAAAGAATGACATTGCCACATTTGTTAAGAAATGAAGACTTGGAAAAATTATATTAAGTGAAGTAAGCCAGGCCCAAAGAAACATGTTACTTTTTTTGTTTCTTTGTATGTTCCTCCCCCATGGTATAACCCATTTTCACTGTACTTGACGTCGTTCCCTGCATCTTATATATAGACTTCTCTAGCTTTGGGAGAAGGGAAAAAGCAAAATTCTTAAATAGGTATACAGATTGACCCATTGTAACAATGAGATGTACAAGACACTATGTTGAAAAATGAAGTTTACAATTTAGGTGGGGAAGGGGGGAGGGAGAGAGTGTAGTTGGGGAGATGGGGAGGGAAGGGATGGTAGAAGAAAAACAAAGGAGGAGGTAACAATGCTCAATAGGAAATGCACTCATTACCTTGCTTCTGTAACTGTAACCCCTCTGTACAGTATTTGTACAAAAAATGTATTTAAAAGAAGGAAAGAAACAAAGTGTCCAGACCGAGTTCAAGCCCAAGGATTGGCAAAAAAAGGAAGCAGACTTCTATATGTAATAGCATTCAATAATAATAATAATAATAATAATTATTATTATTATTAATAATAATAATAATGGAAGAATGATATCTTGTTTTGGTTTTGGTTTAGTTTTAGTGCTTTTAGTTTTGGGTTTTCTTTTCATGACAGGGTCTTGCAATGTAGCCCAGACTGCCTTGATCTCTTAATCCTCCTGTGTCCAGAGTGCAGGGATTATAGACATGCATTACCAAATTTGGCTACTTTTTAAAATAATATAGTATACATAACCTTATTTTAATAATAGTATATATATAACCTTTTAACTATTTTAATAATAGTGTATATAACCTTTTAATATAGTGTATAGGTATAACAATATTCACATTATGCTTTTTCTTTGGTTTTTGTTGTTGCTGCTATTTTTGAGTGTGCTAGTATAAGGGCCTGTGCACTGTCCCTAAGATTTTTTTCCCCTCATGTCTGGTGCTCTACCACTTGAGCCACAGCTGCACTTCTGGCTTTTCTGCTGGTTGCTACTCCTATAATGGTAAATTGATTAAAAGCTTGTTTCTATGTGGCAATATTCTAGTTGTATGTATGTATTCAAATGTATTTCTTAAAATTCATGTAATCCTTAGAAACTCTAAAATTATATTTTATATTATATATTATTATGTTACATAAGTTATATTACTAGTTCTTAAAGATTCTAATATTATACACGTCTTTTATTACCATTGATATATCTAGTTTGACATTGTTGTTGTTGGTGGTGGTGGTCATGGACCCTGAACTCTGGGCCTGGGAGCTGTCCCTCAGCTCTTCAGCTTAAGGCTAGTGCTCTACCATTGAGCTCTACTTGTAGCTTTCTGCTGGTTAATTGAAAATGAGAGTCTCATGGACTTTCCTAACTGAGCTGACTTTGAACCACAAACCTCAGATCTCAGCTTCCTGAGTAGCTGGGATTACAGGTGTGAACCATCAGTTCCTGCCTCGTGTGAGTTTCTGTGTATTTTTCTCTTCCCCAACTCCAGTGACTGAATCAGCATTTTCAAAGGACCCATGACCACATGTCAAGACTCTACCAAGTTCCAGATGCCAATGTATGGTACGGAATTTGGTCTCAACTCTGATATAAAGCAGCAAAGCAGGAGGAAGATGGCTTTGTAGTCAACCTGACTCAGGTTTAAACCCTTGCACTGACAATCTTCTAAATAACCTTGAGCAGGTTATTTTACAGTTCTCTGGCTTCTTGAAATAAAATTAATCACACTGAGTTATTGGTTTTATGGTTGGTTTAAAGATAGTTGACAATGCAAAGTAATGCTTAAGTCTAACCTTGATCTGCCACTTTTTAATTCCTCAGCCTGAAGCATGAATTATTCTGTATCTAGACTCCTTCATTCTCAACATGAAAACACTCATTGTGATTTCTCCTAGAACTTTGGAAAGATTAAAAATGGGGTGTGTGGGGGGAGGCTAGTTGAGACTCATGTGTGTCTGTGTGTCTGTGTGTTTCTGTGTACTAGGGCTTGAACTCAGGGCCTAAGAGTGGTTAGGCTTAGCTTTTTCCCTCAAGACTGGTGCTCTACCAGTTGAGCCACACCTCTACTTCTGGGTTTTTGATAGTCTCACAGACTTTCTTGTTCAGGCTGGCTTCAAACCTAAATCCTCACATGTCAACCTCCTGAATAGTTAAGAGAGATGACAGGTGAGCAATTGCCACCAGATTGGCAGGATTAAAACTCTGCCTTACAACATTTGGAACATGTTAAGTGAACACTTGATGTTTTAGTTATTTATCTTCCACAAAATTTGTCTCAAGTTTCTAGCATTAGTAACTACGTGACACCTTAGAGACGCGGTCCCTTGAATTGTCCTGGGGGGGGGGGTGCTGTATCTAGCTGTATTCTAAGACTCTGAGCCCATAATGATGATGAGAGGAAAAAGTGGCCAAGTGAGCAAAAGAAATTTATATTTGTACAATATTCTAGAAAATACACTTCATTCTTTATTCTAGGACTTGTTTATTTAAAAATATTTCTTATCATTGGAATATCTGATCCTTAAAGAATGAATTACAAAGCTGGGTGCTGATGTTCATACCTGTACTATCAGCTACTCAGGAGGCTGAGATTTGAGGAGGGAGGTTCAAAGCCAGCCTGGGCAGGAAAGTCCTTGAGACTCTTATCTCAGATTATCCAGGTGTAGCTCAAGTGGCAGAGCTTCATCATGAATATAACAGCTAAGTGAGAATATGAGACCCTCAGTTCAAGCCCCAGTACCAGCACTCCCCCACTCCCCACCAAAAAGCTCATAACTCAGTTGCTTTCTGCACCTAAATATCTGTTTATTTTTGACTGAAGTAGTTGGAGCTGAAGTTGGAACTGCTATAGCAATTAGGTTACTTTGAAAATATTTACTATTTTCATTAAATAGTGTTTATGCTGGGAAAAATATTTTACCACTTTCAGCATTGCTTTTAGAATGATACATATTTATGTTCTAATGATATATCCAGATTTGGAACCTTTCTTACATTTAAGATTCAAAAAAATGATATTGACATAATTTTTCCTCAAGCATTTGTATAATTCTATGAATAATGATTTTCTTTTCTTAACTTTTCTTTTTCTTTTTCTATTGTGAAAATACCATATAGAGGGGTTACAATTACTTGGGCAAGATAATGAGTACATTTCTTTTTTTCTTTTTTTTTTGTCGGTCGTGGGGCTTGAACTCTGGGCCTGCGCGTTGTCCCCCAGCTCTTCAACTCAAGGCGAGCGCTCTACCACTTGAGCTACAGCGCCACTTCCAATGAGTACATTTCTTATCAAGCCAATAATTACTTCAATAATCATCCAAAATATTCTGATTGAAAGAAGAGATAAATCTATCATTGAAAGGGGAGAGAAATGTGAATATTTAAAATCATCATTCAGACATATACTAGTTATTGCAAATAAGTCTGAATACAATTTTGAATTTAAATTTAAAGCATAAAAGGACAGCTCTTATAAGCATAAGAGCTGTCCTTTTATGCTTTAAATTTAAATTCAAAATTGTATAAAATACCAACTGGAAAATAGAAATGTTGTACGTATTAAAGCCCAAATCTTTGTTCACTTAGTTTCTCACAGAGTTGTTATGAGCAGTTATGACAGGGTTTTGCATTGTTGGTTACTGTCATTGCTTCTTTTTACAAAAAGGTCAAATACTCACCTGTTTTCCTTAGACTACATCAGTATAATGTCAGGTACTCTTTAGACCCATTTGATATGTTTTCTTCCTATTAATTAATTTCTGCATATTATTTCCAATGTTTAGAAAGTTCTTCATAGCCATTTGGCTATTTCCTATGAACCCTGCCTATTTTAAACAATATTTGTCTATCTAAGCCTGTGCAGTGTCATGAAGATTCAAGTTGTGACTGAGATGAATGGCCACAGTAGAATTGGAAGTGAACTTGTGACTTTGGGCAATAAATGTGTGCATTTTTGTGCTAGCTTTTTTTGTATAACTCTTAGAGATACACGCTTATTTATCTGTTGTACATATTTGATTACAATTTTAATGTTTGAATGATTGCACCCATTTGCTTTTGCTATGTACAAGGTATGATATATTTTCTGTTCCTAATAAGTGAAAATATAGTAAGTGAAGACTAATTTAAACAGGAAATAAACATTCTGTCTGTGCTTAAAAATGATAAAATCTTACTGTGTCATAATTCTTTTTTTCCCTCCTGGCTTCCAAAAGAACAGTGCTCAAGAATCAGCACCCTACTGCTGCCATTTGGGGCCTGAGTTCACACAGTGGACCATGGGCTGACAAAGGAGAAAGGCCAGTGTTGGCTCACTTAAGAGGGGTGGTCCTGGAAGTCCAGAAAGCAACTACAGCAGAGGAAAGAACTCGATTATACCTTGCAGTGGCAAGAATAGGACCCACACATTCAAGGTGCCATCTGTGCACAGTCCTGCAGTGGTAGCCAGAGTTCAGGAGGACCAAGGCGTGGCATTTGTGTGATCTGAAATGACCCAAGTTCAACCACGGGGATTTCTGACACAAGCAGGTCTGGGAGATTCTGGGCCATGTTTCAGGTCACGTTAACTGATGCATGGCTGAAGCACAGAGATTTGTATCAAAGGTATCCGTGACATGTCTCACTGCCTAATGACCTGACCCTACCTGATACCGCATAGAGTGACAGATTCTGAGGTCACTGCCACCCTGTGCAGCTGCACTTAAGAAACCTGCCTAGCACGAGGATGCTTGGTTTGTCTCAATCCACAACAAGGAAGCCATATTCCAGTGGAGATCCTGCCACCAAGGAGAGTTATTCAGTCACCTCAAGATTCTCAGCAACACAAAAAAATCAAACGAAGTGAAAGGCAAAAGATTTATACACCTGAAGAGAAACTATAGTACAAAGAAACATAGGCTCTGTGGTTACCCTTATTTGTGAGAGCTAGAATGTGCCTATAAATCTGTAAGTAAACACACTGGATGGTTTCAAAAAAACACAATTCACTAGGACATGATAAATTAGACACATCTCTAGGCAATCACACACAGTAAGACCAAAGGAGGATATCTTAGGAGAGGAACACAAAGGCACTATGCCTATGTACCTCTGATCATACAAAATTATATTTATCCAAATGAACTCCAGAAAAATGAAACAAGAGGTTTTTTCTCATTGCTGTTTTTGTTTTATTTTTTCTTGTCCATGTATCTGTCTTTTGGAGGGCATGCAGGGACATAGAAATGGAGGGACAAAGGAGAAACAAACGCAGCCATGGTATTCACTGGACACTGTGGAAAATAAACTCTACAGCTTGTGGTTGGGGATGGGAGGAAAAACTGGGAGAAAGTGAGGGAAGGGAGGACATTGTCCAAAAAGAAATGGACTCATTACCTGACTTATGTAACTGTAAGCCCATCTGTACATCACCTTTAAAATAACAGTTAAAAATGCATTAAAGTAAAATACCTCAGTGGCTGGTAACAGTGCAGTGGTGGCAAAGGTCATGTGATGGGACTCTGCCAGCCACAGAGGTCTGGAAAGCCTTAGGCCAATCGTGAACTCATGGCCTTATGCAAATACCCATGACACTCAGTCGGTCTCAGTCATGAGTTGCAACTCCTATCCACACTTGTGGTCTGTTGTGAAGTGTTCATGCCCAGGGTGTTCTCTTTCACCCCTGCTGACACTCGAGGCCCTGCTTTGTTCACTGAGGATGGCACTGATTCTGCTCTGTACTCTCTGTACTTCTGACCATGTTGTGACTTACAGGGGTTTTTTAGATTGTAGTCTTCCAATACATGTGTTTCCATCTATTAACATACAAACATTATTTGCATAGTAAACACTTAGGCGTGTTCTTCACTTCTCAAAATCCATGGTCTTCACATTTCTCTGTTTTAGTCACTGTGAGAAGAGCTCACGGGAAAAGCTTTGCAGGCCTCGGCTAGACAGCTGGTGGGTATAGAAGTGGGGGCCTCAGCTGGGGCTCCCCCAGGACCTGGTGCTGTGTGGGTAGCAGGTGGTAGAGGGGGGCCTGGGGTATTTGCACCCCAGTCTGGAACCATGAGGGCTTGAAGATGAGGGGGTTCCATGATAGGGGATTGGCCTGGGGATCTGAGGCTCAAAAATAGTCCAGGAGGAAGTGGGCCAGAGACTGCTGGGGGGAGGGGTGCTGAGGGTGCCCTGAGGTCTTAGACCCCCACTGTGGCCTGAGGCTCAGACTCTAGGACCTAGAGCTAGAGGAGATTATGTGGGGACCTTGCAGCCCAGGAATAGGGGTTCCCCCCGTCTCTCCCAGCCCTTGCTATGGTACTGAAACTTGAACTTAGGGCCTTGAACTCTTGCTTTCCACTAAAGGCTGGAGCTCTACCCCTTGAACCACACATCTACTTCTAGCTTTTGGGTGGTTAATTGGAGATAAGAATCTCTGCCAGCCATCTGTCCTGTGATTCTCAGTTCTCAGCCTCTTGAGTAGTTCCGATGACAGGCATGACCCTCAGTGCCCAGCTCAACTTTCTTTTTATTTGTCATGTAGAGTTTTCATCTTCAGGATTTCAGTTTGATTTTTCAATAATTCCAACTTTAGTAAAATTATTTGTCATATCTTTCTTGTTTCTTGTGCTCTTAATTTGCATCTTCTTTGCATTTATTTATGGGCTTATTTGCTCCTTTTTTTTTTGTCAGTTGTGGGGCTTGAACTCTGGGTCTGGGCGCTGTCACTCAGATCTTCAGCTCAAGACTAGTGTTCTTCCACTTGAGCCACAGCACCACTTCCAGCTTTTTCTGCTTATGTAGTGCTGAAGAATCGAACTCAGGGCCTCATGCATGCTAGGCAAGCACTCTACTACTGAGCCACATTCCCAGCCCCCATTTGTATCCTTTTTCACTCATTTAGTTATTCATTTATATTCCCTTTGGATTCAATTAGGTATTTGTCTTCTCTTGGATTTCATTGAAGTGTTTATACATACCTTCTTTTCTTTCATTAAATGTTCTTATCATAATTCTCCTGGTTGATTTCAGTGTGTTAGGTTCCATTCTCTTACTATCATACAGAACCTTTGTTATCACTTATTTTTTGATGCCTCTAATTGCCTTTCATTTGTATAATTTGTGTGTTCTCTGTACTGAACTTTGCTCATCTGAAGTTTGTTGTCATTTCTGGTTTGGAGTTTCAGTTATCTAACAACTTTCCATGGAATTATTCTGTCTGACTTGGCAGGTCTGGGTAGTGGCACGGTTTATGTGTCATTTCTCACCACTGGCTTGGGTATAACAAAGTCCCCAATTCAATACCAAGTACCAATATTTGCAATGCCAGATACATTGTACATATTCTATATGTACTAGATTACATTATTTGTACGACTGGTTATAACTATAGGAAAGGAACTAGTGTTCCTATATGCTATAGGAAGGGGTTAGACAAACAAAATTTATTTGTGTAAGAGTTAAAAATAAGGAACCATTTCTGTGCAAGAATATAGTTCAATTATTGTGGAGAAGAATGATATCATTAGATATTGCAAGGGACAGAAATGTTTATAATTTTTTAAAAAGAAAGGAGAATGACACAACTTAGTTTATTAGGAAAGCTGGAAAGGTGAAATAAAAAATTAGAGAAAAAACTGGCACCAGTGGCTAGCAACTGTAATCCTAGCTACTCAGAAGGTGGAGATCTGAGGATTGTGGTTTAAATCCAGCTCAGGCAAGAAAGTCCATAAGATCTTATGTTCAATGAATCACTGAAGTGGCTATGTGGCTCAAAGTGGTAGAGCACTAGCCTTGACGAAATGAGCTTGGGGCTGTGCCCAGGCCCTGAGTTCAAGCCCCATGACAGGGATAAAGAGAGAGACAGAGATAGAGACAGAGACAGAGAGACAGAGATCAATATATTAAAAAGCTATAGCTAAAAGCAAGCAAGCAAGCAAGAGAGAGGGGGAGGGAGGGAGAGAGGAAGGGGTAGGAAGGAAGGGAAAGGAAGGAAGGAAAGAAGGAAGGAAGGAGGGAAGAAAGAAAGAAAGAATGAAAGAAGAGAGGGAGGGAGAGAGGGAGGGAGGAAGGGAAGGAAGGAAGGAGAGGGAAGGAAGGAAGAAGAAAGAAAGAAGAAAGGCAGGCAGGCAGGCAGGCAGGAAGGCACGAAGGAAAGAAGGAAGGAAGGAAGGAAGGAAGGAAGGAAGGAAGGAAGGAAGGAAGGAAGGAAGGAAGGAAGGAAGGAAGGAAAGAAGGAAGGAAGGAAGGAAGGAAAAGAAAAAGA
Organism: Dipodomys merriami; assembly: GCF_024711535.1. NCBI lineage: Eukaryota > Metazoa > Chordata > Mammalia > Rodentia > Heteromyidae > Dipodomys > Dipodomys merriami. The sequence continues at coordinate 60,469 of NW_027202559.1, forward strand.
AAAGAAAGCTGCCAAGTTCTCATACTTTTAATACTAACTACTCAGGAGGCTAAGGTCTGAGGACTCTGGTTCAAAGCCAGCCAAGGCTAGAAAGTCTGTGAAACTCCTATCTCCAGTGAACCAGCAAAAAATGAAAAAGGGAAGTAGAGCTGTGGTTCAATTGGTAGAGCATCAGCCTTCAGTGAAAAAGCCAAGCAAGAATAAGAATCTCTGAATTTGGAGTACAGTATTTTTATTTTCTTTGCTACTTCCTGACTTTGTTCTGGTAGCTCTTAGCTTGCTAACTTGCCTTCCTGATTTCCCCCAGATATCTGTGCCTTTATTTCTGGTATGTAGAGACACAGGGACTCTTCATCCTGGCTTCTCCCTGCTCCAAGGTTTTAATGCTATTTTCCAATGACCCCAGGCTCCAACTTAGCAAACAGACTCACCTGGACACCAGTGGTTCAGACTTATAATCCCAGCTACTCAGCAGGCTGAGATCTGCAGATCAAGGTTCAAAACTAGACCGGGTAGGAAAGTCCATGAGACTTTTATCTCCAATCAATCAGCAAAAATCTGAAAATGGAGCTGTGGCTCAAGTGATAGCCTTGAGAACTAAGCTAAGGGAGAATGCTTAGGCCCGGACTTCAAGCCCCAGTAGTGGCATACACAAAAAATTGTTAAAATTAAACAGATTGATTCAAATGTGTATATTTTCTTCAGTAATATAATTTCATTTTCCTAATCTTATTTTTGTTTCATTTTCTTCTGATTAAGTTGGTGCTCAAAAAAACAATTTTGCATATATGTGTATATACATATATGTGTGTATATGTATATACTTATGTATATATGAGTGTTTGTCTTTCTTTCTTTTTTTTTTTTTTTTTTTTGGGTCCGGTCATGGGGCCTGAACTCTGGGCCTGGGCGCTGTCCCTCAGTTCTTCAGCTCAAGGCAAGCACTGTACCAGTTGAGCCAAAGCGCCACTTCCGGCTTTTTTTTTCTTTTTGCTTATGTGGTGCTGAGGAATTGAACCCAGGACCTCATGCATGCAAGGCAAGTGCTCTACCACTGAGCCACCTTCCCAGCCCAGTGTTTGTCTTTCTTTACTCCATCCCTATTGAAGCTTTTCACACATTATCTTTTGTTGTTGTTGTTACCAGTACTCAAGCTTGAAATTAGGGCCTCATGCTTTTGCTTGGCTTTTTTGATCCAACTAGTGCTCTATCACTTGAGCTACATACACACGTCTGGCTTTTCTCTGGTTAATTAGAGATAGAGTCTCCTGGCCTTTCCTGCCTGAGCTGGCTTCAAACTAGGTTCCTCATACCTCAGCCTCCTGAGTAGTTAGGATGACAGGTGTGAGCCACCAGTGCCCAGCTTCACATTATCTTAGTGAACATTTCAATTTCACCCTCACACTGCCACCCACTCTGTTTGATTATATAATATGTTGACGTGCTCAAATTTCTGTTTACTCTAGCACAGGAATTCCAACCAAGATAATTATATTCATGGATTCAGGAACCTGCTTATTATAAAATATTGAAGTAGGAAAATTTGTCTTTGTGCTATCCAGCACAGGATTTTAACAATTTTGTTTCCTCTTTCCTCCATTTTTCTTCCCTGCATATAACAACCTATTTTCTTTCTTCCCATCAATTCATGGCTTTAAGTTCTTCCACCCATAGTCTTTGAGTCAAATTTTAAGTATGTACAGAGTTAAAAAATATAATGAAATGGTAAAACACCTGTAATTCTGGCTACTTGGGATACTGATATCTGAGGATTGTGGTTCAAATTCAGCCCAGCCAGAAAACTCTGTGAGACTCATCTCCAATAAACCAGCAAAAACAAAATTGGAGCTATGGCACAAGTGGTGGAGTTTCAGCCTTGAATGAAAAAGTTAAGGGATAGTGCTCAGGCCATGAGTTCAATCCCAAGTACTAGCACTTGAAATTTAAAAATACTAAAATGAACAATATCCCAATCCTACTATTTTCACTAAAATACTAATAAATATGACAATTGTCTGTTTTTTCTTTTGTTTATCTATATGATATATGTCATCTTTGATTCTAACAGTATATTTTTCTTTACCAAGCTTGTGACATTGTCAGGAATTCAAGACTAAATGATAGTAATTTTCTAAAGAAGCATGTCAGCATTTCTTGATAACTTAAGTTAATTTAAATCTGTTGAGAAAAACAACTTATGAGGAAAAATCAGCCAAGCAAGAATGCAAAGGCCATAAGTTCAAGCCCCAGTACCCAGCACATATCACACACACACACACACACACACACACACACACACACACACACACACACACACACACACACACACACACACACACAAAGTACTTACTAAATCCTAAGTTGTTTAAAGCACACAAGCAAATGCTAGTAAGTTACCAGTACCTATTTTGCCTTCCAATGATAAAACAAAAGTGTAGAAAAACAAGGCCACTTCCACCAAACCAGATTGTTGGTGTTCAAGACCTAACTTGAGTTCACTCCATTTGATTCAATACTGTTCAAAAGAACATTCATTCAGTGAGGAGTAAAATATTGTACATCTGTCAGAGATAGATGTTAACAGATATTCTTGACTTTTAACATAATAGGTGGTATTTGAGCCAGATGCTGGTGGCATATACCTGTAATCCTGGCTACTCAGCATTCTAGTTTGAAGCCACCCAGGTAGAGAATGTCTGTGAGACTCTTATCTCCAATTAAACACCAATAAGCCTAAAGTAGAATTGTGGTTCAAGTGGTAGAGAAATAGTCTTGGACACAAAAGCTCAGGAAGAGGACCCAGGCCCTCAGTTCAAGTGCCACGGCTGGCAAACACATACCAAAAATGTGGTATTTGCAACCAAAGAATAAATTTTAATTTGATCTCTTTTTAGCCAATTTAATGTCTGAGCTCTTGATCTGCAAGCCTCTTGGCCACTCTACTCCTGGAGAGTAACAATTATTCAAGTGGAAAAGAAGGATCTAGAATGATTCTCCATTAGAGATGCTGATGTTTGAAAGACTATGAGAAAAAAATACTTCAGTCTCTAAAATAATATAGCACTCACAGTGGAAACTCTGAATTTGTTAATTGATGGTCAGTATCAAGGCTTGAACTCAGAACCTGGGCTTTGTCCCTCAAGGCTAGCACTCTACCACTTGATACACATCTCCACCTCTAGTCTTTTTGGCAGTCAATTGGAGTAAAAGTCCCATGGATTTTCCTATTTGAGCTGGCTTTGAATAACGATCCTCAGATCTCAGCCTCCTGAGTAGCTAGGATTACAGGCTTGAACCTGTGATGGCTAATTGAAATTTAATGGTACCTACTACCAGAGATGGTAGTTAAGACATTTACATCCACCACAAAAGTCCAAGTTAATTTCAGCTTTGGTTTCTCCAACACACTTAAGAGAAAGATCAGTAGAGATCTATCATTAAACCTTAATAGTAGAATTCAAATACTCTTGGCTTATTTTATTTTTTTTTAGTTGTGAGAATACCACACAAAGGAGTTACAACTACATGGGCAAGATCTTGGTTTATTTTGAGTCCTGCTAAATCCTAGATGTCCAGAGACAAATCCCAAGATACAAGCGTTAGGAGGTCAGAGACAGGAGAGTCCCCTGAAATTGCATTAAAATTAATGTTAACAATAATATCATTTATTTAACTACCAATCTAACAAGTACACTTAATATAATTTTTTCCAAGCCTTTCCATTTCCTAACAAAGGGAGCAATGTCATTCTTTCTGATGGAGACATAGAATTCCATTATGTATATATACCACATTTTCTTGATCCATTCATCTACTGAAAGGCTTCTGGGTTGGTTCCATATCTTAGCTATGGTAAAAATGCTGCAATAATAAACATACTCGTTCTGGTAGCTTTAATGTGGTCTTGTTTGTGATCATTTGGGTAAAGGCCCAAAAGTGGGATTGCTGGGAAATAGGGGAGCTCTATGTAGAATCTTTTGAGGAATCATCATATTGCTTTCCAAAGTGGTTGAGCAAGTTTACACTCCCACCAGCAATGTAATAATGTTCACTTCTCTCCGCATCCCCTCAAGCATGTGTTGTTATTAGAGTTATTGATTATCATCATTCTAACTGGGGTGAGGTTGTATCTCTATGTTGATTTGATTTGCATTTCTTTTATGGCTAGAGAGGTTGAGCATTTCTTCATGTGTCTATTGGCAATCCTTCTTTCCTCTTCAGAGAAATTTCTCTGTAAGTCTTTAGCCCCTTATTTATTGGGCAGTTGTTTCTTTGGAGATTTGTTATTGGGTGATTTAATTTTTTGAGTTCCAGGTATATTTGAGATATGAGGTCCTTGTCCATTCTATGGCTAGCGAAGATCTTCTGCCAATCTGTGGGCTTTCTATTGATCTTGCTAGCTATGTGCTTGGTCATGCAGAAGCTCTGCAATTTTGTGCAATCCCATTTGTTCAACCTTTCTTTGATTTGTTGTGTTTCTTGGTCTCTATTAAGAAAATTTCGCCCTGTGCCAATGAGACCTAGGGTTTCTCCTATTCCATCCTGTAATGTTTTCAGATTGTCTGCTTTGACTCCGAGGTCTTTGATCGATTTGGAATTTATTCTGGTGCAGAATGATATATAAGAATCTAGCTTTCATTTTTTACAAGTATTTAACCAATTTTGCCAGCACCATATACTGAAGAGGCTGTCTTTCTTCCATTCTATTTTTTGAGGTCCGTTATCGAAGATTAGTTGGCTATAGGTCTGTGTGTTCATTTCTGGGTTTTCAATTCTGTTCCATTGGTCCTGAAGTCTGTTCTTGTGCCAGTACAATGCTGTTTTGATTACTATGGCTGTGTAGTAGAGTTTGAAATTTGGTATTGATATTCCTCTAGCCCTATTCTTTCTGTTGAGGATTGTTTTTGCTCTTCGGGGTCTTTTACTGTACCATATGTATTTTTGGATTGCCTCTTCTAATTCCTTGAAGAATGAGGTTGGAATATTGATAGGTATCACATTGAATTTGTAGATAGCCTTGAGAAGTATTTCCATTTTCATGATGTTGATCTTTCCAATGCAGGAGCATGGGAGTTTTTGCCACTTTCTAAGTTCTGTTTTAATTTCCTTTTTCAGGTTTTCAAAGTTTTCATCATAGATGTCCTTCACTTCTTTGGTTAAGTTAATTCCTACGTATTTTATTTTTTGTGGGGCTGTTACGAATGGAATTGCTTTCCTAATTTCAGCCTCACTTTTTTCATTGTTGGCATACAGAAAAGCCATTGATTTTTGAGGGTTACTTTTATACCCTGCTACTTTGCCAAAGTTTTGAATCAGCTTGAGTAATTTGGGAGTGGGGTCTGTGGGATTCTTTAAATACAAGATCCTGTCATCTGCAAAGAGGGAGAGATTTACTTCTTCTGTCCCTATTTGGATCCCCTTTATGTTTGCATCTAGTCTTATTTGTAGCTAGACATTCTAATACTAGATTGAAGAGAAGTGGAGAGAGTAGACGTCCTTGTCTCATTCCTGAGTTAAGAGGAAATAGTTTAGTTTTTCACCATTAAATAGAATGCTGGCTGTTGGTGTGTCATATACAGCCTTTATTGTATTGACGAATGTTCCATGGATTCCTAATTTTTCCAGAACCTTCATCATAAAGGGGTGTCAGATCTTGTCAAATGCCTTTTCTGCATCTATTGAGATAACCATGTGGTTCTGACACTGCTCCTGTTGATGTGATGAATTATACTAATTGATTTCCGTATACTGAACAAGGTTTGCGTCCCTGAAATGAATCCTGTTTGATCTTGGTGCATGTTTTTTTGGATGTATTGTTGAAGTTGATTGGCCAAAATTTTGTTGAGAAGTTTTTCATAAGTGTTCATCCAAGAAATGGGTCTATGGTTCTCTTTCTTTGTTGAGTCCCTGCCTGGTTTTGGCATTAGGGTTATGATTGCTTCATAGAATGAGTTCGGTAGTGAACTTTCTCTTTCCATTTCATTAACGAGTTGGAGGGGTATTAGTTTGAGCTCTGCTTTGAAGACCTTGTAGAATTCCGCTGTGAAACCGTCTGGATCTGGGCTTTTCTTAGATGGGAGAACTCTTATTACTATTTATATTTCAATGTTTCATATGGGCCTGTTAAGGTGATTTAACTCATCTTGGTTTAGTTTTGGCATGTCAGTATTTGCTAGGAAAAGGTCCATTTCTGCCAAGTAAACAATCTTATTAGCATAAAGTTTTGAGAAGTATTTCCTTATAATGTTCTGAATCTTGGTTGTTTCTCTGGTGGTGTTTCCATTCTCATCTCTGAGTTTATTTATTTGGGTGTGTTCTTTTCTTTTTTGATAAGATTTGTTAAGGGTCTGTCAATTTTGTTAATTTTTTTGAAGAACCAACTCTGTTTTGTTGATTCTTTCTTTTGCTTTTTTTGGATTCTAATTCATTTAATTCTGATTTAATTTTAATTATTTCTTTCTGTCCATTGGGTTGGCGTTTATCCTGCTGCTCTTTTTCAAGGAGTTTCAGATGTCTCATTAAATTGTTGGTTTCAGATCTCTCCAATTTGTTGATGTAGGAACTCAGAGGTATAAACTTGCCTCTGAGTACTGCCTTTGCTGTGTCCCAGAGGAGCTGGTAATTTGTGTGCTCATTTTTGTTGAATATCATGAACATTTGAATTTCCTTTCTAATCTCTTCCATGATGCACTTGTGATTCAGCAGTGTGTTATTCAGCCTCCATGTGTTACAGGACTTTCTTTAGTGGCTTTTGGTGTTGAGTCCTACTTTTAATCCCTTGTGGTCTGAGAGAATGCAAGGTATAGCTTCAATTTTTCTGAATTTGGACAAGTTTGCTTTGTGACCTAAAATGTGGTCTATTTTGGAAAATGTTCCATATGCTGCTGAGAAAAATGTGTATTCTGATGCTGCTGGGTGAAATCTTTGGTAGATGTCTGGTAAATCTAGTTGATCTATGCAGTTGTTTAGATATGCAGGTTCTTTGTTGAGTTTTTGCCAACTTGATCTATCTAGTGGGGATAGTGGTGTGTTAAAGTCCCCAACAATTAATGTCTTTGGATCTATGTGGGATTTGAGGGAAAGTTGGGTTTCTTGGATAAATATGGGTGCTCCGTTGTTTGGTGAATAGATATTTAGACTTGTAATATTCTCCTGAAGGAGAGATACATTAATTAGTATGTAGCAACCTTCTTTATCTCTTCTCGCTAATTTTAATTTGAAGTCTATTTTATCTGATATTAGGATTGCAACTCCCGCCTGTTTATGGGGCCGTTTGCTTAGTAGATTTTGTTCCAGCCATTCACATTGAAAATGTGTTTGTTTTTATGGGCAAGATGTGACTCCTGCAGGCAGCAGATAGAAGGTTCTTGCTTTTTAATCCAACTAGACAGTCTATGTCTCTTAATTGGAGAGTTAAGTCCGTTAACGTTAAGAGATAGAACTGAGAAGTATTTGGGAGCTCCTGCCATTTTATCTACCTTCTTGGGGGCTGTGGCAACTGGGTTCTTTCTATGGTTCTTGGATTCTCAATTTGGCTGCAGTTTCTTGGCCTTTTTTGTGGTCTTGTTGGTTTTCTATGTATGGGACATCTTTAAGAATCTTTTGTAGGGCTGGTTTGGTGGAGATATAGTGTTTCAGTTTTTCTTTGCTATGGAAAGTTTTTATTTGACCTTCATTTATGAAGGAGAGTTTAGCTGAGTACAGTTTTCTTGGTTGATAGTTGTTTGTCTTTACGACACGGCATACATCATTCCAGGCTCTTCTTGTTTGATTGTCACTGCTGAGAAATCTGAGGTGATTCTAACTGTTTTCCTTTTATAGGTGATTGATATTTTCTCCTTGACAGCTTTAAGGTTCTTTTCCTTGGTCTGAATTGATCCTGTGAGGATTATAATGTGATGCTGGTTTGTCCTGTTCTGGTCTGGTCTATTTGGAGTTCTAAAAGCTTCTTGTATCTGAATAGGCCTATCTTTTTGCATGTTTGGGAAGTTATCTGCTAGGATCCTGTTAAACAAATTTCCTAGACCATTAACTTCTGTTTCTAGGTGCTCCTCTACACCCATTATTCTCAGATTAGGCTTTCTGATGGTGTCTTCCAAATGTTGAATATATCTATCGTATTTCTTGGACTTTTCTTGGAGGGTTGTATGTTCTTTCTCTAATATATATGTTGTCTAAGTGCCTAAGACTTCGTAGGAACATAGTAGATATCATTGAATACTAGATACATGGCTCTGGCACTCTCTACTAATACGCATTTATTGGCATACTATCACCTGCCTATCCATGTATGGCTATTTTGGCCACCTCTGGGGCTTGATCTCAGCGCCTGCCAAGAATTTCATCCTGGAGTAAGAATCCAAGTGTGACACCTGTTTTTGTTTTCTGGGAGAGTGCTGGGTGTCAGGCATGATGGAGAACAAATCTACAAATCTATATACTATGTGATAATATGTAAACAATGTAATACATGTTTAGATGTTCTCACAGTCGGTAAAATAAATGGTAAATAAATGAATAAAACAACAAATACAATGAATAACCACACCAAACATGATATAGACTGAACATCTATATGGAAGTTCAATCCTATCTTTAAAATATATATAAGGAGTATGACTGGGGCATGAATTCAGGCATAGGGAACAGGCCTGAATTTCTGGTCTTCAAGCACAGTGAGCTTCCCCTTCCCCCACAGTGCAACATAGTTACCAGTCCCTAAGTTCAAGTCCCAGGCCTTGCAGACAAAAAAAATTGCACATTCCAAGCCAAGGAGTTTCATTAGCATTTTTAATATTTTTTAAAAGTTCACTTTGCCTTTATTTGAAACATTTTGATTTTATAACATGAGAGTTTTTAAAAAAGAGGGTTTAAACTTTTACATTTCAGCATAGCACATTGGTGTTTTTGACCATTTATCATGAAGAATGAGAATGAAAACGAGGATATCATTTCTCCCTAGAAGGTTGGGACAGTTGATGTTATTTCTTATTTTTCTTTTTTCTTTTCTTTTTTTTTTTGTCAGTCGTGGTGCTTGAACTCTGGGCTTGGGTACTGTCCCTGTGCTCTTCAACTCAAGGCAAGCGCTCAAGCACTTGAGCTACAGCACCACTTCCAGTTTTCTAGAGGTTTATTGGAGATAAGAGTCTCATAGATTTTCCTCCTTGGCTGGCCTTGAGTCACCTACCTCAAATCTAAGCCTCTTGGGTAGCTAGGATTATAGGCGTGAGCCACCTGTGCCCGGCAGTTGATGTTATTTCTATTTAGAGTTATTTTTATAACTATAAAAGGTCTGCAATTGTGTCCTGTGAGTTTTCCTCAGTGCCTACCACGAAATAGACTAGGGAAGTCCTCATACAACCAAAGGTTGAGTTTCAGAATAAACACTCACTTCTGTGAGGACAGTAAGTACTTGTAAGCATTTTGGGAATAAACTGGGTTGTAAAATGAAAAACAAAAACATTGGTAATAAGATGTAGCTCAGTTGTGGAATAGTTGCCTAAAGAGCATAAGACCCTGGAAGAAAAGTTTCCTAAAGCTCAGAATGTTAGAATTTTGTATGAACAAACTTCTTTCCTTTTTTTTTTTTTTTTTTTTTTTGTTGGTGGTGGGGCTTGAACTCTGAGATTGGGCAATATCCCTGCGCTCTTCAGCTCTTTGCGAGCACTCTACAGCTTGAGCCACATCACCACTTACGGTTTTCTAGTGGTTTATTGGAGGTAAGAGTCTCCCGGACTTTCTGCCCTGGCTTGCCTTGAACTGCCATCCTCAGATCTCAGCCTCCTGAGTAACTAGGATTATAGGTGTCAGCCACTGACGCCTGGTGCATAAACAAACATTTTAAGATTGATTCTAAGGAAAGAAACTTCGAACATACTTTTTGTACAAATAATTTATAATGCCATGGTTAAGGCACTAATTTAGAAGTATTTTTTCATTGGCTGGTTTCTTAGTTTATTTATATATATATATATATATATACATTATTAATTTATATATACACATATTGTTAAAAACATAGGTTTGAAGTGTACCTAAGAACATAGCTGCTCATGTAAAATTATACAAATGCACAAGCTTGATTTTTTATTTTCAGTTTGTTGGTACCATAAATTAGGTGGGATTTGTGTACTGTTGTTTTGTTCTCTGTTTTTGGAGGATTTATCTCCTTTATCGCTCTACCCACCTCTCCCTGCACCTGAACTCAGCTTGCTCTTTCTTGGCTTGATTGTTCATAGCTGATTTTCTACCACTTCAGCCATACCTGTAGACTGGCTTTTTGCCAGTTAATTGGAGATGATATCTCTCAGGATTTGCTGTCTGGATTGGCTTTGAAACTTCATCTTCCAGTTCTCACCTCCTGAGTAGCTGGGATTACAGATGTGAGCCACTGGGGTGCCTAGGGATAAATTAATTTGGTTGATGTATTCTTTCTGTTTTTCTAAGCATGGGATCATCTACTATAGAATTTCAATGAATGTCCTGGGTCTGAAGTAAGATATATAATACATATGTAAATCTGTATAGTTCTCATAAGATGTAATCAATTTAATACATGCTATAAGTGTAATAATAGTCAATAAAATAATGAATGAATAATACAAAAAGTAAAATAAATACACTCAAAGCAAATTGCAATAAACATAAATATGTAGATATTGATCATTATTTCAAATGCAGATGAATATTACATTAACAGGGCTGTGGATTGAATTCAGGCCTAGGGAACAGGCCTGAATTGCTTGTCTTCCAAGAGGGTGAGTTTCCCTGTCTCCCCGCCCCCTCCAGTGAATTAGAGTTGCCCAGACTCTGAGTTCAATTCCCAGGGCACGAACTCCAAGCCAGGGAGCTTCATTAGTATTGTATGTATGTATGTATGTATGTATGAATGTATGTATGTATGTATGTATATATCATGGGACTTGAACTCTGGCCTTGAGAGCTGTCCTTGTGCTCTTCAGCTCAAGGCGAGCACTGTAATGCTTGAGCCACAGCACCACTTCTGGTTTTCTAGTGGTTTATTTGAGATAAGTGTCTCAAAGACTTTCTTGCCTGGGCTGGCTTTGAAACGTGATATTCAGATCTCAGCGTCCTGAGTAGCTAAGATTACAGGTATGAACCATAGCCAGCGCCAGGCTATTTTTAAATATTTTTAATTAATTAAGTTATTTATTAAGTTATTTATTTATTTTAATTTTTTTTTGCCCAGCACGAGGCTTGAACTCATATCGTGGCAACTCTGCCTCAGCTAACATCACCCTAGGCTGGGATGGTGTAGCCTCTGGCCCCACAGCCCATCCTGGAATACTAGGCCTCCGGGGCTGACAGGAAAACAAAATGAAAATGACACCAAAAATAAAAGCCAGGAACCACCCACCAATGGCAATTTCTTGGTTTTCCTTCCTTGCATGGTGACCATCCCGGGTCCAAGTAACACTGCTGCAACCTGTAGGTCCCTTGGCATTGCTGAAGGCTGACGGGCTGTCAGTGAAGCCATAGGCCAACCTGGACACCTAGGCCCTCTGTTTGAATCCCAGTCATGCTACTTACAAAGGGCTGGAGAGCCTAAGAAACCATTGCCTGTCCATAGGAACGCCAGAGAAATGTGATTAATGTTATGGTTGGATGAGTAGTTCATCAATCAGTCTAGTATAAATTTAGACCCAATAATCACAGAACACAGATTGATTTTAATTCATAGTTTATTATGCATTAAAAGAAAACTATTCATTAAGTGGAGTCCTTACTAAAGACCTGAGAATCTCTACGAACGTAGTATATGTCATTTAATTCCACATAGACATCACTGGCAGTATAAAAATATCTAAATATATATTTATCTGGATACCATCGTCTGCATAGAAAAGTACTGCTATTTTGGCCAAATCTGTGGTTCCATCCTAGGTCCTCGGATCCACTTGGCAGCTGAATGGGCTAGAGGCTGCCATGCTGACAATCACCTATTCATGAATTGGGACTTTTAGGCCCTCAGTTCAGGTACCAGCATTGCCAAAAATTTCGTCTTGGAGTAAGATTCCAAGTGAGACACCTATTTTCTATTTCTGTGCAAGAGCTGGGTGTCAGGTAGTCAGGTATGATGTACATAATATGTGTGCTATGGAATAGATTGGAATAAATGTAATAAATGATATAGGTTCACTCACAGTCCATAAAATAAATGTTAATTCAATCACTCAATAATAATATATAATGAATCACTCCAACAAACACGATACAGACTGAATATATAGATGTAAATATAAATCACATAGTGAAAATGTCTATAAATGTTACATTTTTTGGGCTGGTGCTTGAATTCAGGCCTAGGGAAGAGTTGAGAAGTTCATGCATGATTCACATAGGAAATGATAGGCAAAACCTCTGGCACAACAATTATTTTTAATTAAGACTTCACAAAATGTGACAATAATAATTACATTCAGGAAATCGAGGCATAGGGAAAGATCCAAAAATTGGTAGTCACATGGTAGATAGGATTCCAACACAGCTTGCCACATCTTCTTTATACAAATAGGTATTTATGAGCACACTAGCTTCAGCTTATGAATGGATGAATATGGTGTACAAACCCCACCCCAGAGCTCAATCTCAGGTCCTGGGTAGGGCCTAGATCCTTAGTAGCTCAAAAGCTGGTGTGCTCATATGGACCCATTAGAAATTTGGGCCTGCTAGTCCCAGAGTTCAACTCCCAGCAATGCCAAAAGGTTCATCCTGATGTGAGAAACCAATTCTTACAACTGATTTCCTGTCCTGTGAAAGTCCTGGGCCTCATCGAGGATGGAGAATGCTATATAGGCAAGTCTATAGCCATGGGAATAGGTTGTCATCCATGGCAGCACAGATATACCTGCCACCATACTCAATAAAATACACAATACATCTTTGAATAAGACTCAAAATTTAAAAAATTGAAAGCAAGATGCATGCCACACTTGTATGTAAATAGAGATCCTATGTTTAAAAAAAGTAAGCTTGTTATTTTGTCCACTGCTTGGGCATCAAATTAGGCCCTGGCCAGGCCTGACATTCTAGTCTTCAGGGATGATGAGCTTCCCCTTCCCCCACAGTGCAACAGGGTTACCCAGACCTGAGTTCAAATCCCAGGCCTAACAAAAGATTCATCTTGATGTCAGAAGCCAGTCATTGCGCCTGATTTCCTCTAATGTGGAAGTACTGGGTCTCAGCTAGGATGGAGAATGAATGCATAGGCAACCCTATAACCATGGGAACAGGTCATCATCCATGTCAGCAGAGTTATACCTGTCACCATCCTCAGTAAAATACATAATATCTCCATGTATTAGACACAAAGTAAGGAGAAGGATTGCACTGAATGCAAGATGCTATACACACATATATTTCAATCAATACATAGCCTATGTTTCAAGTATGAATTTATGCCTATCCTGGCCGTCACTGGCACAACCTCAGGTCCTGAGAATGAATTAGCTCCTTAGTTGCTCACATGCTGGTGTCCTCACCTTCACTCTTTCACCAATTGGGCCTGTTAGGCTCTTAGTTCAAATCCCAACACTGCCAAAAGCAGAATCCTGATGTGAGAAGTCCATTGATCCCTCTGTTTTCCTGTCCCAAGTATGTCCTGTGTCTCAGCTAGGATGGAGAAGGTGTAGGAAACTCTATAGAAATGGGAATAGGTTGCCATCCATGTCAGCACAATTATATCTGTCATCATACTCAATAAAATACAAAATGCATCCCTGACTAAGACACACAATAAAAAGAACTACACTGAAAACATGATGCATTCCACACATGTATGTAAATAGAGATCCTATGTGTAACATAGGTGGGCATATGATTTTTGCCTGAGCTGGGGCTTCAATTCAGGCCCTGGGACCAGGCCTGACCTTGTAGTCTTCAAAGATAGTGAGCTTCTCCTTCCCCCACAGTGCAACAGAGTTACCTAGACCTGATCTCACATCCCAGCTCTGGCAGTAAAATGGCGCGAATTCTGAGCTAGGGTGCTTCATTGATAATTTTTCAATTTTTTACTATTTTTTGCCAGACCTGGGCTTGAACTCAAGCTGTGGCAACTCTGCCTCAGGTCTGATGATCCTAGGCTGCAGCCTCTGGACCCACAGCCCATCCTCAGATCCTAGGACTCCAGGGTTTGTAGGAAAACATAAAAAGCCGGAGGAGAAAAAAGCAGCGGGAAGTTCCACCTGGCGCTTTTAGGTTTATTTTCATTTGAATGTTGACCATGGTGAGACCAAACCCGGTGGACTGCAGATTGAAGGTGACCTGGTGTGGCTGAAGGCCTGCTGGCTATCAGGGGAGCCGCAGGATGACCGGGCAACGGAGGCCCCGAGGTCGAATTCTGGTCAGCCATCCTACATTGAGGGAATAGCTGGAGTTCCTGAGATACTCAATTCCAGACCTAGAAAGAGCCGTGAAATGCGATCAATCTCTTCTTTGAATGAGTAGTTCCTGAGGATTCGAGTAGGAAATGATAGTCAAGACTCATGGGGTATCGATTATTTTTAGTGAAGAGTTGATGAAGCGTGACCATAATCATCACAGTCATTAAATGGAGACATTGGGGAAGATCCACAGGGTAGATTGGATTTCATCACAGGTCGCCATCTCTCCTACTCTATACAGATAAGTACTTATTTGCTTACTACCTTCAGCTTATGAATGGATGGCTATTGTGCTCACCCTCCCTTACCCCTGGGACTCGATCTCAGGTCCTGGGAACGGCCTAGCTCCTTAGTGGCTCACAGGCTGGTGTGTTTACGTGAACCCATTCGCCTATTGGGCCTGCTAGGAGCTGAGTTCAGATCCCAGCAGTGCTAAAATATTCATCCTGTCAGAAGTGAGACGTTGCACCTGTTTTCCTTTCCTGTATGAGTTCTAGGTTTCTGCTAGGATGGAAAATGCATGGGCCACCCTGTGGCCATGGGAAAAGGTTGTCATCCATGTCAGCCCAGTTACACCTGTCATATATACTCAAGAACATACATAATACATCCATGAATAGCATACAAAATAGAGAGGATATCTACACTCAATGCACTAGGCAGTCCACACATGGATGTGAATATACATCCCATGTTTCAATGATGCATTGAGGACTCTTGTGGCCTCCCTGGGGCTTGATCTCAGCTCCTGGGAACAGCCCAGCTCCTTAGTGGCTCACAGGCTGGTTTGCTCATGTGGACCCATTGGTCAGATGGGCCTCCTAGGCCCAGAGTTCGAATCACAGCACTTCCAAAAATTCACCCTGATGTGAGAAACCATTCGTTGCACCTGTTTTTCTGTGCTGTGCAAGTTCTGGTGTTGCAGCTAGGATGGAAAATGCATAAGCAACTCTATACTCATCGGAATAGCTTGTCATGTAGGTCACCACAGTTATATCTGTCATCCTATACTCAAGAAAATACACAATACATCAATGAGTAAGACACCAGATAAAGACAATGACTACACCGAACCCAAGATGCCACCCACCCATGTATGGAAATAGAGATCCTCTGTTTAAATTCTGAATTTATGACTACTATAGAGCCCACCAGGGCTTGATCTCAGCTCCCAGGAAAGACCTAGATGCTTAGTGGCTCACGTGCTGGTGTGCTCACCATGACTCATCCACCACTTGATTCTGGTAGGCCTTGAGTTCAAATCCTAGCACTACCAAAAGATTCATCCTGATTTGAGAAGCCAATGGTTGCACCTGTTTTCCTATGCTGTGAAATTCCTGGGTCTCAGCTAGAATGGAGTATGCTATATAGGCAACTCTATACTCATGGGAATTGGTTGCCAGCCATGTCAGCATAGTTATAACTGTTATCACACTCAGTAAAATACATATTGCATCCACAAATAAGACACGAAATCAAGAGAATGAGTACAATGAATGCAAGATGCTGCCCACCCATGTATGGAAATATAGCTCCTGTCTTTAAATTATGATTACATGAGTATATTGACCCCGCGGGGCACGAGCTCAGGCCCTGTGAATGGCCTAGCACCTTAGTGGCTCACAGGATGGTGTGCTCACCTTGACCCATTCCCCAATTCTGCTTGCTAAGCTCTGAGTTCAAACCCCAGCACAGCCAAAAGATACATCCTGGTGTGAGAAACCAATGAATCCACATGATTTCCTGTCCTGTGAAGGTCCTGGGCCTCATCGAGGATGGAGAATGCTATATAGGCAACTCTATAGCCATGGGAATAATTGTCATCCATGAAAGCACAGATATTCCTGCCACATACTCAATAAAATACACAATACATAATAATAAGACTCAAAATTAAAATGAGAATAAGACTCAAAATTAAAAAATAACTACATTGAAACCAAGATGCATATCACACCTCTATGTAAATAGAGATCCTATGTTTAAAAAAAGTAAGCTTGTTATTTTGTCCACTGCTGGGGCTTCAAATCAGGCCCTGGACTAGGCCTGACATTCTAGTCTTCAGGGATGATGAGCTTCCCCTTCACCCCAGTGCAACGGGGTTACCCAGACCTGAGTTCAAATCCCAGGCCTAACAAAAGATTCATCCTGATGTCAGAAGCCAGTCATTGCGCCTGATTTCGTCTAATGTGGAAGTACTGGGTCTCAGTTAGGATGGAGAATGAATGCATAGGCAACCATGGGAACAGGTTGTCACCCATGTCAGTACAGTTATATCTGTCACCTTACTCAGTAAAATTCACAATACCATTATGAATTAGACACAAATTAAGGAGAAGAAATGTACCGAATACAAGATGCTGCCCACACATATATGTTAATACATATCCTATGTTTCAAGTATGAATTTATGCCTATCTTGCCCTCCCTGTGGCTCATTGTCAGGTCCTGGGAATGGCTTAGCTCCTCAGTTGCTCACATGCTGGTGTCCTCACTTTCACTCTTTCACCAATTGGGCCTGTTAGGCTCTCAGTTCAAATCCCAACACTGCCAAAAGCAGAATCCTGAGGTGAGAAGCCCATTGATCCCCCTGTTTTCCTGTCCTGTGAAAGTCCTTGGTCTCAGCTAGCATGGAGAAGACATAGGCAACTCCATGGACATGGGAATAGGTTGTCATCCATATCAGCACAGTTATATCTGTCATCATACTCAATAAAATACAAAATGCATCCCTGGCTAAGACACACAATTAAAAGAATAACTACACTGAAAGCATGATGCATTCCACACATATATGTAAATAGAGACCGTATGTGTAAAATAGTTAGGCATATGAATTTGGCAGTGCTGGGCCTTCAATTCAGGCCCTGGGACCAGTGCTGACCTTGTAGTCTTCAAAGATGGTTAGCTTCTCCCTCCCCGACTGTGCAACAGAGTTACCCAGACCTGAGTTCAAATATCAGCTCTGGCAGTAAAATGGCACGAATTCTGCACTAAGGTCCTTCATTCATATATATATGAATCCTTGAATCCTAGGATCCCAGGGCTTGCAGGAAAAAAGAAAGCTGCGAGGGGAAAAAAAAGCGGTGGGAAGTTCCACCTGGTGCTTTTATGTTCATTTCCCTTTGTATGGTGATCATGGTGGGTCTGAACCCGGCGACCTACAGAGTGAAGATTACCTGGAGTGGCTGAAGGCCTGCAGCTATTGCAGAAACCCCAGGCCATCCAGGCAAAGAGCCCCAGAGGTCGAATCCCGGTCAGGCCCCCTACATTGAGGGATTGGCGTGAGATCCTGAGATACGTTTCTGGACCTAGGAAGAGCTGTGGAATGTGATCAATCTCATCCTTGAATGAGTAGTTTCTGCAGGATGTGAGCAGGAAATGATAGGCAAGATTCCTGGGATATTGTTATTTTTAATGAAGAATTGATGAAGCATGACCATAATCATCACAGTCATGAAATGGAGGCATCAAGAAAGATCTAAGAATCAGTTGTCACAAGGTAGATTGAATTCCATCACAGGTCGCCATCTCTCCTACTCTAAACAAATATACATACTATCTACCGCTTATGAATGGATGACTATTGTGCTCTCCACCTGCCCTCCCCCCAGGGCTCAATCTCAGGTCCTGGGAACAGCCTAGTTCTTTAGATGCTCACATCATGGTGTCCTCATCTTGACCCTTTCTCCAATTGGGCTTGCTAGGCTCTGAGTTCAAATCCCAACACTGCCAAAAGAGGAATGCAGGTGTGAGAATCCAATCCATCCACCTGTTTCCTGTCCTGTGAAAGTTCTGGGTCTCAGCTAGGATGGAGAAGGCTTAAGCAACTCTATAGACATGGGAATAGATTGTCATCCATGCTAGCATAGTTATATCTGTCATCATGCTCAATAAACAAAATTCATCCATGACTAAGACACACAATAAAAAGAATAATTGTACTGAACGAATGTATGTGAATAGAGATCCTATGTTTAAAATAGATGGACATATGATTTTTGCCAGTGCTGGGGCTTCAATTTAGGCCCTGGGAGCATGCCTGACCTTGTATTCTTCAAGGATGGTAAGCTTCCCCTTCCCCCACAGTGCTATAGTGTTACCTAGACTGAGTTGGAACCACAGCTGTGGCAGAAAAATGGTGGGAATTCTGAACTAGGGTGCTTTATTAGTTTTTAGGGTTTTTTTGTTTTTTGTTTTGCTAACCTAAGGATTTGAACTCACTTCATGGCAACCCTGCCTCAGCTTCGATCACTTTAGGCTGGTGGGCTGCAACAGGCCCATAGTCGACCCTGTGATCCTAGGCCCTGAAGCCTTGCAGGAGTAAACACACACACACACACACACACACACACACACACACACACACACACACACACACACACAGAAAAATAGCCACAGGATGAATTTTTTTACATTTTCTTCCTTTGCATGATAACCAATCTGGGTCAAAATTACACGGCTATAAAAGATACTTCACTTTGCATTGTCCATGGCTAGCGGACTATAGGAAAAGCCACAGGCCCTTATGTCATCACAGGCCCTGATTTTGAATCCTGGTCCTGATACCTATCAGTGGGGCGACTTCCTAAGAGACTCATTCCTATGTATGGGAATAATGATGGAATGTGAGCAAATTCATGATTGAATGAGAAGTTTCTGCGGGCACCGTTCTAGTCTAAAATTAGATGCAATGATCCTAGGATGTTGTTGATCTTAATGAAAAGTTTATTAAGCATGAAAACAATACTATTCCTTCAATGGAGGCATAATAAATACCTAAGAGTTGGTAGGAACATAGTTGATGTCATTGAATCCTAGGTAGATGTCTCTGGAATTCTATACAAATATATATTTATTGATATATACCACCTGCCTATCCATGTATGGCTATTTTGTCCACCCCTGCAGCTCAATCTCAGGGTCTGGGAACTGACTGGCAGCTTCCTTGGCTAGAGGTTGCCCTGTTGACACACCCATTCATGAATTGGGTCTGCTAGGCCCTGAGTTCAGATCCCAGCACTGCAAACAATTGGATCATGGAGTAAGAAGCTGAATGTGACACCTGTTTTCCTTTTCTCTGAGAGTCCTAGGTGTCAGACATGATGGAGAACACATCTACAAATTTAGATACTATGTGATGGGATGTCATCAATATAATAAATGGAATGCGTGTCATCACAGTAAATATATGATAAATAAATGAATAAAACAAAAATATAATCAATAACCACAATATGGACTGAACATTTATAGGTAAGTACAAATCTTATCTTTATAATGTATATAAATAGTATGTTTTCCAGGGCTGGGGATTGAATTCAGGCCTAGAGACCAGGCCCGACTTTCTTGTCTTCAAGCATGGTGAGCTTTTCCTTCGTCCACAGTGCTGCAGAGTTTCCCAGACCTTGAGTTCAAATCCAAAGTAGAAAAAATGGTGAGAATTGCAAGACAGGGAGCTAATTTTTGTGTGTGTGTGGAGGGGAGGGGTTTTTGTTTTGTTTTGTTTTTTGCAAAGTAAGGTCTAGAACTCAGATCATGGCACTCTGCCTCAGCTTCTATCACCCTAGGCTGCAGCCACTGGAGCCACAGCCGATCCTGGGATCCTAGACCTCCAGGCCTTGTGCTGGGAAAAAATATGCACAGAAAAAAAGTGGCAGAACCGGGCGCCAGTGGTTCACACCTGTAATCCTAGCTACTCAGGAGGCTGAGATCTGAGTATCTCGGTTCAAAGCCAGGAAAGTCCATGATACACTTATCTCCAAGAAACCACTAGAAAACTGGAAGTAGCGCTGTGACTCAAGTGGTAGAGTGCTTGCCTTTAGCTGAAGACCACAGGCACAGCACCCAGGCCCAGAGTTCAAGCCTTATGACCGACCCCCACCCCCCCAAAAAAGAAGTGGCAGGATTGCGTTTTTACATTTTATTTCTTTGCACTGTGACCATTTAGGTCTGAATGACACGGCTCCAAAAGGTACTTCACCTTGTATTGCTGAAGGATGGCGGGCTATTGGGGAAGCCATAGTCTTGCATGGCAATGTAGGCCTAGAGTTGAATCTCAGTAATGCCACTTCCAGATGGCGGAAATCCTAAGAGACTCATTCCCATCCATAGTAATAATGATGGAATGTTATCAATGGCACTGTTGAATGAGCTGATCATGAATACTACTCGTATAAAATTAGACATCATGATTTCAGCAGACTGATTTTAATATGAAGCATTAAAAGAATACTATTTCTTACAGAGATGCAATAATTTCAGGACACTGATTTACTTAATAGTTTATTAAGGATGAAAACAATAACATTAATTACATGGAGGCATAATAAATACACAAGGATTGGTAGGAATGTAGTCTACATAACTGAATAATGTGTAGACATATCTGGCAATCTATAAAGATATATATTTATTAGCATACTTCCATCTGGGTGTCACTCTGTTCTTATTTTATCAAAACCTGGGGCTCGATTTAAGGTCCTAGAAACTGCCTGTCAGCTCAATTTGCCCCAGGATGGCGTGTTGACACTCACCCATTCATGAATTGGGCCTTGTAGGCCATGAGTTCAGATGCCAGCACTCCCAAAAAATGAATTGTAGAGTAAGAAGCTGATGGTGACAAACATTTTCCTTCTTTTGTGAAAGTCCTGGGAGTCAGGTATGAAGTGGAACACATATGCAGACCTATATCCTATGGAATCAATGTTCTATGTGCCATAATAGTCAATAAAATTAATGGCCAATACATGAATAAAACAAAAAATAAAAATGAATACACTGAACTCTATATATAGTCAACCTATGTATATAAATATAAATCATATATTTAAAATATATACGAATAGGATGTTTTCTAGTGCTGGGGATCGATTTCAGGTCTAAGGAACAGACTTGAATTTCATGACTTCAAGGAGGTGAGCTTCCCCTTTCCACACAGTGCAAAAGAGTTACCCAGACCATGAGTTCCAATCCCAGTCCTGACAGAAAAAATGAAAAATGGCAGCTGTATACTATGTGATGTCCAATTCTTAGGTATTTCATTCTGCCTCCATTTAATGAATGTGATTGTTTAAATGCTTTATAAAGTATTAATTAAAATTGATCAGTGTCCTATAATTTAACTGTGTATAATTTTATCCTAGAATCATTCAAGAACTGCCCATTCAATCACATATATCACATACCATTGGTATTCATATGGATAGGATTGAGTTTTTTAGGATCACCTGCCATTTGGAGGTGGCAGGACCAGGATGTGGGCTCCAGCTCTCACCACTTAAACCCAAGGATAAGGAAATCACCGGTCTGTCCAAGAACATCAGCAAGACCAATGATTAGGCAGGCACCAATGGCTCTCAGCAGTCCTCCTTGATACTTACAAGGCTGTGATAGGAGGATCATGGTCAAAGTCACCCTAGGCAGGAAAGTCCTTGAGACCCCTGTCCAACTTCAGTGCCAACAGAAGCCAGAATTAGAGCCATGTGGCTTCACTAGTTGAGGGCTAGCCTTGAACAAAAGCAGCTCAAGGACTGTCCCCAGATCCTGAGTTCAAGGTTAGGGACTGGCAACAAACAGACATACACAACAATCTGTGCAGCCATCCAGCTAAAGCAGGTCACCCTCTTGTCCCCAACTGGACTGGACAGAGTTTCATGTGAATGGGGCTGCTGTCATCTTGACTCTGCCCATTCTGTCTGCATCACAGGATTCCGTCCACACCCCCATTCTTTCATGGTTCTTTCTGACCAATGGGAAACAAGAATGGTGGCCATGCCCATATTCCATGCTGCCCAGTAGCACCTGGATTCTCTCAGTTGGATGACACCACTACTAGCAGTCGAGGAAGGTAGAGGTGGCTGAGTGGTGAGCAAGAGACTTGAGGCCACATTGTAGTAGAGTAGGAAATTGAGGTCCTAGACAGTGAGTGGGTGAATAGGGGATTTCCCAGACCTTGGGAAAGTGGCCAGCCCATCTTTCCTGTCCCAGCGCTCAGATGTCTGAAACAACAGGACTCCATGAGAGAACTGCAGGCAAGAAATTGCCACAAGAACACTGGCAGAAGAATCTTCCCAACAGAGCTGCAACAGTCAAGAAAACACAAAACATGAAAAAGTGAAGGAGCCCCAAGACAAACGCCACTGGGGAGTGTGATTCAAAGGAGAGTCCAGCCAAATATGATGCTGATCATGGGCCTCCCCTGCCTTTGGACACAGTCACAGCAACCAGGGTCCAGAGTGTCAATGGTCCTGATAACAACAAGGATCTGCAGAGGTGTACTGACATGTGGTGCCCACACTGGATCCCAGCAAAAGAAGAAAAGAGGCACTCTTGCCAAGACCCAACCACTGAAGCAGGAAAAGACAGACTTGCCGGATGAATGGGAGTAAAAGAGGGAGAAGATAGCCTAACTGCACGCAGCAATGAAAAAGGATCTAGAGATCCACAAGGCACCCATACAGAGGTTGGTTTGGGCAGAAAGTGATTTACAATGTTCACCAGCCCACGAGCAGCAGGCGACCAATGACAGAGAAAGGGAGCATGAAGCTCTCACCAGCTGCCTGCAGACCGCAGAGCAGCACATGGCAGAGCTGGAGATGGCGGCTTCTGTGGTCACTGCTCACATAATGAGACTGAAATGTTCTTCGAACAGCTGAATGATGTGACCCTTCAGCGAGAGGAAAAGATCAGAAGCTTCAATGACTTGGAGCAAGTGAACACTGAGTTGTAGGAGAAGCTGGAAGCACTCTGGACACAGTGGAGCAACATGAAGAGCAGAATCTGCAAGTTCCAACAAGCGCTGGCGGGGCGTGAGGTACTAAAGAGACTACTAGAAAACCTGAGCTGGATGGTGACTGCAGCGAATCTAGAGAGAGAAGACCTGAGCATTGAGAAGTCTGTGCAGAAGGGAAAGGCCCGGCGGCTGACCCAGTGGGTGAACCAACTGACAGAGGAGAAGAATCGAGGGGCAAGGTAGGCGTTTGACGTAAAGATGGAGCTGGGGGAACTGAGAAGGAAGCTGGCAGAGGCATGACCCCCTTCAGGACCATCTCCGGCCAAGCAGCAGGTGAAGGCCCAGGCCTACTGCACACAGATGGAGTTGAAAAACCTGGAGGAATAAATTCACATCCAGGTCCAGGAAAACCAAAGCCTCCGTTTCCAGAACACGGAGCAGCAGAAGCAACTGTGGAGACTGGAGGAGAAGGCCCAGGATCGGCAGGAGATCTGCAAGATCCCAAGATGTGCATGTGTGCAACGGACAGATGGAAGAACAGCTGACCCTGCTGTGGGATGCTCTCCACATGGTGAGCATTGAGGAGAAGCTAGCCAGCATATTGGACTCAGAGAAGCAGGTGAAGAAACATCTGTGGGAACAGCTGGACCACACAGAGGAGAAGATAGAGGAATTGAAAGAGGTGGCTGAGAGAGAGAGCCAAGCAGCTTGGGAGCTGCAGGAGTGGCAGGAGCAGTCCCTGGCCCAGCTTCAGGAGCTCAGAGCCACCTGTGAGCTGCACATCACCTCCAATGAGCAGCTGAGCTCCAAGAAGGAGGCCCTGCAGCAGCACCTAGAGGCAGACCCAGCTGCTGGAGCAGCTGAAGCAAGTGCAGGCCCCACCAGCTGTCAGGACCAGAAGGTACCCCCAAAGTGGCAGGACACCCTCAAGTGCCTGGAAGTGACCAGACCACAGGAGGAGTGCCTGCAGGCCCAGCTGAGCTTCCTGGCTTTCCCTGGAGAAGGGGAAGTTGAGAGCCCTGGAGAAGCAAAAGGTGAGGAGGCAACTCCCCCAGACGTGACCATCGCAGAAGATGGAGATATCCCCCAAACCGAGAGGGACATGGATCTGGGGGCGCTCTCCATGGCTGAAATCCACAGGGGGAAACTCCTGCACCAAGAGTGGCAGGCACACTGAGGGTGCCCAGTCCACCTGGCAGCTCAGTGCCAGAGAAATCTAGAGCCACTGGCCCCCCACCCTGCGAGCTGGCACCACAGCATATGTGGGGATGGGAAGAAGGACAAGTGGGCATCTGAGAAGAAAATCTTTGTCCATGACCTGCCTGTTGAAGTGGACTTCCGGAGTCCAGCGGATGAGCTCCACCATCGATGCATCCAGCTAGTGGCACACATCTGCACCATTGAGGACTCCCTCATGGCGTGTAAAGAGCAGATGTTCGTCCTGGATGAGCTGTGTCAGGAGAAAGCTGAGCACATGTGCTAGCTATCCAAGGAGAAGATGAAGAGGAGAGAGCTGTGGGAGCTGCTGTGGTTCCTCTCAGGGGAAGGCATGGACAGCTGACACCAGATGACGGCACAGGCTGAGTCCCAACCACCACCACTGCTTCAGACACCGCAGGAGCTGGGATGGTCAAAATGAGGGAGGAACAGAAAGGTTTTGAAGAATTGCCACTTCAAAGTAGTGTGGAAACTGCCGAAGGACAGGTCGGGGTACCCTACCCCGTAGAGGACTCCCTCATGGAGCACATCCTGCAGCAGAAGCCACACATGCAGATCACCCACAGCTCACAGGCTCAGGTGAGGAGTGTTCCCTGCCTTTCTTCTGTAGACTGATGCAGATGATGACTCTCTATGTGACATACTGACTCTCAAAAGCCTCAGCAGCCACCACAAGTAGGTGGCCAGGTGGCCTTCTCTCAGGCCTCCATCTGCCAGGTGATGGGAAGGGTAAACTGCGGTACTGGTAGGGCAGAGGCTGCCAGGAGGTGGCCCATATTCAAGGGACATCTAATGGACCATTGGTGGCTAGGGAAGAGGCCCATGTTATGCTTATCACAAAGAATGATCTGTTTTCAAAGGGAAAACAAGCCTCCAACAAAGATTTGTTCTTCCAGTCCTGGGGCTTGAACTCAGGGCCTGGCCACTGTCCCTGAGCTCTTTTTCTCATGGCTAGCACTCCACCACTTGAACCACAGTGCCACTTCTTGTTTTCTGATGGTTCATCAAGGATAAGAGTCTCACATACTTTCCTGCCCAAGATGGCTTTGAACCATGGTCCTCTAGATCTAAGCTTCCAGAGTAGCTAGGATGAAAGGCATGTGCCACCAGTGCCCAGCATGTGATGCCTTTTGAAGGCACCTTGGCGATTCTGTAAAAGAAGCCCTAAAGGGCCTGGATAGAGCTTGACCCAGTCAAAGAGCTGGGATGGGGGAAGGCTGATGTTCTAGCCATTCTGTTCCCCAAAATTAAAGATGCCAGCTGGTGTTGGATGCATCAAACACCTAGGTCAACAGCCACCAGGCTTAGTGGGGAAAAGGTAGAGAATACCCAAAGATTGCAGTGTAGAAATCTCTGATTTTCCATGCATGTGGTGTGTGTGTGTGTGTGTGTGTGTGTGTGTGTGTGTGTGTGTGTGTGTGTGTGTGTGTGTGTGTGTGTGTGAACTCAGGGCCTAGGCTCTATCCCTGAGTTTTCTTGCTCAAGGCTAGTGCTCTTCTACTTGAGCCACAGCCCCACTTGCTCTTTGATGGTTAATTTTAGGTAAGACTCTCAAGTACATTCCTGTCCAGGGTGATTTCAAAGCATGATGGGGTCCGCAGGGAAGCAAGAGTAAACACAACTCGCAGGTACAATCCCTATGGTGGGTGACTCCTGCCCCCCTTATAGCCAGATACGGGACATGTGGCCCCGTGCCATCGTTGGGGACTATCGTCATCTAGAGTTCAATTGGGGGAAGTGACCAGGGCCAAGCTGACTTTTGCCCACCCTGAATGCTGATTCCAGAGCAGATCTGTTCCACCCTAGGCCAAGAGAGCTCCAGGAAGCCCGGCTTCCAGGAGAACAAGGAAGGGAGAGGTCAGCTCCAGGCCAAGCTAAGAGCCTTTGGTCATGGATATCCCAACTTGGCCTTCCTGATATCTGTATGGCCTGTCAAAGAACAACCCCCCCCCAAAAAAAAATTGGAGCCATGTCTCAAAGTAGTAGAGCTCTAACATTGAACCAAAGAGCTCAGGGACAGGGCCCCCATGCTGTGAGTTCAAGACCCCCCAGCTGATTCTCCCCCATAAAACATAGGTTAGCTAAAGGTGAACTAGTAGGATTTGTGAAGTGTTTCTGAAGAATGGTGATACAGAGGAAAGTACCCTAATTGTAATGACAGCTGAACTTGTGACATGCAGCTATGTGCTGAGTCCTTCACAGGGTGCTGTTTTCTGGATCCTTCCCACATGAGGGTTTTGTGCTGAGTCCTCAAAAAGCATTTTGTGTGCTGAGTCATCACAAAGGGTGCTATATTATGAGTCATTGAGAAGAGTGGGCGGTGCTGGGTTTTCAAAGGGTGCTGTGTGCAGAGTCCATTACACAATGTACTTTATGCTGAGTCCTTCAAAAGGTGTAGTGTGCTAATTCATCCCAAAGGGTGTTATGTGCTGAGCCCTTGAGAAGGGAGGGACAGGTGAATTTTTCAATGGGTGCTGTGTGCCGAGTCCTTTCTTTACACAGGGTACTTTTGCTGAGTCCTTCAAAGGGGGCTGTATGCTGAGTCATCCCAATGGGTGCAATGTACTGCATCCTTGAGAAGAGTGGGATGAGGTGAGTTTTTCAAGTGCCGTGTGCCGAGTCCTTTATACAGGGTGCTCTGTACTGTTCTTCAAATGATGCTGTGTGTTGAGTCTTTCCACAGGGTGGTATTGCTGAGTCCTTCAAAACTCTGCTATGTGCTGAGTTTTGTAAAGGGTACTGTGCACTGAATGTTTTACACAGGGTGCTACATACTCAGCCTTTCAAAGATTGGTGTGTGTGGAGCCTTAACACAGGGTGCTATGTGCTGAGTCCTGGGAAAGAGTGCTACGTGCTGAGTTTTTCAAAGCGTGCCATGAACTGAGTCCTATACACTGTGTGCTATGGACTTCCTCCTTCAAAGGGAGCTCTATGTTGAGTCATCCCAAAGGTTACTATATGGTAAGTCCTTCAAAGGGTGCACTGTGCTGAGTCATTTACACAGGGTGCTTTGTGCTGTTTTTTTGGTGTTCTGTGTGCTGAGTCATCCCAAAGGTGCTATGTTCTGAGGTAGTTATCCCCAACAACCTCTCTCTCTCTCTCTCTCTCTCTCTCTCTCTCTCTCTCTCTCTCTCTCTCTCTCTCTCTCTCTCTCTCTCTCTCTCTCTCTCTCTCTCACACACACACACACACACACACACCTACATACACTCAGGGGTCATTGTTTTACCTGCTTGATATGTGGAGTGGAGAGGAATGGAGGAGAGTCTCCTCCAGTGGTGGGGCTGAGGGGAGATTTGATTCCCTGGCCAAGTGTTAGGGTTGGCGGCGAGTGCTGAGCTGAGGTGAGGCTGAAATTCCCATGGCCTGGAAGCCTTAGGGCCCAGTCAGGGCTGCTCTTGTAGGCAAGGGTGGAGGGCAGGACTGAGGGGAGTAGGGGGCTGGGCTGAGGAGAGGAGGGAGTGGGGCTGAGGGGAAGAGGAGGCAGTGCCCAGGGGGCTCACTGTGGTGGTAGCAGTGGCCAGAGGCTCTCAGTGGGAGGCATGCATGCACCCAGTGGTCGAAAAGTGGCCCACAAGAGGAGTTGAGGCAGAGAGAGAGAGAGCTGAGAGGAGTAAGTACATGCACAAGAGGAAGTGGCTTCAGTGGCTGGCTGAGGCCTCAATTGAGGTGAAGGGCCTGACTGGGAGCGCAGAGCATGCAGAGCTAGCACAGCAGACACATCACTTCAAGCAGCCCCACAGTGGCGCGCTGGCCATGGGCTGTCCCAAGTCCAAGGTTCTAATTATCATGGTGGTGGCAGTGGCCACAGAGGAGGAGGCCACTGAGGAGGAGGCAGCTGAAAAGGGAGCCTTAGTGGCAGCAGTGGCAGGGGTGGTGGCAGCATCAGCGAGAACAGGTCTGGCTGTGGATGAGGCGGGAGCTGAGTTGTCTGCAGCTGAGGGGGAGGAGAGGCCACACTCACCCTACCATGCACCCTCAGACCCAGCCCCTCCCTCCTCAACCTTCCCCAAGGTGCCGCATTTCAAAAATGGTGCTGCTGGCCTAGACCCAGGGAGCCTCTCTCAGTTGCCCTGCTGAGATAACACACCCCTGGCTGGCTTGTCTCAGTGACCCGGTCCAGGTCCCTGGTCCTCGGACTCCAGACCTGCCACACCTGGAGCTGCTGCTTACAGCTTCTCCCAGCAGCACACGTGAGTGGCCAACCTGCGGGCACACACCCTGGTACCCCATTGCCCAGTGAACCCATCGACCCTCCCTCACAACCTCCCCCATTCTGCGGACCCGGACCTGTTCCTCCCGCCTCCCCTCTCCTGTCCCACCTGTGCCTCCCCTGCATCCCACAGTACACCCTGGCTCTGCCGCAAATGCACCCCAGGGGTGGGGGGTGAGGGTGTGTGGCAACCCGAGGATCCCTCTCATGTCCCTAATGGCCAGTGTCCCAGGAAATGGGGAGATGCAGGGTTGGGTGAGGAGGAGGTGCCAGAGAGCTCCTGGCCTGGAGTAATGGAGCCACGCAGCCACCCATATGCACCCTTCCTCACCTTGGTGGGAACCTGGTGGCTTCAGTCTGAGGTAGGGAGCAGTATCTCCAAACCTGCCTTCTCAGGTCTTTTCCTTTTTTCTGGGGGTGGGGGTGTTGGATGCAGAAGATAGACCACCTTGCTGTGTGAGCTCTTGTCCTCTGTGCTTGGTTACCCTTTCACCTGAGGAGGGTCCCAGAAGAGCCCACTAGGGAGGTGAGAGCACTGGGGGTCAGATAGAAGATGAATATCTGGGAGGAACACACCCCCTCCCACACACAACCAGCCTATTCTCCCCACCCCAGCTGTCATCAGTTCTCACAGGGTGATCACATTTCCCAGCTCTGCCAGCATCTACTGGTGCTCCTGGTCCATCTGGTCTCCTCATCCTCCCCAAGAATGTGCCAAGTCACCCAGAAGCATCTAGGCTGGAAGTAGGAAGTCCATCCATGTATGTAACATTTAGGACCCCATCCATTTCCCAAATACCACCCCACCCCAAGTCAGACACCCCTCTGGGGCCACCATGAACCCCTGCTTGTTATCTGTCCTGGCTCTGAGGAGCCACCTGTCTCAGGACTCCTTTATCCAGCATCCTGGTCTAGGGTTTTGGTTTATGTGGAGTTAAGGTTTGTTGTTCCTAAGAGGAAGATTCTGGCCCTGGAGAAGGGAGAGGCAGGGTGGTTCTTTGTTATTAGAGTGGTGCTCCACTTTGGTGGGATCCCCTGGTTCTGACAAGGGAACCCCATGCCCCAGCTTGTACATTGTCCCAGAGGAGGAACTGATAAACTCAGGAGAGGCACTGCACTGAGTCTGTGTGTGTGTGTATGAGAGAGAGAGAGAGAGAGAGAGAGAGAGAGAGAGAGAGAGAGAGAGAGAGAGAGAGAGAGAGAGAGAGAGAGAGAGAGAGAGAGAGAGAGAGAGAGAGAGAGAGAGAGAGAGAGAAGAGAGAGGGAGGGAGAGAAATCATCTTTCACCTTGTACAGCATGACTGTGCTCAGGTGAGCGATCAGTTGGCAAATTGCAGGTGCTGCATGGACCAGACTTCGGTCACAGGTCTGGATTTGTGTGTGTGTGTGTGTTTGTGTGTGTGTGTGTGTGTGTGTGTGTGTGTCTGTGTGTGTGTTGGGAGAGCAGGGAGATGAGAACAATGGAAACATATTTAAGTCACCATGTCTAAAAAGAGCAAAAGCATTTCATTTGTGTGTATGTGTATTGTTCTTTTGTCATCAATGCCAAGTATGATCCCAGCCACAATTTTTGTTTTCTCCTTCACCGTTACATAAATTGTTTGGTGAAGGTTTCAGTAGATGTTCCTTTCCACCTCTCTCCTCCTGTAGCTCACAGTAGCTACTGGGCCTGTGTGGGTCTCCCCTTGGAGGTCTGTGTGAATCACAGTCCAGGGTGGACACCTGTCCTTCTGTCTTCAGGCTGGTGAGGGAAGTGTGACCACAGCCACACTCAAACAGCTAGACACCCTGCTCTGGTGTGTAGAGTTGGAGCTAATTCAAGGGTTGAGAATGTGTCTGCCAAACATAATTAGGGAATGAGATGGGGGGAGTAGGGCAGAAGATGTGAAGCTAGAGGGTCTGGTGAGTGGCGAATGGTGTGACATGGCAGATGGTTCACCACAAACAGGGATGAGAGGGGAACCTTACCCAGGGCTTTGTCGGTTTCCATGGGCATCTGGGCAGGGGACTCCAGGCCCCCACTGGTGGCATGGATTCCCTCCTAGGGGAGTGCACCGGTGGGCAGCCCTCCCGAGAGTCCTGTAGATTCCAATCTGTGTCCTGCCTGGGCCGTTTCCAGCTCTGCAGTGGTAGACAAGTGTGTTCCCCCTGCTGAAGCCTGCACGGTATCAGGCCATGTCAGTTAGCTAGGGCTGGTTGAATGCCAGTTTCTGTAACCTGCTGTAGGCTGTCTGGAAGGGGACCACTGACTTTGGAAGCCTTTAACTTTGATTGGGACAACTGAAATGCCAGCTTTTCCAGGATTTTTTTTAAGCTGGCAATTACTACAAATGACTGGGATTATGGGTCAAATTAGATGGACCATTTCAGCTGCCAAACAATGATGTTCAAAGCGGCACAGGCAGAGTTCCCAAGCCAGATCGTCTCCTGTCATGAACATCCTACTTTGACTGCCTTCCTCCAGCAGCTGCTGATTCTCCTCTGGTTCTCTCTAGGGTGACCACCACAGGCAAGGACATCAGGGGAGCAGAGATTGTGACCTCTCCATCCCCAGCCTGCCAGCTGTGAGCAGAGACGATTCCCAGCACCTGCACTGGAATCTGGGAGATTCAGAGAACTGGGATGCCTCATGATCCTTTCTCTGCAACATGAAACTTGGGGTCCCGATGTGGTGGACCATCCTGTCTGGCCCCAGGGGGAGGAGAGGAGGCCTCTTAAGCCAGGCTTTCACACCTGAGGGCGGAATTGAGTGCCAAACTGTGTGTCAGCTGCTGGACAAAGATTTTTGAGAAGAGAGGTATCGCAGAGGCCCCAGAATCCAGCAAGTACATCATGGCTCACATCCTCAGAGCCAAAAGAGTTAAGTGTGGTGGCACCAGGAGGGCAGGATGATGGACAAGGGAGAACTACTTTAGGAAGAGCTACTTTAGGCTTTGACACCTCCCCCACCAACACCTCCACCCCCAGGATGCTTACCTGAGTTGGATGGGAGTTTTCTGTAATATTGTCGTAGAGAGATGCTCATTTATTTATCCAACAAACCGTTACAGTAAGTGCCAGGTCCAGGCAGTCATAGACGATGAAAGGTTCCAGTGCTGGTTCCACAGCACATGAAGAAATCTTGGTTTGAGCTGGATGCCGGTGCTTCACACCTGTCATCCTAGATATTTAGGAGGCTGGGATGGGAGGACTGAGGCTTAAGTCCCAGGAAGAAAAACCTGTAAAACTCTTATCTCCAACAAACTACCAAAAAGAAAACACCAAAAGTGGATGAGTGGCTCAAGCTGTAGACTGTTGGCTTTGAGTAAAAAGGCTCAGGGACAGTACCCAGGCTCTGAGTTCAAGCCCAGGAGTGACACAAAGGAAGGAAAGAGAAAGAGAGGAGGGAAGGATGGAGGGAGAAAAGGAGGAAAGGAAGGAAGAATGGAACATGCAAGCCTTGGTTTGGAGTCCCTAGATCAAGGGAGCCAACCATTTACAATCTCCGTGGGGACAGTTTCAGAGCCTAAAGCCAGTATGTAGGACAAAGCCACTGACCCCTCAGCAACTTCATGACATCCAGGAGCTATGTGGTCGCTGACTGCAGAGGGAAACAGCCTCGGGTAGACCCTAGGGCTCAGGGTGTGTCACCAAATTTCAGTCTCTCCTGGCCCATGGAGTTTATTTTCTAGTCAGATAAGAAGAAATTGTCCAAGGAATAGGGAGGTATAGCCTGAGGGAGTGTCAAGAGAGGGGTGGCAAGGGATAAGCAAGAAGATGAAGAGGGAGGATGATCCTAGGTCAGGTGTGTCTGGCCATTGGAGCCATGACCTCACCTAACAACTTAGACCATCAGTGATAGAGACTTCGACCCAGCCACATGGCTGTTAAAAGTCCTGACACTTTGGGTTCACCATTGACCAGCTGGCTGTTATCCACTGCTGGATGCCTGTGTGGCATCTTGGGGACTGGGACTTTTGCTGGCTCAATCTGAAGATGACACCCCCAGTGTTCATTCCTCGACCAGAGACAGAGGTAAACCTGCCACTGGCACAAAACATCCAGAGAATGAGGGGGGAAGTCAGACCCGTGTTGCCCCAAGACTTCCTCTAGGGGATTGTAGGACCCCATGACTGCCATTCTCAGAGATGGAGGTGGGTTCCTTTGCTGGCTCAACCTTTAGACTAGGTGGCAGATCTGGGACTCAGAGAGGGCCAACTCAAGGTAGGGTAGGACTGGGTAGAGGCTAGTGGGAAACCAGAGGCACTGAACTCTGAGCAGGGTTGTTTAATTGAGGATACTCACAACCCAGGAACATTCCTGGGATGGATAGGCCTTTTCTCCTTCCCGAGAGAGAGGGACCTACAGCCCTCCAATCTGCACCCCTTGGCCAAGAAATCCTTTCAATCCCATATCTTGTGGATGGATAACTAGACCTCAACTGACTGCCCAGTGTTGAGGGATCTTGAGTCCTTGATGAGGTCACGGGATCCTCAGTACGCGATGTACTTGAACGTCCTGACTTGGTACATGGTCAGTCCCATCTAAGACTGCCATAATCTAGGACATAGAATCTAGAGAATCAGAGCAGGATGGGGTCTTATTCTGTGAGTCTTGAGTATTATGTGTGAGCTTTGAGCTCCCATGTGCCCACCTGCTTCCCTTTCTTGGGTGGGTCTATGCTAGAAAAAGTTTATTACTAGGGCCTGGGTCCCATCCCTTGTGTTATGCTCAAAGCTAGCACTCTGCCATTTGAGCCACAGCTCCACTTCCAACTTTTTTGGGTGTTTAATTAGAGATAAGAGTTCTCATGGACTTTGCTGAGAAGGATGCATCCAATTGCAGTCCTCAGATCTCAGTCTCCGTAGGGGATAGGATGACAGGCTTGGAAAAGTATCTTTGGCCAGGTGCCAGTGTCTCATGGCTATCAACCTAAGTACTCAGGAGCGGAAATCTGAGGATCACGGTTCAACTCAAAGCCAGCTTGGACAGGAAAGACCCTCATTTTGGTTAGGGGGATGGGGTGCAGAGGAAAGACTCAGACCTGACACCTCCTGAGGGACATTTGTTCTTGTGACAGAGCCAAGTCATTGCTGTAGATAAGGAGGAAGCCTCCATCAGACTGACCCAGAACAATGATCAGAGATAGATAGGCTGTTGAAGTATCAAACCCACTCATGTCTGCTTCCCACTCCTAACAAGGAGGTGCAGTGTGGGTGGCACAACCCTGGGCCTAATGGATTATAAATGGATGGTGGTGATCAGGAGCTTGTGGCTCCCACCCATCATCCTGGCTATTCAGGAGTCTGAGGGCTGATGGTCATTACTCAAAGCCAGCCCGGGCAGAAAATCCGTGAGATTCTTATCTCTCATAAACTACCTCTCCCTCTCAAACCCACACACAAAAAAAGCCAGATGTGGTGGTGTAGCTCAAGTGATAGAGCCTCAGCCTTGAACAAAAGAAGCTCAAGGATAACACCCAGGCCCTGAATCCAAGCCCTAGGGCTCACACAATCATAATAAAATAAATGAACAGTGTACACCTTTCATCTGACTACCAAGAAAGATGGATTCAGTCTTCTATCTGGTTGGTACTTCTAACCAAAGGTAAGGGGCTTCCCTTGATGTTCTCCTAAACCTCTCCTTCTCTCCATTATCTGTCCAGGCTTCAGTTGCAGGACAGAATTCGGATCAACCCCCTGGATATGACCTTAAGTACCCTCGCCCATCCACTTTCCTTGGGGTCAAGATCCTGGATGCACTCCCTGTTGGGAGGATGAGGCACCACAGAGATAAGGATAGGTATCCCTGACACTTACACACACACACACACACACACACACACACACACACAAATACCCCTAGCCAACTCAGACTAGCCTTTTCCAAAGACACTTTATCTCTTTGTATTAACTGACCTAGGAGAGGATTTTGATCCCCAGTAACTGATTATTTTAACTTGGGCTTGCTAGTTGACAGCAGATAAACAGGACCAAAACAAGAAAAAAAAAAGCATTTGGTGCATGGGGCTCAGGCTCATCCCTGTCATACTGGCTACTCAGGAGGCTAAGATCTGAGGATCACTATTTGAACCAAGCCATAAGCTGAAAAGCCCGTGAGACTCTACTCTCCATGGAGCCACCAAAAACCCAGAAGTGGAGCTGTAGCTCAAGAGATAGAGCACCAGCCTTGAGCAATAAAACTCAGAGAGTCTGCTCCCAGATCCTCAGTTCAAGCCCACACAATGAAATGGCCCTGTCTTATGACTACAGACTGCCTGGACTTCGAGTGCCCTCTCACGGAGTGTGATAAAACACCTGTCACTGGGTGGTGAATCAGAACCTTCAGAAATCCAGTAGTGGAATCCAGGCCTGCCCCTTTGTGCACACTCAACCCACACTGGCCAGAAGGCAGAGTGTGACAAAGCCAGAAGCCTGCAGAGCGGAGAGGCTCCAGCTCTGCCAAGGTGATCAGAAAAGGCTTCTTGGAGGCAGCACTTGAAAAGGGGGTCTAGCTTAAGAAGGAGGATCTGACAGGAAACACAAAGAGCAAAGGTGCTGCAGATGATGGAGAGCATAGCAGAGCATGTTCATTTCCAGTCAGGGCTGCAGGTGAAAGACTCGGTATAGTTGTGTGATTCTTGGTATAGATGTGTGAGACTGTCCCGATACAGTTCTCCAAGGGACCTTAGTGACATGTGGATGGCTATGCCCTGAAGTTCTTAGTAGATCCACCCATGCTTTGTGTCTCCTTCTTTGACAAAGGGAAGCTGGACACTCTTCTGTCCTGGGCACCCCTGGACCCAGTTATGAGCAACCCTCCCAATGTCTTCCAACAGGACATAGAGCAGCTTGCCCCAGAAATCCGCAGATACCTGTTGGGTGGGGCGGGGGGATACAGGGCAGGCCCCAGAACTCCTAGTGGGTCTGATCTTCCCTGGATGACCAGTCCATCCAAAGGGGGCAGATGGGAACTTAGAGAGGGCTAGTGATGTGGAGGGGGCCCTTTAAAGCCTATGGCCCTACCCAAATTCTCAGCCTCCCTTTGCTGTCCCTGAGGGAGGTAGAGGAGTGTCTAGGTGGTATCATCTAGAGGAGGACTAGGTGGAAATTCTGAAGGAATAGACAACATAAGCTGTGTGCCAGTGGCTCATGCCTGTCATCCCACGCCTATCATCCTGGCCACTCAGGAGGCTGAGATCCAGAGGATCTCATTTCCCAGCCCAGGCAGGAAAGTACCACGAGAGCCTCATCTCCAATCCAACCATAAGTGGAGCTGTGGCTCAAGTGGTAGAGCACTGGCCTTGAGGAAAAATAGACATCAGAGACAGTACCCAAGCCCTGAGTTCAAGCCCTTCTACCCAAAAGAAAGAAAGAAAGAAAGAAAGAAAGAAAGAAAGAAAGAAAGAAAGAAAGAAAGAAAGAAAGAAAGAAAGAAAGAAAGAAAGAAAGAAAGAAAGAAAGAAAGCAAGAAAGAAAGAAAGGAAGGAAGGAAGGAAGGAAGGAAGGAAGGAAGGAAGGAAGGAAGGAAGAAAGAAGGAAAGAAAGAAGGAAAGAAAGAAAGAAAGAAAGGAAGGAAGGAAGGAAGGAAGGAAGGAAGGAAGGAAGAAAGAAGGAAAGAAAGAAGGAAAGAAAGAAAGAAAGAAAGAAAGAAAGAAAGAAAGAAAGAAAGAAAGAAAGAAAGAAAGAAAAGAAAGAAAGAAAGAAGGAAAGAAAGAAAGAAAGAAAGAAAGAAAGAAAGAAAGAAAGAAAGAAAGAAAGAAAGAAAGAAAGAAAGAAAGAAAGAAAGAAAGAAAGCCACCCCTTCCTTGCTTGTAAGAGATGGTGAAGTAGTAGGGGTGCTGTGGTTGGGAGAACAGGTGCTGGCCTCACTGTACAGACATTTATAAGAACTCCCCAGGTTTGCCCCAGTGTGAAGCCACAGCACAGTGGGCAGTGCCTTACCAAGAACTCCAGAGATCTTGACCTGTGTCAGGCAGGGACTGGATGAATTGTAGCAGGTGTGGCAAGGTAGAGGCTGAGATCTGAGGATCGCAGTTCAAAACCAGCTTGGGCAGAAAATCTTTAAGACTTTATCTCCAGTGAACCACCAGAAAGCCAGAAGTGCACTGTGGCTCCAGTGGTAGAGCACTCACCTTTACCTGAAGAGCTGAGGGACTGTGCACAGGCCCAGAGTTCAAACCCCATGACTAACAACCAAAAATAAGGTAGCTGAGATTTCTGCATAGTGGTGTGTACATTTAGGAAATGCCAAGGTATGTTATGCATTCCTGACTTGTGAGAAGCCCTGAGTTTTGTCTACAGTTGGTCTGAGGAAAGTAGTGCCATCTTCTTGGGGGTGGGATGTTCAGGGTGCTCAGGTTCTGCTGAGACCTTGGGCTACCTGTGCATGCATGTGCGTGCATGCATTCGTGTGTGTGTGTGTGTGTGTGTGTGTGTGTGTGTGTGTGTGTGTGTGTGTGTTTATTTCCCTCATCTTCTGTCCCCTTCCTGAGCTGCCTCTTTCTGACCTCAGATGGTGCCCCTCCTCCACACTGATCTTGCCCTTTAGCCCCCTATCAGGGTCAACAATGAGTCCTAAATTGCCAGAGGCCTGGATTCCAGCTTTTCTTTGGGGCCCAAGTCCTGCCTGTCCAAATCTTTGGGCACCTTCAGGGGATTCTGGGTCAGCAGGGCTGGCTGGCATAAGTTCTCCCCTGCCTCTGGGGCGGCCTTAGTCATGTGATGTCCTGTCCTTTTCCTTAGCTGGGCCTCTGGCTCACGTCCTCCCTGCATGCTGGCAGTGGAGTGGGGGAAGGAAGGTTTCTGGTGGCTCTGGCCAACTCGAGCTTGATAGCTGACTGAAGGCTGCCCAAGCAAGGAGGATCCGGGGTTACATAGGATTTGAGGTCAAGGTGGCTTGGAAGTATCCATCGGTGTCTAGGAAATGTCAACATACCTTGTTGCAGCAAAGTCTATCTTCCCACCTCAGTTTGGCCTCTCATGTCCTTCTAGACAATTGTGGATGCCCAGAATACAGATGCACACACTTTAAATTCTAGGTCCAGGAAACTGGGGGGATTAGAGACTAGTATGGCCAATACCTCAATGTTCTGGAACATTAGCCTTGACCTGGCTATGCTCCCTTGTTGTACATTCACTTCTTAATCCAGTGCTGGCCACACACTGGCCACTTGTGGCAGTGCTGTGAAAGCAGCAGGAATGGAAGTGAGATCCAGGGTGACCAAAATCTGGATTTATGGCATGATTGGGGGTGAAATGGGGGCAAAGTGTGTCTTAAAAAATTTTAGAGCTGGAACTCAGGACCTAGGCACAGTCTCTGAGCTTCCTTTGCTCAAAGTTGACACTCTACCACTTGAACCACAGCCTAACTTCCATCTTTTTTAGTAGTTTAGTGGAGAGAAGAGTCTCATTGATTTTACTGCCTGGGATGGCTTCAAGCTGCCATCCTAAGAGCTCAGCTTCTTAAGTAGCTAAGATTGCTGGTATGAGCCATTGGGCCCTGCTAAGGATATTTGTGTGTGTGTGTATGTGTGTGTGTGTGTGTGTGTGTGTGTGTGTGTATTTGCGTGTTTGTGTGTGTGCGTGTGTTTGTGTGAGGTTACCAGCTTGAACTTGGAGCCTAGGTGGTATCCTTTAGCTGGTTTGCACAAGGTTGGTGCTCTACCACTTGAACTACAGTACACGTCAGCTCCCTGCAGCCCCTGACTATGGAGAACAAAAAGCTCAAACCTGATCCTATTTCTTTGTCCTCAGGGGAGGGTATGATTCCTCTGAAGCCTGGAGGAGTAGGGGTGGGGGAGGAGGGGTAACTGTACATGGATGCTAGGCTGGGAGAGAGGTACTCTGTCTTTAGCCAAGAAGGACAGTATGGCCAGGTGCTAATAGGTCATGCTCTCATATTCCTAGCTACTCAGAAGGCTGAGATCTGAGGATTGCCATTCAGAGGCAGTGCTAATAGGTCATGCTCTCATATTCCTAGCTACTCAGAAGGCTGAGATCTGTGGATTGCCATTCAGAGGCAGCTCAGCTAGAAAAGTGTGTAAGACTCTCCTCTCCCAATAACCACCCAAAAGCTGAAAGAAAAGCTGTGGCTCAAGTGATAGAGTGCTAGCCTTGAATGAAAAAAAAATGGTGGGACAGAGCCCAGGCCCTGAGGTCAAGCCCTAATACCAAGATGTGCCCACCCACAGAAAGGTGGAAATGATGAGCTGAACCAGAACTGGGGGCAGTCCTGAGGCATAGTAGTAGTAAACTCTTAAGCCAGTTCAAATGGTTTCTCCCTAAGTTCTTCTTGGGCTGAGGGGTCTGTGCCATGGCAGTAAGTTCATGGAACCTGCCCCTTCATCCGTGCACCGGGCCACAGGGCCAAGGGAAAGGACACTACGGATGCTCCTTTGTAGTAGGCCAACGATTGCAAACTTTCATCTGCCCCCGAGGACTGGTGAAGAAAGCAGGGCTCTGAGCCCTGGGACTCCTGGAATAGCAACTGTTACAAGCAGCAGCCAGCTGGCTGTGGATTTGTGAGCCCACAAGTCTTTCATGAGCCCAACTCAACACCCGCTCGGGGTGTGCCTGACAGATTTGCACTCTTGTGATACCGCATGAGCAGGCATTACCTGCCATGCCATCTTGCAGCTTCTGGTTCTCCTTGCCCCAAACCGTGGTCTAAGAAGTTGATTTACTGCTCAGATCCACACTGCACCCATGACAGATGCCATTCTGATGACCCAGCCGATGACCTCCTTTCCCCAAGGCTAGACACTTCTCTGATAATATGGCCCACTCTGTAGGGAAAGGCCTCCAAATGGGCTGCTCTCAAGACTTGTAGGACACCTAGACATTGGGAGAAACTCAGGGGCCCACTGGAAAGTACTGTGGCTAGAGACAAAAAGTGAGTTCCAAGCAGCCAGGGGAGTTTGTCATGGGACTGGAACTCTGGGCCTGGGTGCTGTCTCCTCAGCTTTTCAGCTTATTGCTTGAGCTACAGCATCACTTCCAGTTTTCTGGTGCTTCCTTGGAGATCAGAGACTCCCGAACTTTCCTGCCCAGGCTGGCTTTGATGCATGCTCCTCAGATCTCAGCCTCCTGTGGAGCTAGGGGGACAGGCATGAGCCACCA
Organism: Dipodomys merriami; assembly: GCF_024711535.1. Taxonomy (NCBI): domain Eukaryota; kingdom Metazoa; phylum Chordata; class Mammalia; order Rodentia; family Heteromyidae; genus Dipodomys; species Dipodomys merriami. Next base: position 100,135 of record NW_027202559.1, read on the forward strand.
ACACTCAGCTCATCTGGCCATTCACCACAGGGGACAAGGAGCTCCTGAAAGCTTTTTTTAAATGCAATTACTGGCCTTGAAGTCAGGGTCTGGGCTCCAGTCACTTAACTTTTTCCGTCAAGGCTGGCACTCTACCACTTGAGCCACAGCACCATTTCTGGCTTTTGGTAGTTCACTGGCAAGAAGAGTTTCACTAACTTTCCTTCGCTGAGCTGGCTTTGGTCCACAGACTCTGATCCCAGTCTCCTGAGTAGCTAGGATTTAAAGGGGTTGAGCCACTGATGGGATTGGGTTAGAAGCTTTTTTCTTTCTTTTTTTTTGGGGGGGGGCGTGGGTCTGGTCATGGGCCTGAACTCTGGGCCTGGGCGCTGTCCCTCAGCTCTTCAGCTCAAGACTAGTGTTTTAACACTTGAGCCACAATGCCTCTTCTGGTTTTATTCTTTTTGCTTATGTGTTGCTGAGGAATCGAACCCAGAGCCTCATGCATGCAAGGTAAGTGCTGTACCACTGAGCTACCTTCCCAGCCCAGAAGCTTTTCTTTTCTTTTTTTTTCTGGGGGGGGGGTCTGGTCGTGGAGCCTGAACTCTGGGCCTGGGTGCTGTCCCTCAGCTCTTCAGCTCAAGGCTAGCGCTCTACCACTCGAGCCACAGCACCACTTCCGGCTTTTTTCTTTGTGCTTATGTGGTGCTGAAGAATCGAACCCAGGGCCTCAGGCATGCAGGCAAGCGCTCTAGCACTGAGCCACCTTGCCAGCACCCAGAAGCTTTTCTTAAGCAAGGGTTCATCCCTGCATTTGCCCTGAATCCTCAATGCAAAATAGGCTTAAGGGTCAGGAGCTGTGAAAAATAGGCTTCCAGCCACAGGAAATGGCTGGGGTCCATGGTGAAAAGAAAAGCTAATCTTCCCCCTGGTCCCCATTCTGGGACTTTACCCTCTTTCTTACCTGTGACTTAAGTACAAACCTTGACCCAGCCTTGAATGTCCTGCCAGACTTGTCTGAAGCCACAGAACCTTCGTTCCACACAGACCACCTGCTTGACACCATACCTCAGGACCTTTGCCCATTCGGTACCTTCTGCCTGAGGCTCTCTGTCCTGTTCCAAGCCTTAGAACTCCTGTGGAATTTTGGAACTGGTTATATCACCTCCTGGGGCAAATCTTTCCTTCCTTTCTCTCTTTAGAGGTGGAACTTGTGCAGGCTTACTGGCAAATGCTCTATCTTGGTGTGTGTGTGTGTGTGTGTGTGTGTGTGTGTGTGTGTGAGAGAGAGAGAGAGAGAGAGACAGAGAGACAGAGAGAGAGAGAGAGAGTTCTGGGGTTTGAATTCATGGCCGGGACTCTCTCTGATAGCTTTTCTGATCAAGGTTAGCAGTCTACTACTTGAACCACAGCTCTACTTCTGGCTCTTTGGGTGTTTAATTGGAGAAAAGTGTCTCATATAGACTTTACTGCTTGAAATTGTGATCCTCAGATCTATGCCTCCTGAACAGCTGAGATTACAGAGATGAGCCACCAGCAGCTGCCCTCTATCTCTTACCTCTCAACTCAGCCCTCAGTCTCACTCAGTCTCCCCAGGCTCACTTTTTTTTTGGCCAGTCATTGGGCTTGAACTCAGGGTCTGGGCATGTTCCTTACCTTCTTTTGCTCAAGGCTACCCACAGTGCCACTTTTTGGCCTTTTCCGTTTCTGTATTACTGAGGAATCGAACCCAGGGCTTCATGCATGCTAGGTAACCACTCTACCGCTAATCCACATTTGCAGCCTAAGGCTGACTTGTAACAGGAATTATGAGGGTGGGATTTATTGGCTTACCCCTTTTGGCATGGAAATGGCTGACTATTTCATATCTTTGCTGAGATTTTGGAACAGTCTGTGACTCTGCAATGAGGAATGATGAATGAGTGAGAGCCACCAGGCCCTAGAGGTCTAGGCTCACATACTACATAGCATAGATAATATGGATCTAGAACCTTCAATGGCTCCTACAGCCTAGGAACTCAGAGAGCTTGTCCCAGCTTGCCCAAATTGGGTGGGCTGAGCATGGGCAACCTGCTGAATGCCCATCATCCATACATCATCCATCCATACACAGAGATATGGAGTGATTTCCTCCTTTTTTGGGAGGGGGGCAGTTCCATGTTTGTACGATTAGCCTAGGCCCTGTCCCTGAGCTCTTTTTGCTCAAGGGTAGCACTCTGAAACTTGAGCCACAATCCCACTCATGTTTTTTTTTTTTTTTCCGGTGATCTGTTAGAAATAATAGTGTCACCGACTTTCCTGCCCTGGCTGAATTCAAAATGGCATTCTCTACATTCTCAGCCTCCTGAGGAGCTAGGATTACAGGCAGGAGCCATTGACACCTGGATTTCTTTTCTTCTTGTTGTTCTTTTTTTAATTGTGACTATCTGAAATCTTCACGGTGTCATTCCAATGGTTTGCATTCGAAGTAAACTACCCAGCCTTGGAGTTCGAATGCTAGGACTGCCACCCACAAATGGAGGGAGATCCTGATAAACTCATTCCTATTCCTGTGAATGGTATAAAAGTAATAATTAAATGTGGAGTTGCTTCATGATTCTATTTTACAATGCCACACAAATATTATTGGATTTATAACTTCCATTTTAGTACCATGGTATGATTCCCCTAGTGGATGGATATTAACTAATATTTAATGAATGCTTTTCTAAGTATTCAACCATGATACTTCATTAAATAGTGGCATAATGTAATAATTAATAATTGGTAATAATATATATATATAATTTAATATCCTCACATTCCATCTCTCTCTCTTTATATATAGAGAGAGACACATACACATATACATATCTATCAATGTACATATTGGGCACTACTGTGGCTTGATCAAAGGTCCTCAGAATTTCCTGGCAGCTCAGTTTCCTGGAGGCTGGTGTGTTAAGACTATGACCCCATTTATGGATTGGGCATTGTAGGCAGTGAGTTGAAATTCCAGCATGGCCAAAATTTATTCGTGGAGTAACAAGCCAATTTTGACACATTTTTTTCTTTCTCTGTGAAAGTCCTGGGTCTCAGTATGATGTATAATCCATATGCAAATATAATCTAGGTGATATGATGTATTAAATGAAGTGTTATATGTGTAATAATACTACATAAATAAGGGTAATAAACATCATACACAGTAAACCCATGTATGTGAATAGATCTCATATACGAATATTATTTTTTCCAGTGCTGAGGCTTGAATTCAGGCCCTGGGAACTGGTCTGAATTTCTTGTCTTCAAGGATGGTGAGCTTCCCCTTCACCGACAATTTCACAGAGTTAACCAGGTTCCAAGTTCAAATCCCAGGCCTGCTAGAAAAGTGGTGCAAATTCCAAGCCAGGGCCTTATTATTATTATTTATTTATGTATTGGCCAAGCACGGGGCTTGTACTTAGGTCTTGGCACCTCTACCACAACCAACCCTGGGATTCTAGGACCCAAGTTCAAATATTGGGGCTGGCAAAAACAAAAACAAACAAACAAAAAAAAAAAAAAGGAGAAGGATAAAACTGAGAAGTTCAAGAAGGTGGTATTACTTATTTTTTCCTTCGTATTGTGACCATCCTGGGTCTAAATGACAAGGCCCAGAAAGTGCACATGACCTTGCATTGCTGATATTTGGTGGACTACTAAGGAAGCCTTAGCCAAAACCAGCAACTTGGGCCTGGAGGTCTAATCCCGGGACTTCAATTAATGAATGGTGGGAGGTTCTGAGAAACCCATTCTGATGATTCATCCGTAGAAATGGAATGTTATAAAAGTAACAATTAAATTAGTAGTGTATTATTTTCATATTATAAAATTTTACACAACTATACTACATTGAATAATTTTCAATTAATTAATACTTTATTATGTATTCAATCATGATAATTAAAAAAGGAAATAATAATTTAGTTGCCAATAATTAGTAGTAATATGGTATATGCAATTTCATAATATTGACATCTCTCTTAGTTTATACATATACATCTATCTATCTATCTATCTACCAATCTACACATTTATCTGTTTATACACTTGTAACTCCTGGGGCTCAGTGATAGAGTGATCCCCTAGTACATACAAAGCCCTGGGTTCAATTCCTTGCTACCACATGCACAGAAAAATTCGGAAGTTTTGCTGTCACTCAAGCAATGAACACTAGCTTTGAGCATAAAAGCTTAAGGACTGTGTCTAGACCCTTACTCAAGACCCAAGACTGGCACCAAAAAATAAATAAATAAAAGAATGTTCTGACCTCAACGATATAAGGATAGGACTGCAAAACCTGATGAGCTTCAACAGCCCTAGATGACCAGAAACATTGTGATATTACACATGTATTTAGATTTAGCAAGCTTCTGGAAACCTAGGGATGCACCATTGCCAATAATGAATCATTTCATTAAGTTCAGCTCCCTAGTTGTCTGCCAGAAAGACTCTTGAATTAATTGTAGCAATTTGTTCCAACCAGGAAGTTTTGCAAAACCGTTTTACCTTTGTTTCCTTTGCACTTGACCATCCTGGGTCTCAGTGACTCAACTTGAAAATTGAAAATTGAATGTGACCTTCATGGCTGAAGGCTGGTGAGCTGTCAGGGAAGCCTGAGCCCAACCCACACACCTAGGCCCTGAGTTGGATCCTGGGACTGGCACCTACATACTGCTGAAGCTCCTAGGATACTCATTACTATGTATAGGAACACTAATAGAATGTTTGAAAAATACTAATTGAATTACTAATTAGCTAGTTATTCTAGTATGAGATTGTATGCAATAAATACCGGCCATTGATTAATTTCATACTTTATTAAGTCTTCTACTGTGATTAATTAATGGAGGCATAATTTTAGACCAAATACTTGGTAGTAATAGAACATATAAAATAAGATATAGACATCACTCTTTATATAGAGCTATACACTAGAACCTACATAAATACCTATCTGTCTCTTTATACATTTATAGATGCATATACATATGTAAATACACACACAAACTTCAATCTACACATCTATGTGTTTATATATTGGCCACTTCTAGGGCTTGATCTCAGGTCCTCAAATTAGCCCAACAACTTCACTTGCATCAGACTGGTGGCCTAACATTGACCATTCATGAAATGGGTCTTCTAGGCCCTTAGTTCAAATCATAGAACTGCCAAAAACTTAATCCTGGTGGAAGAAGCGAATTGTCTCACTTATATTCCTTATTGGTGAAAATACTGGGGGTCTCAGGAATGATGTATAATACATAAGCAAATCTATATCCTATGTAATAGGATGTAGAAAATGTTATTATATGTGTAATCATACTCACTAAAATACATAATAAATAAAACACAAAATCAAATGAATAACTACACTAACTCCAATATGCAGTAAATATGTGTATGTAAATATAAACCATGGATTTAAAATGTATATGAGTGCCAGGACTTGAATTCAGACCCTGAGAACAGGCCTGACTTTCTTGTCTTCCAGTATGGTGAGCTACCCCTTCCCCCACTATGCTGCAGATTGACCTAGACCCTGAGTTCAAATCCCAGTTCTGACAGAAAAAAATGGCATGAATTCCAAGCCAAGAGCCTCAAAAAATTTTAAATATTTTAATGTATGTATATATGTATGTATGTATGTATGTATGTATGTATGTATGTATGTATGTATGTATGTGTATATTTTTATTTTGTCAAGGACAGAGCTTGAACTCAGGTCGTGGCAACTCTGCTCAGCTTCGATCACTGTAGGCTAAGGTGCAGCCACTGGACCCACAGCCGAACCTGGATCCTGGGCCCCAATGGCTGAAAGGAAAAAAAAATATATAACGTCACAGGAAAAAAAAAACAACAAACAAACAGCAACTTGCAGATAACTTCAGGTTTTACATTTGTTTTCTTTGCAAGGTGACCTTCCTGGGTTTGAATGACATGGCTGAAAAGTGTTGGTAACTTGGCATTGCTGAAGGCTGGCAGGCAGGCTTCCAGGGAAGCCACAGGGAAAGTTGGGTTTCTTGGATTAATTTTTATGCTCTGTTATTTGGCGAATAGATATTTAGAATTGTAATATCCTCCTGAAGGAGAGATCCCTTAATAAGTATGTAGCGACCTTTTTTTCTCTCCTCACTAATTTTAATTTGAAGTCTATTTTATCTGATATTAGGATTGCAACTTCCGCCTGTTCATGGGGGCCGTTTGCTTGGTAGATTTTGTTCCAGCCTTTCAAATTGAAAATGTGTTTTTTTTTTTGGGGGGGGGGCAAAATGTGATTCCTGAAGGCAGCAGATAGAAGGATCTTGCTTTTTAATCCAACTAGACAGTCTTTGTCGCTTAATTGGAGAGTTAAGTCCGTTAATGTTGAGAGAGAGACCTGAGAAGTATTTGGGAGTTCCTGTTATTTTATCCACCTTCTTGGGGGCTGGGGCAACTGGGTTCTTTCTATGGTTCTTGGATTCTCAGTTTGGCTGCGGTTTCTTTGCCTTTTTTTGGTTGTTTTGGTTTTCTATGTGTAACACATCTTTAAGAATCATTTGTAGGGCTGGTTTGGTGGAGATAAATTGTTTCAATTTTTCTTTGCTATTGAGTTTTTATTTGACCTTTGGTTATGAAGGAGAGTTTAGCTGGGTACAATATACATGGTTGATAGTTGTTTGTCTTTACATCATGGCATACATCATTCCAGGCTCTTCTTCTTTAATCATCTCTGCTGAGAAATCTGAGGTGATTCTAATTGGTTTCCTTTTATAAGTGTTTGAACTTTTCTCCTGGACAGCTTTAAGGATGTTTTCCTTGGTCTGAATTGATCCTGTGAGGATTATAATGTGATTCTGGGTTGTCATGTTCTGGTCTGGTCTATTTGAAGTTCTAAAAGCTTCTTGTATCTGAATAGGCCTATCTTTTTGCAGGTTTGGGAAGTTCTCTGCTAGGATCCTGTTAAACAAATTTCCTAGACCATTAACTTCTGTTTCTAGGTGCTCCTCTACACCCATTATCCTCAGATTAGGCCTTCTGATGGTGTCTTCCAAATATTGAATAGATCTATCCTATTTCTTGGATTTGTCTTAGATGGTTGTATGTTCTTTCTCTATAATATCTAGGTTGTTTTCAATCTCTGTAATTCGATCTTCTACATGGTCTAACCTACTATCAAGACTTTCTACATTGTTTTTTTAATTTTTTTATTTTTTTTAATTTAATTTTATTTTATTTGTGAACATACTGTACAGAGGGGTTACAATTACATGGGCAGGATAATGCGTACATTTCTTACCAAGCATTGCACCCTCCTCCTTTGGTTTATCCTTCACATCCCTTCCCAGCCTCCCCTCTCCCCCCCAATCCCAATCCTAATCCTTCCCTCCCTTCCTCCCCCCCCCCCCCCGCCCTGCACCGATTTATTTCTTTTCCTTCTAGTTGGTTGGCTTTGATTGCTTCACATTCTTTGTTGGAGCTTTGTTTTAGATCTTGTATGAACTGCTTTACTTCCTTAATTTTGTTTTCAGTGTTTATTTTCAAATCACTTAGTTGATTGGTTATGGTTTCCTTGGACTGCCATTCCTTCTGTTGGGTTCCATTCAGCATTCCCTTTGTAGTCTCCCTGACTTCTTTCAACTTTCTGTTTATGGATTCCATGAATGCCTTTAGGGATCTTTGTGTATTCTCATCCTGCTCTCTCAATTCCTATATTACTCTTTGATTAGCTTCCTCACGTTCACTCAATTCCTGTAATTCTCTTTGAGTGTTCACAGCCCTGCCCATTTGGAATGAAAGTAACACCAGTTTTGTGCTAGAACACTATCTTAAGGCAAGCATCAACCAAAGTCTGTAGTTGTACAGTCAAAAGTCTGCAGATACAATCTAGTTCAACAACTATGTATTAATGGGTTACGAACCGCAAAGAAGAATTTGGCAAACCAGAAATTATTAAGTTTAGGGAGAGATGTGGGTAAAAATAGGAATAGAAGGATGTGGACAGTCAGAGGGAAGGTTAACTTAACTAAGTCCTAATCTCAAAGCAGGAAATAGGTTGGATAGAATGATAGTAGAGAGAGAAATAAAGAAGAAAGAGAAAGTGAAAAAAGAGACAAGAAAAAATAGAGAAACAAAATTTAAAAGTTAAAAAGTGAAACACTTAAAAACTTAAAAATTATGCAAATTTAAAAACATAATATTCAGAGAAGAACATGGATAGGATAAGAGAAGTGTAGGGATAGAAAGGAGACGTGAAAAACTTAAAAATAAAAATGCTTAAAATATTACATAAGTATAAAGAGGTAGTACTGCTCTTAAGGAATTTAAGTCTAAGAGGTTTTGAATTGAGTAATAAATTTCTGGATTAAATGTGTACACAATGGAGGATAAGGTCTAATAATTGACTATGGGTATATCTCAGGATGAGCAGAACATCAATTAAGTCATGCAAAGAAGAATGAAAGAGAAGAAAAGATGAAAAGAATGAGAAGGAAAGAAAAAAATGGATCAAAAGGTCAATAAAACTAAACAAAAAAAAACAATTTTAAAAAAGAAAAAGAAAAAAAAGCACACACATATATACCCATAAAATAAAAATTATAAGAGGAAGAAAACAGTTAATAGAACACAAATTTTTAAAGTTAAAAATTAAAAACAGTTTTAGAAAAAATTTCTTTATAAACGGTACAAAAAAAGAGTTCTTTGAGTTTTTTGGGTGGAATGGGAAGATCCTGTATCTCCCTTGTGTCCATAACCAGTCTCTAGTTGGAGTCTCTTGTCTGCTTGTGGTGTTTGATTTTCCTGTGGCTTGGTTGGTTTCTTAAGTCAGTTTGTTTGAGCAAGCAGAAAAATGCTCTGCTTTACCCAGGATTTTGTGATCCTCCTCCCAGGCTAGTTCAATGGAAGGGAGATCTGCTTTGAGTATCACAGAAGAGGGAGATGGCTGTTTTCTCTAGTTTGGAGATGCTGTGATGAGGCTAGGTTCTGGGTAGAGTTGAGGCCTTTCAGCAAACATTAGCTTTTCCCTGAGGCTAGCTTCTGAGACACTCACAGAGCCCTGCCTGGAGCCATTCTCAGGTTTTATGTTTAATGACTTTCAATTGATTGTCAAGGCTGGTGTAGAGAGGGGAAGCCTCTGTCTCTGTTTACCCAGTGAAGAAAGACACTCCTGGGCTGGCAGACCCAGGCTGGGTGACTTTTCCTTGGGTTGAGCTGAGCCTGGCAGGACAGGTTAGGTTCCTGTGACCTGCTTTATGACTCTTTTGTTTTCTTCCAAGGCCTGAGTTGGAGCTAGCTGCTCAGCCAGGCCTTTGTCATTATCAAAGATGGAGATCTCCCATAGTGGGGGGGAGGGGTGGCCTTGCCTCCTCTGCTCCCTGAGAGGATGTCAGGCTTCTACTCAAGCTGGAGTCTTGGGTCCTGGGTCATCTCTGGTCTGTAAACTGCAGAATGATGATGTGTGCTCCTTGTCAGTTCTTTCTGGTGTTGAGTAGAATCCACTCACTGGCCACATCTGGCGCCTTTGCCCTGGACTCTCTGTGTTTCAGGTATAGCGTCCATGGCTGCCACCAATACTGCTGCCATTGCCACTGACGCTGTTGCCACGGCTGTTGACAGGTGCACAGATCTGTCTCCTTGCCTGGATTTTCCCTCTCTAGCCTAACACTCTTTACTGTGATGGAACACTTTGTGTGATTCTCTGGCTTAGGACTGTTCATTGGAGCACTAAAACTGCTTTCTAGGGGAGAGCTTGTTTAGCCCCCAGCTTCTCCTCTACCATCTTCCTGGAACTCAGTCTTATATTATTGTGTGTAATTTTATAATAGATGTACAACATATATTAAATCTTATGTGTATAATAATACTAAATAGGGGCTGGGAAGGTGGCTCACTGGTAGAGCGTTTGCCTTGCATGCATGAGGTCTTGGGTTCAATTCCTCAGCACTGCATAAGCAGAAAAAGAAAGCCAGAAGCGGCACTGTGGCTCAAGTGGTAGAGTGCTAGCCTTGAGCTGAAGATCTGAGGGACAGTGCCCAGGCCCAGAGTTCAGGCCCACGATTGGACTCCCCTCCCCAAAATACTAAATACAATAGACAATAAGTAAATGAATCAAGTAAAAACTAAAATAAATGCAAAATCAATAATAAAAACATATTATGTTATAAACATACATAAGAAAATATATCATATATTACACATATATAGAAATATTTTTCCATTGCAGGGCCTTCATTTAGACCCTAGTAACTCTAACCTGAATTTCTTTTCATCAAGGACAGTGAGCTTTGCTTTTACCCATGGTGCAAAAGAGTTATCTGGATGGTGAGATCAAATCCCAGCACTGAAGGAAATACTGGCCCCATTTCCAAGGCAGTGACTTAATTCTTTTTAATGGAAACAGCTATGTTTATTTAGTTCCATACTGAATATTAAAATAAAATTAGTGTGGAATTTTGTACATCTATTCAGACCTCTTTCCCTTACCCCCAAACTGCTTCTCTGAGCACTACTTTTTTCATTTTTATTGTAAAAATGTTGTCCAGAGAGGTTACAGTTAAATGAGCAAGGTAATGATTATATTTCCTATTGAGGATTGTAGCCTCCTCCTTTGTGTTCCACCTACCATCCCCCTGCTCCCATCTCCACAACTACTCCCCCTGCCGAGCTCAGTGACTTAATTTTTATTTTTGGCTTTGCACCGGGCTTGAATTCAAGAAGTGGCAACTCTGCCCTTTCATGCACACTGCTAGAGTTACTGAGACCTGATTTCAAATCCCAGGCTAGGAAACAAAAACTGGCAGAAATTCTAAACCAGGGAGCTTTCTTTCTTTTTTAAATTTAGTTAAATAATTAATTTTTAATTTATTCTTTATTTTGCCAACAGAGGGCTTGAGCTCAGGTCGTGGCCACTTTGACTCAGCTTTGATCACCCTAGGCTGGAGTGTAGCCTTTGGACCCATAGCCGATCCTGGGATCCTAGGCCCACAGGGTTTGCAGGAAGAAAAAAAAAATTAGCATAGAAAAAAGGGGTGAGCTGCAGAGGGCTGGGGGTTTTACATTTTTTTCTTTGCACAGTGACTATCCTGGGTCTGAATGACACTGTTGCAAAGTGGACCTGACCTGCCATTGCTGAAGGCTGGTGGGGTATCAGGGAAGGCATAGGCAAACCTGTCAACATAAGTCCTGGGTTCAAATCCTGGTCCTGACACCTACCAATGGCAGGAGATCACAAGAGACTCGTTCCTATGCATAGGAATACCAATTGAAAGAGTAGTTCATGCTTCAGTCTAGTCTAAAATTGGATGCAATAATCCTAGGAAGCTGATTGATCCTAGTTAATAGTTTATTAAGCATGAAAAGAACAATATTCCTTCAATGGTGGTATAATACATGCCTAAGAGTTGGTAGGAACGTACTAGGTGTCATTCAATCATAGATAGATGGCTCTGGTGCTCTTTACCAATATGTATTTATTTGTATATCACCATCTGCTTATTCATGTATCACTGTTTTGGCCAAACCTGGGGCTGAGTCTCAGCACCTGGGAACCACCTGACAGCTCCATTGGCTAGAGGCTGCCATACTCACACTCATCCATGCATGAATTGGGCCTGCTAGGCCCTGAGTTCAGATCCTAGCACTGCTAAAAATTTAATCTTGGGGTAAGAAGCCGAGTGTGACACATGATTTCCTTTTCTGGGAGAGTCAGATATCTGGAGTCATATCTGGTGTCAGATATGATCCAGAAGATATCTACAAATCTAGATGCTATGTGATAGGATGTAAACAATGTAATAAATGGTGTCATCTGAGTCAATAAAATAATTGGTAATTGGTAATAATTGGTAAATAAATGAATAAGAAAAGACATAAAATGAATAACCACACCAAACACAATATGGACTGAATATCTGTATGGAAATATAAATTCTATCTTTAAAATGGATATAAGGAGTATGTTTTCCAGGCCTGAGGCTTAAATTCAGGCCTAGGGAACAGGCCTGACTTTCTTGTCTTCAAACATGGTCAGATTCCTATCCCTCACATTACTGCATATGTACCCAGACCTTGAGTACAAATCCTTGGTCTGGCAGAAAAAAATGCCACGAATTGCGAGCCAGGGAGCTAAATATTTTGTTTTAAATTGTGGGCATTTGAGGAGGCCATAGTCCTGCATGGCAACATAGGCCTACAGTTCAAATCCCAGTCATGCCACTTCTGGATGGTGGGAGATCCTAAGAGACTCGTTCCCATTCACAGGAATATCGATGGAATGTTATCAATGTCACAGTTGAATAAGTTGCTCACGAATGATACTTGAATAAAATTAGATTTCATGATTTCAGTTAGCTGATTGATTTTATTTAATTATCTTATGAAGCATTAAAAGAATACTATTCTCACAGGGACTCAATAATTTCAGGACACTGATTTACTTAATAGTTTATTAAGGATGAAAATAATAACATTAATTACATGGAGGCATAATAAATACCCAAGAATTGGTAGGAATGTAGTCTTCATAACTGAATAATGGATAGACATCTCTGACACTCTATAAAGATATATATTTATTAGCATACTTCTATGTGGGTATCACTCTGTTCTTATTTTTTCAAAACCTGGGGCTCGAGTTAAGGTTCTAGGAACTACCTGTCAATTCAAATTACCCCAGGATGGTGTGTTGACACTCACCCATTCATGAATTGGGCCTTGAGTTCAGATGCCAGCACTCCCACAAAATGAATCATGAAGTAAGAAGCTGATGGTGACACATTTTCCTTTCCTGTGAAAGTCCTGGGTGTAAGGAACAAGTGTAATACGTATGCAGACCTATATCCTATGTATTCAGTGTAATCAATGTTCTATGTGCCATAATAGTCAATAAAATAAACAGTCACTACATGAATGAAACAAAACATAAAATGAATAACTACACTGAAAGCAATCTGGAGTCAACATATGTATGTAAGTATAAATCATATATTTAAAATGTATATGAATAGGATGTTTTCTAGTGCTGGGTATCGATTTCAGACTTGACATGTACACATGAATTTCTTGACTTCAAGGAGGCCAGCTTCCCCATTCCACACTGTGCAACAGTGTTACCGAGACTAAGAGTTGCAATCTCAGTCCTGGAAGAAAAAATGGCACTTTTATACTATGTGAGGCCCAATTCTTAGGTATTTCATTATGCTTCCATTTAATGAATGTGATTGTTTAAATGTTTCATAAAGTATTGAATAAAATTATTAGTGTTCTATAATAAAATTGTGTATAATTTTATCCTAGAATAATTCAAGAACTGACATTCAGTCATAACATACATCACATTCCATTGGTATTTGTATAGATAGGAATGGATTTCTAAGGCTCTCCTGCCATTTGGAGGTGGCAGGACCAGGATTCAAACTGTGGGCTCCAGCTCCCACCAATTAAACCCGAGGTGTGGGAACTCACTGGTCTGTCCAAGAACAGCAAGATCACAGATTAAGCAGGAACCAGTGGCTCTCAGCAGTCCTCCTTGGTATTTACAAGGCTGTGATAAGAGGATCATGGTCAAATTCACCCTAGGCAGAAAAGTCCTTGAGACCTCGGTCCAACTTCAGTGTCAACAAAGCCAGAAGTAGAGCTGTGTGGCTCCAGTGGTAGAGGGCTAGCCTTGAGCAAAAGCAGCTCAAGAATTTGCCCAGATCCTGAGTTCAAGGTCCAGGACTGGCAACAAACAGATATTCACAACAATCTGTGCAACCATCCGGCTAAAGCAGGTCACCCTCTTGTACCCAACAGAATTGGACAGAATTCCCTGGGAAAGGGGCTGGGGGATCCGCTGTCATCTTGACTCCGCCCATGCTGGCTGCATCACAGAATTCCGGCCACACCCCCATTTTTTCATGGTTCTTTCTGACCAATATGATATAAGAATTGTAGCCATGCCCACATTCCATGCTGCCCAGCACCAGGATTCCCTCAGTTGGTTGACACTACCACCAGCAGTTGAGGAAGTGGTGAGCAGGAGACTCAGGAAACTTTGGAGTAGAATAGGAAATTGACATCCTAGTCAGTGAGTGGGAGAATAGAGGATTTCCCAGAGCCTGGTAACGTGGCCAGCCCATCTTTCCCATCGCAGTGCTCAGATGTTTGAAACAACAAGACTCCATGAAACAGCTACAGACAAGAAACTCCTGCCAGAACACCGGCAGAAGAATCCTCCCATCAGACCTGCACCAATCAAGAAAACAAAAAACACAAAAAAGAGAGGGATCCCCAAGACAAACACCACTGAGGACCGTGATTCAACGGAGCGTCTGGCCAAAGCTGATGCTGATTGCAGGCCTCCCTTGCCTTTGGTCACAGTCACAGTCACCAGGGTCAGAGTGTCAATGTTCCCGATACCACCAAGGATCTGTAGAGGTGCTAGCAACATGTGATGCCAACCATGGATTGCAGCAAAAGAAACCAGGCACTCTGTGCCAAGATCCAAACACTGAAGCAGGAAAAGACAGACTTGCGGGATTGACAGGAGAAAGAGGAGAAGATAGCTCAGGTGCACAAAGCACCAAAAACAGAGTTAGAAATCCACAAGCCACCCATACAGAGGTTGGTTTCAGCAGAAAGCGATTTACAATTTGCACTGGCCCAAGTCAAGCAGGCAGCCAATCGCAGAGAAAGGAGTTCTCACCAGCCACCTGTAGGTCGCAAAGCGGCGCATGGTGGAGCTGGAGCTGGCAGCTTCTGTGATCACTACTACACAGAAGGAGATAGAAATGTTCTTCAAATAGCTGAAAGATGTGACACTTCAGCTCGAGGAAAAGACCAGAAGTTTTGATGACCTGGAGAAAGTGAACACAGAATTTCAGGAGAAGCTGGAAGTGCTCTGGACACAGAAGAGTAACAGGAAGAATAGAATCTGCAAGTTCCAACAAGTGCTGGTGGGGCGTGGGTACTGAAGAGACGATTGGACAACCTGAGCTGGATGGTGACCTCAGCAAATCTGGAGAGAGACACCTTCATGGAGGACCTGAGCATTGACAGGTCTGCATGGAAGGAGGAGGCACAGTGGCTGACCAACCAGGTGAACCAACTGACAGAGGAGAAGGAGAGAAGGATGAGGCAGGTGCTGGACCTAGAGAATGAGCTGGGGGAACTGAGGAGGAAGCTGGCAGAACCATCTCAGGCTGAGCGGCAGTTGCAGGCCCAGGAATACCATAAACAGATAGAGTTGAAAAACCTGGAGACACAACTTCACATCCAGGTCAAGGAAAACCAGAGGCTCTGTCTCCAGAATGCAGAGGAGCAGGAGCAACTACAAAGACTGGAGGAAAAGGCCAAGGATTGGCAGGAGATCCCTAAGATCCCACGATGCACATGTGTGTGCAACCCATAGCAAGAGGAACAGCTGGCTCTGCTGTGGGATGCTCTCCACAGGGTAAGTGGTGAGAAGGAGGAGCTCACCAGCATCCTGGACTCAGAGCAGCAGGTGAAGAAACATCTGTGGGAACAGCTAGTCCACTCAGAGGAGAAGATACATGAATGTAAAGAGGTGGCTGAGAGAGAGAAAGCCAAGCAGCTTGGGAGCTGCAGGAGCGGCAGGAGCAGTCCCTGGCCCAGCTGCAGGAGCTCAGAGCCACCTGTGAGCAGCACATTACCTCCAATGAGTGACTGAACACTGAGGAGGCCCTGCAATAGACCTGCAGAGGCAGACTCAGCTGCTGGAGCAGCTGAAGCAAGTGCAGGGTCCAACCAACTGGGGGGACCAGGTGGTGCCCCCAAAGTGGCAGGACACTTTTAAGTGCCTGGAAGTGACCAGACCACAGGAGGAGAGCCTGCAGGCCCAGCTGAGCTTCCTGGCTTTCCCTGGGGAGGGGAAGCTGTGAGCCCTGGAGAAGTAAAAGGTGAGGAGGTGACTTCTCCCAACGTGACCATCGCAGAAGATGGAGCCACGCCCCAGACCTAGAGTGACATGGCTCTGCGAGCACTCTCAGAGGCTGAGATCCATAGGGGGAAACTCCTCCTGCAGGAGCGGCAGCCCCACTGCAGGCGCCCTGTCAACACAGCAGCTCAGTGCAAGATAGAGCTGGAGCCAGAAGCCCCTTGCCCATGAGGTGCTAGCACAACAGGCATGAGGATGGGAAGTGGAACACGTGGGCATCCGAGAAGAAAATCTGCTTCATCCATGACCTGCATGATGAGGTGGACTTCCATAGTCCAGCGGATTAACTCCACAATCGATGCAGCCAGCTGTTGGCACACATTTGCACCATAGAGGAGTCCCTCGTGGTGTGGAAAGAGCAGATGTTTGTCCTGGATGAGCTGTTTTTGGAGAAAGCCAAACATGTGTGCTGGCTCTCCCAGAACATGGAAAAGAAGAGAGAGCTGTGAGAGCTGCTGTTGGTCCTCGCAGGGGAAGGTGCTGACAGAATGCTCCAGTTGCCTGCACAGGCTGAGCCCCCCGCCACCACCGCCCCTTCAGATGCCTCAGGCTCTGGAGTGGGGGAAATGAGGGAGGAGCAGAAAGGTTTTGAAGAATTGCAACTTCAAGACAGCTTGGAAACTGCCAAAGGAGAGGTTGGGGTTTCCGACCACTTAGAGGACTCCCCCACGAAGCATGTCCTGTGGCAGATGCCCCACACCCAGAGCAGCCTACAGCTCGAAGGCTTGGGCAAGGAGTGTTCCCTCCCTTTCTTCTGTAGACTCATGCGGATGATAACTCTCTATGTGACATAATGACTCTCAAAAGCGTCAGCAGACACCAGCAGTAGGTTGCCAGTTGGCTTTCTCTCAGGCCTCCATCTGCCAGGTGATGTGAAGGGTAAACTGTGGGTCTGGTAGGGCAGAGGCTGCCAGGAGGTGGCCCAAATTCAAGGACATCTAATGGCCCATTGGTGGTCAGGGAAGAGGCCCATATTATACTTATCACAAAGAATAATTTGTATTCAAAGGGAAAACAAGCCTCCAACAAAGATTTGTTCTTCCAGTCCTGTGTCTGGAACTCAGTGCCTGACCACTGTCCCTGGGCTCTTTTTGATCAAGGCTGTTGCTCTACCAGTTGAAGGCCACCTCTCCTTCCAGCATGTTCTGTGTGGAATCAAACCCAGGTCTTTAGACATGCTAGGCAACCACTCTACAGCTAAGACACATTCTCAGGTAGGATGATCCTCCATCCTCCCAAACCCATATGGCCATTCCTCAGATAAATAGGAAGTAGGGGCTAGGATGACTATGAAGCACAAGTCTGGTTCACACCAAAATATTCCCCCGCCCCCTCTTCCCACACCCTTAGTTGAAGTTTCTCTTCTACCATTGAGGGATGAGCGAGGCAGAGGGGAGTCCTAAGAAAGGAGTACCAAAAATAGTGCCCCTCTGAGCCCCACATCCTTCCCCACACAAGTGGTTCTCCAGATTTCGATCTTACCTGACTCAGTGTGGAGTCTACAATGACTCCTCACCCCTGCAAGGCTCAGGATGAAATAAAGGTCAGTCCTGGCCTCAGCCCACACTTAGGGTGGAAGGTCCTAGTCCCAGACCCACTTCTACCTCTGACTGCCCATGTTAGCCTGGACCACCACCACTCACCACTATGTTGGTGGTAATGATCTCACAGATGGATTCCAGGAAGAAGGTCTATAGCAAAGAGCAGAAACAGCACGGTAAGCAGGGCGGAAGGAGGCGGGGTGATTGCTCTGGGATCTTCCTCCTTGAAACCCTCCCGTCCAGCCAGGACCATACTGACCGAAAGCATGGCCAAGGCCAGGGGGTGAAACGAGATGGAGGAGCATGGGACTAAAAAAGTACTGCTTTGTCTTGGAGCACTTGAAAATTCCAGTTACATTTGGCCCATGCTAATCCCAAAGCCAACATGCAATACCTCTCCTTGTTGTTGTTGGCTGTGAGCATTGTCCCTGAACTCTTTTTCTTGAGGCTGGCACTCATCACTTGAGCCACAGGGCCACTTCTTGTTTTCTGATGGTTCATCGAGGATAAGAGTCTCATATACTTTCCTGCCCATGCTGGCTTGGAACCATAATGCTCCAGATCTCAGCTTCCTGAGTAGCTCAGATGACAGGAGTGAGCTACCAGCGCCCAACAAGTGATACCATTTGAAGGCTTCTTGGTGAGTCTGTAAAAGGAGACCCAAAGGGCCAGGATAGACCTTGACTCAACCAAGTTGCTGGGATGGGGGAAGGCTGATGTTCTAGCCATTCTGTTCCCTAAAATCAAAGATGCCAGGTGGTGTTGTATACATCAAACTCTTAGGCCAAAAACCACCAGGCTTAGTGGGAAAAAGGTAGAGAATACCGAAAGATTGCAGTGTAGAAATCTTTGATTTTGCATGCATATGGTGTGTGTGTGTGTGTGTGTGTGTGTGTGTGTGTGTGTGTGTGTGTGTGTGTGTGTGTGTGTGTGTGTTTGTGTGTGTGTGAACTCAGGGCCTAGGCTCTATCCCTGAGTTTTCTTGCTCAAGCCTAGCGCTCTGTCACTTGAGCCACAGCCTCACTTGCTTTTCTATGGTTAAATGTAGGTAAGTGTCTCAAGCACTTTCCTGTCCAGGGTGGCTTTGAAGCATGATGGGGTCCGCAGGGAAGCAAGAGTAAACACAACTTGCAGGTAGAATCCCTATGGTGGGAGACTCCTGCCTCCTGGTGGCCAGTCATAGGGCTTCCCCCCCACCCCCGCCATCATCCTCTACAGTTCAATTTGGGAAAGTGACCAGGGCCAAGCTGATTTTTGCTCACCCTGAGTACTGATGCCAGAGCAGGTCTGTTCCACCCTAGGCCAAGAGAGCTACAGGAGGCCCGGCTCTGAGGGGTACAAGGAAGGGAGAGGTCAGCTCCAGGCCAAGCTAAGAGCCTTTGCCCATGGACACCCCTACTTGGCCTTTCTGATCACTGTAAGGCCTATCAAAGAACAACCCCCAAAATTGGAGCTGTGTCTCAAAATGGTAGAGCTTTAACATTGAACCAAAGAGCTCAGAGACAGGGCCCCTAAGCTTTGAGTTCAAGACCCCTAGCTGACCCTCCTCCATAAAACACAGGTTAGCTAAATGTGAACTAGTAGGATTTGTGAAGTGTTTCTGAAGAATGGTGATACTGAAGAAAGCACACTAATTCTAATGACAACTGAACTTGTGACATACAGCTATGTGCTGATTCCTTCACAGGGTGCTGTTTGTTGGGTCCTGGGGTTTTGTACTGAATCCTCAAAAAGGTGCTGTTTGCTGAGTCATCACAAAGGGTGCTATGTGCTGAGTCCCTAAGAAGGTTGGGCTGTTCTAGGTTTTCCAAAGGGTACTGTGCGCAGAGTCCATTACAAAATGTACTGCATGCTGAGTCCTTCAAAAAGTGTGGTGTGCTAATTCATCCCAAAGGTGCTAGTATGTACTGAACCCTTGGGAAGAGAGGGATGAGGTGAGTTTTTTGAGTGCTGTGTGCTGAGTCCTTTACACAGGGTGCTCTGTGCTGAGACCTTCCACAATGTGATTGTGTTGAGTCCTTCAAAATTGTGCTACGTGCTGATGTTTACAAAGGGTGCTGTGCACTGAGTGTTTTATACAGTGTGCTACATACTCAGCCCTTCAAAGGGTGCTTTGTGTGGAGTCTTAACCCAGGGTGCTATGTAATGAGTATCTGGGAAAGAGTGCTACATGCTGAGTTTTTCAAAACATGTCATGCACTGAGTCCTTTACACTGCAGACTATGGTCTCCCTCCTTCAAAAAGTACAGTATTTTCACAATAAAAAATAAATAAAAATTTAAAAGAAGAAATGTACTCATTACCTTGCCCATGTAATTGTAACCCCTCTGTATGGTATTTTCATAATAAAAGAAAAGAAAAAAAGTGCTGTGTGCTGAGTACTCTACACAAGGTACTATCTGCTGAGTCCTTCAAAGTTAACTGTGTGCTGAGTCCTTTACACAGGGTGCTTTGTGCTGGTTTTGGAAGTATGCTGTGTACTGAGTCATTCCAAAGGGTGCTATGTTCTGAGTCCTTGAGTGGTAGTTATCCCCAACAATCACACACACAAACACAATCACAAACACACACATACACACACGAGGGTCACCATGCACCTGCTTGGTGTGTGGAGGGGGATGGAGGAGAGTCTCCTCCAGCGGTGGGGCTGAGGGGAGATTAGTTCCCCCACTCCCCCGCAAGTACTGGGGTTGGTGGGGAGTGCTATGCTGAGGTGAGGCTGCAATTGCCATGGCCTGGAAGCTTCCATGGCCTGGAAGCTTCAGGGCCCAGTCAGGGCTGCGATTGCAGTGCGGGGTGAGAGGGCGAACCCAGGGGAGGTGGAGCCCAGGGGCACACTGCAGTGGCAGCCAAGGCCAGGGCCCAATTGGGGTGGGCGCATATGCACGGGCGGGGGTGGGGCAGCCCAGGAGAGGAGTGGAGGGCAGAGAGTGAGATTAGAGAGAAGAACAAGCACATGCAGGAGGGGAAGCGGCTTCAGCGGCTGGAGGCCGCTTGGATCATAGTGCGGGTCCTGGCCAGGAGCAGAGAGCACGCGGAGCCAGCACGGCAGGCGCATTGCCAAGCAGCCCCATGGAGGCAAGGTGGCCATGGCACGCAAGTCTGAGATCCTGGTAGGGGGAGTAAGGTGGCAGTGGCTGGGGTGCAGCAATGGAGAAGGTGGCTGCTCAGGCGGGGCAGTGGTGGAAGCAGCAACCCCTGGGGAGGAGGCTGCTGAGGTGGTGGCCGAGGCTGCTGAGGAATGGGCAGCAGCAGCAGCTGAGGAGGAGGAGCAGAGGAAGCTCACAGCCTTGCCAGGCACCCTCAGACGCCCCTGCCCCCTCCCAGCAGTGCCACATTTCACACATGGTGCTGCCAGCTCAGAACCTTGGTGCCTCTCTCAGTTCCCTGGCAGAAATGGCACGGCCCTAACCTGCTTGCTGCCCCGACCTGATCCTGGTCCCAGGTCCTGGACTCCAGGGACCTCAAGCACCAGGAGCCGCTGCCTACAGCTTCTCCCCAGCAGTACACATAAGTGGCTGCCCCTTGGGCCCACACCCCGTGGCCCCTGTACCTTGTGACTCCCTGTCACCACCCCCCCAGTGTACCCAGACCTGCACCTCCTGCCTCCCCTCTCCTGTCCCACCTGCACTTCTCTAGTGCCCCACAGTCCGCCCTGGCTCTGCCACAAATGAGACCCAGTTGCTGGGGTGGGGTGTCGACCCTGGGATCCCACCCCCATCCCTGGCAGCAGATGTCCCCAGGAAAAGGTGAGATAAACAAATGGGTGAGGAGGGGACACCACAGAGCCCCTGGCCTGGAGCAGTGGGAGCCACACAGCAGCATATCTGCACTCTTCCTCTGCCTGGTGGGAACCTGATGGCTTTAGTCAGAGGTGGGTAGCAGCACCTCTCGGGTCTTTTCCTTTTTTTCTGGGGGTGAAGGGTGTTGGATGCAGCAGATAGGCCCCCTTATTGCTGTGGGAGCCCTTGTCTGTCTTCTGTGCTCAGTCACACCTTCACCTGAGGAGGTCCCAGAAGAGCCCAGTAGGAGGTGAGGGCACTGGGGGTCAGATAGGAGGTGAATATTTGGGAGGTGTGTTCCTCCAACACACATACACCTGTCCTGTCTCCCCCACCCCAGCTGTTAACAGTGTTCCCAGGGTGATCACATTTCCCAGCTTTGCCAGCTCTGCTAAGTGCTCCTGGTCCATCTGGTCTCCTTGTCCTCCTCAAGGATCCACCAAGTCACCCAGAAGCATCTAGGCTGGAAGTAGGGAGTCGATCCATGTATATAGCCTTTAGGAACCCATCAAATTCCCCAACCATGCCCCCACCCCAGGTCAGACACCCCTCTGCAATCATCATGACCCCCTTCTTTGTTTCCTCTCCTGGCTCTGAGGAGCCACCTGTCTCAAGACTCCTTCACCCAGAGTCCTAGCATAGGGTTTTAGTGAATGGGGACTCAAGGCTGGTTGTTCTCAATGGGAAGGGTCTGTCCCTGGAGAAAGGGAGAGGCAGAGTGGTTCTGTATTATTAGAGCAATGTTCCCCTTGGTGGGATCCCCTGGTTCTGACCAGGGAACCCCCATGCTCAAGCTTGTACATTTCCCAGATGAGGAACCAACTAACTCGGGAGAGACAATGCTCTGAGTCTGTGTGTGCAAGAAAGAGTGAAAGAGAGAGAGAGAGAGAGAGAGAGAGAGAGAGAGAGAGAGAGAGAGAGAGAGAGAGAGAGAGAGAGAGAGAGAGAGAGAGAGAGAGAGAGAGAGAGAGAGATCATCTTTCTCCTTGTACAGCCTGACTGTGCTCAGGAGGAGAATGATCAGGTGGTAAATTGCAAGTGCTACATGGATGAGTCTTCTGTCTCCGGTTTCGATTTGTGTGTGTGTGTGTGTGTGTGTTGGGAGAGTAGGGAGATGAGAACAATGAAAATATATTTAAGTCACCGTGTCTAAAAAGAGCAAAAGCATTTTATTTGTGTGTATGTGTGTATTTGTTGTTCTCTTTTCATGAATGCCCAGTACAAGCCCAGCCACAATTTCTGTTTTCTCCTTTATTATTTCACTACATATTTGGAGAAGGTTTTAGTAGATTTCCTTTCCACTTCTTTCCACCTCCCTCTTCCCCTTTCCTGTAGCCAACTGTAGCTGCTGGGCCTGTGTAGGTCTCCACTAGGAGGCCTGTGGGAAGCGCAGACCAGAATGGACACCTGTCCTTCTGTCTTCAGCCAGAAGGCTCATGAGTGTGACCACAGCTGCACTCTTCCACCCAGACACTCTGCTCTCGTGTGTATAGTTGGAGCTAATTCAAGGCTTGTGAATGTTTCTGCCAAACATAATTAGGGAATGAGATGCAGGGGAGGAGGGAAGGGGCTGTGAAGCTAGGAGGGTCTGGGAAGTGGTGAACGGTGTGATATGGCAGATGGCCCACTACAACAAAGGATGAGAGGGGAACCTTACCCAGGGCATTGATGGTGTCTGTGGGGATCTGGGCAGGGGGCTCCAGGCCCCCACTGGTGCGTGGATTCCCTTCCCGGTCAGTACACTCTAGTGCAGTTCTCCCTGGAGTCCTGCAGACTATAATCTGTGTCCCGCCTGGGCCGTTTCCAGCTGGGCAGTGGTAGGCAAGTGTGTTCTCTCTGCTGGAGCCTGCTCAGTATCAGGACATGGCAGTTACCTAGGGCTCTCTGAATGCCAGTTTCGGTAACCTGCTGTAGGCTGTCTGGAAAGGGTCCACGGACTTTGGAAACCTTTAAGTTTGATTGGGACAAGTGAAATGCCATCTTTTCCAAGGGTTTTTCTTGAAGTTGGCAATTTCCACTAACACCTGGGATTATGGGTCAAATTAGACAGACCATTTCAGCTGCCAAACAATGATGTTTAAAGCAGCACAGGTAGAGTTCCCTAGCCAGATGATCTCCTGCTATGAACGTCATGCCCTGACGGCCTTTCTTCAGCAGCTACTGATTAGCCTCTGGCTATCTGTAGGGTGGCCACCACAGTCGAGAATGTCGTGGGGAGCAGAGATTGTGACCTCGCCATCCCCAGCCTGCCAGCTGTAAGCAGAGACAATTCCTAGCATCTGTACTGGACTTTGGGATTCAGAGACCTGGGATGCCTCAAGGATCCTTTCTCTTCAACATGAAACTTGGAGGCCAGATATGGTGGACCATCCTGTCTGGCCCCAGGGGTTGGAGAGTATGCCCCTTGAGCCAGGCGTTCAGCTCACAGCAACCTTGTTCACACCTGAGTGGGGAATTGAGTGCCACAAAGCTGGTTAGCCGTTGGACAGAGATCTTTGAAAAGATAGGCATCCCAGAGGCCCCAGAATCCAGCGAGTACATCGTGGCTCATGTCCTTGGAGCCAAAAGAGTTAAGTGCGGTGGCACCAGAAGGGCAGGAAGAGGGAGTAGGGAAAACTGTGGGAGAGCTACATCAGGTTTTGCCCACCCAAGATGCTTACCAGAATCAGATGGGAGTTTTCTGTAGTATTGTCATAGACAGATGATTATTTATTTATCCAACAAAGAGTTACAGTGTGCGCAATGCTCGGGGGGGGGGGGGGGTGGCGGGGGGGAAGTCATAGATGATGAAAATTTCCAGTGCTGGTTCCACAACACATGAAGAAACCTTGGTTTGAGCTGGATGCCTGTGCTTTATGCCTGTAACCCTAGCTACATAGGAGGCTGAGATAGGAGGATCGAGGCTTAAGTTCTGGGCAGGAAAGCCTGTAGGACTCTTATCTCCAACTAACTACCAAAAAGAAAATGCCAGAAGTGGATGTGTGGGTCAAGCCTTAGTCCATTGGCGTTGAGTACAAAGACCCAGGGGCAGCACCCAGGTTCCGAGTTCAAGACCCAGGAGTCAGAGAAAGAAAGAAAGCCAGAGAAGGATGGTGAGAGAAAAAGAAGAAAGGAAGGGAAGAAGGGAGCATGCAAGCCTTGGTTTGGAGTGCCTGGATCAAGGGAGGCAACCATTCACAATCTCTGTGGAGAGAGTTTCAGAGCTTAAAGACAGTATGTAGGACCAAACCAATGACTCCTCAGCTACTTTATGACATTGTGGAGCATTTTGGTCACCGACTGCAGAGGGAAACAGCCTCGGGTAGACCCTAGGGCTCAGGGTGTGTCACCAGGTTTCGAACACCCCCAGTCCCAACAAGTTTATTTTCTGGTCCAAGATCTAGGGAGGATTTTGGATGAGGGAGTATCAAGGGGGAGGGGTAGAGCAAGGAAGATGAAGAGGGAGGACGATCCCAGGTCAGGTGTGTCAGGATATTGGAGCTATGACGTCGCCTGACAACCTTGACCATCAGTGATAGAGCCTTCGACCCTGCCACATGGCTATTAAAAGTCCTGGCACCTTGGGTTCACCATTGACCACCTGGCTGTCACAGGATACCTGTGCAGTACATCCTTGGGGACTTGGACATTCCTAGGATCAATCTGAAGGTGACCCTGAGAAGACGGAGGCCTGGGTGACTCTATCTTGAGCTAGCGAGCATCTTATGAGGTATGAGTTATGCAGCTGACCATGATCCCGACCTGGGAATGAACAGAAGACGCAATTCCCAGGGGACTAAGAATATAAACAATCCTTGGGAAAACTGTAGGCGGGCAGGTGGTGGAGTGCTTGGTGACCCTGCAGTCAGGCCACAGGTGGTGTTTGTTTAAAAAAGCAACCCTGCAGTTTAGCATGTATCCTCTTGAGACTCCCCTGTGGTGCAAGCCAAGCAGTTTAAAGAACGTCAGCCCCCTTGATCTAACCAACAACTTGTTTCGGGTCCTTTCCCACTTTGTAGTGTGCCAATCATACTATAGAGTTGTTTTGTGATTTTCCTGGGGTTTGTAGTGATTTGTTACAAGAAATTATGATGTACGAAAAGCCCTACCTTCCCTAAAAAAATGTATAAAAAGTGTTGCAACCATGGGCTCAGGGCCTCTCAGCATCATGGGCTGGTGCCATGTACACTAGGGGGACCAAACTCAAGATTCCAATAAAGACTCCTTTGCTTTTACATTGGTGACGGTCTCTGGTGGTCGTCTGGGTAAGGATTTCCGAGTTAGGCTTTACAACACCCCCGGTGTTCATTCCTCCACCAGAGACAGAGGTAAGTATGCCACTGGCACAGGACAGACAGGGAATGAGGGCAGCATCAGGACCCATGTAGCCCCAAGACTTCCTCTAGGGGGCACTATGACATCTTGTCTGCCATTCTCAGACACAAAGGTGGGTCTCTCTTCTGGCTCAGCCTTTAGTCTAGATGGCAGATCAGGGATTCAGAGAGGGCTAACTGAAGGTGGGGCAGGCTTGGGTAGAAGCTGGTGGGAAAACCAGAGGCCCTGGACTCTGAGAAGGGTTGTTTTTGAGGATATACACAACCCAGGAACATTGCTGAGATGGATCAGCCCTTTTCTCCATCCCGAGAGAGAGGGACAAAGAGCCCTCCAGTCTTCTTCCCTTGGCTGCAAAATCCTTTCATTCCCACATCCTGTGGTTGGATAACTAGACCTCACCTCACTGCCCAGTGTCAATGCAGGACAGTGAGAGATCCTGAGTATTTGATAAGGTCAGGGATCCTCAGTATGAGATTGTACTTGAACGTCTTAACTTGGTGCATGGTCAGTCCCATCTAAGACTGCCATGATGTAGGGCATAGAATCTAAAGAATCAGAGCAGGATTGGGTCTGTTCTGGGAGTCTTGAGTATTATGTGTGATCTTTGAGCTCCAGTGTGCCCATCTGCTTCCTTTTCTAGGGTGGGTCTTTGCTAGAAAAAGCTTGAAACTAGAGACTGGGTCCTATCCCTTGTCTTTGATGCTTAAAGGTAGCACTCTGCCATTTGGCCCCAGCTCCACTTCCAGGTTTTTTGGGTGTTTAATTGGAGATAAAGAGTTCTCATGGACTTTGCTGAGAAAGGTGCATACAAATGCAGTCCTCAGATCTAAGTCTGCTGAGGAGATAGGATGAAAGGCATGGAAAAGTTTCTTTGGCCTGCTGCCAGTAACTCATGGCTGTCATCCTAGTTACTCAGGGACTGAGATCTAAGGAACAAGATTTAAAGCCAGCTTAGGCAGAAAAGTTCTGTGAGACTTGATGTCCAATGGACCACCAGCGAATAGAAAGTGGCGCTGTGGCTCAGGTGGGAGAGTGGTCACCTTCAGGTGAAGAACTGAGGGACAATGCCCTCGCCTAGAGTTCAAACTCCATGACCAACAACAAAATAAAGAGGTGACTAAGTTTTCCGCATAGCAGTGTGTACAGTAGGAAATGCCATGCTGGGCTATGAGACATTCCAGGTATGTGAGAAGCTCAATGTTTTGTCTACAGTGGGTCTGAAGTCGGGAGTGCCACCTTCTCGGGGGTGGGATGTGATCCTTATGGAGGGAGGTCATGGTTCTCTTCTCAGAGACTCCTGAAGCCTCTGGATGTCCATGTGTGTGTTTGTGTGTGTGTGTGTGTGTGTGTGTGTCTGTGTCTGTGTGTGTGTGTGTGTCTGTGTGTGTTTGGAGGTAGAAGAACTGGGCCTTGAACTCAGGGCTTAGGTGCTGTTCCTGAACCATTGTGCTCAAAGCTAGTGCACTGACACTTGAGCCACAGCTCCATCTCTGGCTATTTG
Organism: Dipodomys merriami; assembly: GCF_024711535.1. NCBI lineage: Eukaryota > Metazoa > Chordata > Mammalia > Rodentia > Heteromyidae > Dipodomys > Dipodomys merriami. The sequence goes on from NW_027202559.1 coordinate 127,189, forward strand.
GTGGTTCACTGTAGATAGGAGCCTCACAGACTTTCCTGCATGGGCATGCTTTGAACCGTGATCCTCAGATATCAGCCTCCTGAGTAGCTAGGATGACAGACATGAGCCACCCGTGCCGGCTTTGTGTGTATGTGTGTGTGTGTGTGTGTGTGTGTGTGTGTGTGTGTGTGTGTGTGTGTGTGTGTGTGTGTGTAGAAGTGTGTTGTAACACTGAGCGCTGGACCCTTTGGTAACTTATAACTGCTATCTTTGGGGGATGCATGGGCTTTGTGGCAGAGTTTTAGGGGCCTGGAAGGGTGGAACACTTGAAGGGAACTCAGCACCATTAAATTATAAGACCAAAGGATCTGTGTGACCTGGAGATGTCTACTCCCTTAGGCCTGGTTGGTGGCAGAGAGAGCTTAGGAGGACCTGGGGGTGGGGCCCACAGGGGGTGACTCCCAGGGGGACAGACAGCATAGCCAGTTCTTAGTAAGGATGTGAGCCCTGTTAGTATGGAGTGCACTTGTATGGGTCAGAGTCTGGGTCTTCTCATAATGACGTCTCATGGGTGAGGCCAACCCTATTTTAAATCTTGACTTGTGATCTTCAGATTTCAGTATCCTGAGTAGCTAGAATTACATGCATGAGCCTCTGGCACAAGGCCTCTAATTCTTTTTGGTATATTAGGGTTTGAACTCAAGGCCTTAGGCTTGCCAGTCAGGTCTTCTACCATGTGAGCTAAGCCTTTCTGTCTTGGGCATTCCCAAGATAGATAATATATGCTCAGGCTGGGCTGGATTGCAGCCCTCCTGTCTGTGACAGGCATGCGCCAGCAGGCCTGGTCCTCTTTAGTTGGAATGCTAGACATGCAGCGCCACGCTCAGTCATCAGTTTAGATGGATTGTCCCAAACTCTTAGTCCATGGCATCCAATTCTTGACTTAAGGTGAAGCTCTGGGTTGGGCCTCGACCATTGGTCCTCAGTCTCCTCCTGAGAGAGTTGTGAGGAAACAAAGATTCAATACAGGGGGATCTCTGGGGCAGAGGCAGGCATAGAAGGAGAGGCTGTCAGATATGGTTCTTGGCAATTCTGTGAGCATATGACAGGAAGATACTCAGAAAGTGCTCAGATGTGGCCTGTTATTTATCATGCAACAGGTACGGGATTATGAAACAAAACATGGCTCTCTTTCATCCTTACCCTATCACCATGAGGAAGGGGATCCTTCATTGTGCTCAGTTTTGCAGTTGGGGAAAACAAGGCATGGAGACGCTAGGTGACCTACTCATGACCCCCAGCTGACAGCAAGCTCGGCCTGACTTCTCTGCCATGTTCCCTAGGACAGTGGGTGTTATTCACTCCACTTCTTGTGGTGGCAAGTCCACTTCTTGTCAGTTGTGAGGCTTGAACTCTGGACCTTGGCACTGTCCCCGAGCTCCTCAGATCAAGGCTAGCAGTTTACCACTTGAGCCACAGCATCACATCCAATTTTCTGGTGGTTCTTTGGAGATAAGTGTCTCACAGATGTTCCTGCCTGGGCTGGCTATGTTTTTTTTTTTTTCCTTTTTTTTTTTTTCTTCTTTATTTTTTTTTTACTTTTTTTTTCTTTTTTTTTTTTTTCTTTTCTTTTTTTTTTTTTCTTTCTTCTCCTTTCTTTTTTTCTTTTTTTTCTTTTCTTTCTTTCTTTTTTCTCTTTCTTTTTCTTTTTATTTTCTTTTTCTTTCTTTCTTTCTGTCTGTCTGTCTTCCTTCCTTCCTCCTTCCTTCCTTCCTTCCTTCCTTCCTTCCTTTCTTTCTTTCTTTCTTTCTTTCTTTCTTTCTTTCTTTCTTTCTTTCTTTCTTTCTTTCTTCTTTCTTTCTTTCTTTCTTTCTTTATTTCTCTCTCACACACATTCTCTATCTCTCTCTGTCTCTGTCTCTCTCCCTACCTATCTCTCTCACACAGGAACTGGTTGAATGGGTGCTGGAGGAGGTGGCCCAGGGTCCCCATGTGGCTGGGACTCAAGATGGCCCTCCCATTCTGGAGGTGGGCTGTGGGTCAGGAGCTGTTTCTCTCAGCCTGTTGAACTAGCTCCCTGAGGTAAGCCCCTCTGTGTCTGGGTTAGACTGTGTCGGATATTCATCATCCGTCCCTCCCATGAGTCCTTCCCCACTACCCTCTGCTAAGACAGTTAAAGGAAAGTGGATAAGGAGGCATCGCGTTTTCCTCCCACCCAGCACGATCCTAGGCCTCTGATCCTCACCACCACTTATCTCGCTAGACCCTGTTTATAAGAAAATGAATCCACTCTATGTTTACTTTGTTTTGCTGGAGTGTGTTGTTTTGGGGTGGAGGGGCAGTATGCAGAGGAAAGACCCTAGGCCTGACACCTCTTGGGAGACATTTGTTCTTGTGACAGAGCCAAGTCTTTGCTGTCAATAAGGAGGAAGCTGCCATCAGATTGACCCGGAACAATGCTCATAGGTAGGTAGGCTGCTGAAGTATAAAATGCACCCATGTTGGCTTCCCACTCACCACAAGGGGGGTGCAGTGTGGGTGATCCAGAACTGGTCCTAGGGCATTATAAATGGATGGTGGCAGTCAGGTGCTGTTGGCTCCCGCCTGTCATCCTGGTTATTCGGGAGGCTGAGGTCTAATGGTTGTGACTCAGAACCAGCCCATGCAGGAGAGTCTGTGAGATTCTTATCTCCCATAAACAACCTCCCCCCATACACAAAAAAGCCAGATGTGGTGCTGTGGCTCAAGTGGTAGAGGCTCAGCCTTGAGAAAAAGAAGCTGAGGGATGAAACCCAGGCCCTAAATCCAAGACTTAAGACTCACAAAAACAAATAATAAAATAAATGAATAGTGGGCACCTGTTTTCTTACTACCAAAAAGGATGGATTCAATTTTCTCTCTGGTACTTGTAGCCAAAGATAAGGGGCTTCCTTTGATGTTCCTCTAAATCTCTAAATCTCCTTCTCTCCATTATCTCTCCAGGCTTCAGTTGCAGGATAGAATTCAGATCATTGCACTTGATGTGACCTTACATACTTTCCCTACCCACATTCCTTGAGGTGGGGATCCAGGATTGACTCACCACTGGGAGGATGAGGCACCGCAGAGATGGGGGTACATATCCCTGAAACTCATAAGTCATACTCTCTCTCTCTCTCTCTCTCTCTCTCTCTCTCTCTCTCTCTCTCTCTCTCTCTCTCTCTCTCTCTCTCTCTCTCTCTCTCTCTCTCTCTCTCTAACACACACACACACACTCACCTAGGCCAATTCAATTCAAAGTAGCCTTTTCACACTTTATCTCCTTGGATTAACTGATCTAGGAGACAAACTTGAACCCCTGAAACTGACTATTTTAACTGGGTCTTGGTAGTTGACAGGAGATAAACAGAAGCTAAAAAGAAAGGATCTGGTGCCCATCACTTCTGGCTCAGGCTCAAGCCTCACATCCTGGCGACTTGGGAGGCAGAAATCTGAGGATCAAAGATCAAAGCCAGTCATAAGCTGGAAAGCCAGAGAGACTCTTCTCTTCATGGAAGCATCAAGAAGCCAGAAGTGGAGCTGTGGCTCAAGTGGTAGAGCAGCAGCCTTGAGCATGAAAACTCAGAGAGAGAGCTCCCAGATCCTGAGTTCAAGCCCACACAAAAAATGGCCTCATCTTGTTGCCCCTACTGCCTGGACCTTGAGTGCCCTCTCATGGAGTATGGTACAGCACCAGTCCCAGGGTAGTGTATGAGAACCTTCAAAAAGTGGGTGGTGGAAGCCAGGCCTTTTCCTTCATGCGCTCTCAATCCACACCGGCCAGAAGGCAGAGCGTGACAAGGCCGGCAGCCTGCAGAGTGAAGATCCCTCTCTGCCAGGGCAATTGGAGTGGGCTTCTTAGAAGCAGGATTTGAAAGGAGATCTTACTTAACAAGGAGGATCAGACAGGAAGCACAGAGTGCAAAGACGCTCTAGATAAAGGACAACATAGCTGAGCATGATCATTTCCAGCCATGGCTGCTGCTGAGAAACTCGGTACAGATGTGCAAGACTGTCCCGAGACAGGCCCAAGGGGTCACAGAAAAACAGCTATCCAAGGTTGGGATTGTGTCTTAGCAGTATTGAGCTCTCTAGCACACCGGAAAGCCTTGATTCAATTCCTAGGTCCCACATACACAGAAAAAAGTCAGAAGTGGCACCTTGGCTCAGGTGGAAGAGCACTCGCCTCCAGCAAAAGAAGCTCCGACACAGCGCTCAGGCACCGAGGTCAAGCACCAGGACTGTCAACATAAAACAGCACTCAAAGGGACCTTGGTGATGGGTGGATGGCTATGCCCTGTAGTTCTTAGTAGATCCATCCATTCTTTCTGTCTCCTTCTTTGACAGAGGGGAACTGGACACTCCTTTTTCCCTGAACACCTGGACCAGTTATCAGCAACCCTCCCAACATCTCCCACCAGAACATGAAGCAGCTGGCCCCAGAAATACTCAGGTACCTGTTGGGTGGGACAGGGGGATACAGGTAGGCCCCAGAAGTCCTAGTGGGTCTGATATGCTCCGGATGACCAGGCCATCCACAGGAGGCATATGGGAGCTTAGAGAGGGGTAGAGATGTGGAGGGGACCCTTTAATGCCCATGGCCCTACCCAGTTTCCAAGCTCCATTTGCTGTCTCTGAGGATGGTAGAGGAGTATCTAGGTGGTAGTAGTATCTAGAGGAGGACTAGGAGGAAATTCTAAAGAATGAGACACCATAAGCCCTGGGCTGGTGTCCCACACCTGTCATCCTGGATACTTGGGAGGCTGAGATCCAGAGGATCCCGTTTCCCAGCCCAGGCAATAAAGTCCCATTAGAGTCTCATCTCCAATCTCCAACTGGAAGTGGTTCCATGGTTCAAATGGTAGAGCACTGGCCTTGAGCTAAAATAATCATCGGAGACAGTATACAAGCCCTGAGTTCAAGCCCCTCAACCAAAAAAAAAAAAGACCGGAAAGACACCCCTTGCCTACAAGAGATGGTGAAGGAGTGGAGGTGCTGTGGTTCGGAGACAGGTGCTGGCCTCAATGTACAGAAATTTCTAAGATCTCCCCAGGTTTGCCTGAGTGTGAAATCACAGCAGGGTGGGCGTTGCCTTGCCAAGAACTCCAGAGGTTGTGGCCTGTCTTAGGCAGGGAGTGGGGTGAATGTGAGCAGGGGTGGGAGGGGAGTGTCAATTTTATTCTCTCCATCTATGGAAGTATGGTTTTGGATGCTGGTTTCAAAGTCTGAAGCGAAGGATTGCATATGATTTGTAGTCTGACAAGTTGGGTTTCACCTGGGTATAAGAAGGTAACTGAAGCCGGGTGCTGCCAGTGGCTCACAACTGTAATCTTAGCTACCGATCTGAGGATCTCAGGGCTAAGTGGTGCTATGAATCCAGCGGTAGAGCATGCACCTTCAGCTGAAGAGCTAAAGGACTGTGTGAAGGCCCAAAGTTCAAACCCCATGACCAACAATCAAAAATAAGGTAGCTGAATTTTCTGCATAGCAGTGTGTACAGTAGGAAATGCCATGCTGTGTTATGAGCCATTCCAGATGTGTGAGAGGCTCTGAGTTTTGTCTAGAGTTGGTCTGAGGATCGTAGTGCTATCTTCTCAGGGGTTGAGATGTTCAGGTGCTCAGGTACTGCTAAGGCATTGGGCTACCCCTGTGTGTGTGTGTGTGTGTGTATGTGTGTGTGTGTGTGTGTGTGTGTGTGTGTGTGTGTGTGTGTGTGTGTGTGTGTGAGTGTGTGTATTTTTTCCCTCATGTTTCTCTGACCCCTTCCTGGGCACCTGTCTGCCTCTTTGTGACGTCAGAGGGAGCCCCTCCTCCATGGCACCCTGCTTTTAGCCCCCTATCTGTGTCTACAATGAGTCCTAAATTGCCAGAGACCTGTATATACTAGCTTTTTGTTGGTGCCCAAGTCTGGTTGTCCATAACTTTGGCTGCCTCCAGAGGATTATGGGTCACCAGGGCCATCAGGCATAAGTTCTCCCCTGTCCCTGGAGGTGAGGGGCTCAGTCATGCCATGTCCTTTCCTTTTTCTCAGCTGGGTCTCTGGATGCATGTCCATCCTAGCAGGCTGGCAATGGAGTGGGGGAAGGGTGGTTGCCAATGGCTCTAGCCAACTTCAGCCTGATAGCTGACTGAAGGCCACTCAAACAAGGAGGATCTGGGGCTACATGACAGGTGAGCCAAGTTGTCTTGGAAGTATCCATTGGTGTCCAAGAAATGTACATGTACCTTATCGCAGGAAAGTCTATCTTCCCTCCGCCAAGCTGGGCCTCTCAGGTCCTTCTACAGAATTCCGGATAACCATAATACAGAGGCACAGACTAGATTCCAGGGTCAGGGTAGAGGGGGTGAGAGACTGGTATGGCCAGTACCTCAATGTTCTGGGGCATTAGCCTTTACCTGGTTATGTCCCCCTTGTGTAAGTTCAATTCTTAACCCAGTGTTAGCCACAAACTGGCTACTTGTGGAAGTGCTATGGAAGTGGCAGGAATGGAAGTGAGATCTAGGATGAAAAAATCTGGATTTATGGCCTGTGGGGTTGGGGATGGCAAAGGGTTTTTATTTTTTAAAAAAATCTCAGAGGGCTGGGAAGGTGGCTCAGTGGTATAGTGCTTGCCTTGCATGCCTGAGGCCCTTGGTTCGATTCCTCAGCACCACATAAGCAAAAAGGAAAAAGCTGGAAGTCGCACTGTGTCTCAAGTGGTAGAAGAGCTGAAGAGCTGAGGGACAGTGCCCAGACCTAGAGTTCAGGCCCCATGACTGGACTCCCCCCCAAAAAAATCTCAGAGCTGGAACTCAGGGCCTAGGCACCGTCCCTGAGATAACACTTTACCACTCGAATCACAGCTCACCTTTCGTCTTTTTTAGTAGTTTAGTGGAGAGAAGAGTCTCACGGACTTTCTTGCCTGGGCTGTCTTCAAGCTGACATCCTAAGAGCTCAGCCTATTGAGTACTGGATAGCTGGTATGAGACATTGGCACCTTATAAAGATGTTAGTGTGTGTGTGTGTGTGTGTGTGTGTGTGTGTGTGTCTCTGTGTGTGTGTGTGTGTGTGTGTGTGTGTGTGTGTGTGTGTTTACCGGGGCTTGAACTCAGAGCCTAGGTGCTATCCTTTAGCTTGTTTGCACAAGCTTGGTGCTGTACCATGTGAACTAGGGTAGCTTGGCTTCCCAGCTTTTTGATGATTCATTGGAGATAAGAGTCTACACAGGCTAGCTTTGAAGCTTGATTGATCCTTGAGTAGTTAGGATTATAGGCTTGAGCCACTGGCACCCATCTTCAAGGATGTCTTTTCATATGCTCTTCTGTTCTAACAGCTGTCTACTTGCCCTGGCCTAGATCTCTAACATCTACATCAGCTCCTAGCAGCCCCAGACTGTGTGGAGAACATAAAGCTCAAACCTGATCCCATTTCTTTGTCCTCAGGGGAGGGTATATTTTGTCTGAAGCCTGGGTTGGAGGGGTAGCTGTACATGGGTGCTCAGCTGGGACAGAGAGGAACTTTATTTTATCCAAGAAGAAAATGTGGCCAGTTCGATACTAATAGCTCATTCTCTCATATTCCTATCTCCTCAGATGCTGAGATCCTGAGGATTGCTATTCAGTGGCAGCCCAGCTAGAAAAGTCTGTGATACTCTCTTCTGCAAATAACCACAGAAAGGTGGAAGAAAAGCTGTGGCTCAAGTGGTAGAGTGCTAGCCCTCAATGAAAAAACTCAGGGACAGAGCCTGGGACCTGAGTTCAAACCCCTGTACCAATATGTGCATGCACACATGCATGCACACACACACACACACACACATACACACACACACACACACACACACACACACACACACACACACAAAGGTATTAATGATGAGCTGAGTTAGAACTGTGGGCAGTCCTGAGGCATAATCATAGTAAACTCTCAAGGCAGATCAAGTTGTTTCTCCCTAATTTCTTCTTGGACTGAGGGGTCTGGGTCATTGCAGAAAGTTCTATGGAACCTGCCCCTCCATTCATGCATGGGGCCACAGGACCAAGGGAAGGACACTATGGATGCTCCTTTGTAGTTGGCCCACAATTGCAGACCTTCATCTGCCCCTGAGCACTGGTGAGGAAAGCAGGGCTCCAAGCCCTGGGACTCCAGCAGTAGTGACTGCTACAAGCAGAGCCAGCTACCTGTGGATTCCTGAGCCTACAAGCCTTTCATGAGCCAACTCAACACCCATCAAAGGTGTGCCTGAGAGATTCGCACTTTTGTGATACTTGCGTGAGTGGGCATTACCTGCTGTGCCATCTTGCAGCTCCTGCCCCTCCTTGCCCAGAACCCTGGTATGAGACATCTATTTACTGCTCAGATCCATACTGCACCCATGACAGATGCCATTCTGATGACTCGACCGATGACCTCCATGCCCCAAGGCTTGACCCTTTGATACTGTGGCCTACTCTGTAGGAAAAGACCTCCAAAGAGGCTGCTCTGAAGACTGGTGGGACAACTCGACATTAGAAGACCCTCAGGAGCCCACTGGAAAGTACTCTGCCACAGAGTGAGGTCCAAGCAGGCCAGGTGTTGGTCATGGTGCTTGAACTCTGGGCCTGGGTGCTGTCCCCCAGCTCTTCAGCTTACCAATTGAGCCACAGCGCCACTTCCAGTTTTCTGGAGGTTCCTTGGAGATCAGAGTCTCCCAGACTTTCAGGCCTGGGCTGGTTTTGAACCACAATCCTCAGGTCTCAGCATCCTGAGGAGCTAGGAGGACAGGTGTGAGCCACCGGTGCCGGGCTGATCTGGAGTTTCACTACAGTGGACTAGGAGCTCCTGAAAGCTTTTCTTCATTTTTTTAGGTGCCAGTACTGAGGCTTGAATTGAGGGGTCTGGACTTTGGTCTCTTAACTTTTTCCCTCAATATTGGCACTCTATCACTTGAGCCACAACTTCATTTCTGGCTCTTGGTAGTTCATCGGCAAGAAGAGTCTCAGTAACTTTCCTACCTCTGATCTCAGTCTCCTGAGTAGCTAGGAATTACAGGGGTTGAGCCACTGGTGGTATTAGACTAGAAACTTTTCTTTATTTGGGGAGGGGGTCCAGTTGCGGGGCCTGAATTCTGGGCCTGGGCACTGTCCCTCAGCTCTTCAGCTCAAGGCTAGCACTCTACCACTTGAGCAACAGCGCCACTTCCAGCTTTTTTCTTTTTTGCTTATGTGGTGCTGAGGAATCGAACCCAGAGCCTCAGGCATGCAAAGCAAGCGCTCTACCACTGAGCCACCTTCCCAGCCCCTAGAAGCTTTTCTTAAGCAAGCATTCTTCCCTGCATTTGCCCTGACTCCTCCATGCAAAGGAGGCCTGAGGATCAGGAGCTATGAAAAATAGGCTTCCAGCCATAGGAAATGGCTGGGGTCCATGGTGAAAAGACAAGCTAATCTTCCCCCTGGACCCCATTTTGGGACCCCAACTTCTGCCCTACTTGTGACTCAAGTACAAAGCTTGACACAGCCATGAATGTCCTGCCAGACTTGTCTGAATCCACAGAACCTTCATTCCACCCACACCACCTGCTCTAAACCACACCTCAGGACCGTTTCCAATTCTGGACCTTCTGCCTGAGGCTCTCTGTCCTCTTTCACATCTTAGAACACCTGTGGGACTAGTGTGGCTTGATCATAGGTCCTCAGAACTTCCTGGTAGCTCAGTTTGCCAGAGTCTGGTCTGCTAAGACTGTGACCCCATTTATGGATTGGGCATTGTAGTCTGTGAGTTGAAATCCCAGGATGGCCAAAAATTTATTCTTTGTAGTAAGAAGCCAATTTTGACACATTGTTTTCCTTCTCTGCGAAAGTCCTTGACCTCAGTATGATGTATAAAATATATCCTATGTGATATGATATGGTAATAGGAATGTTATATGTGTAATAATACAAAATAAATAAAGGTAATAAATGTCAACACAGTAAACCCATGTATGTAAATAGATCTCATATAGAACATTATTTTTTCCAGTGCTGGGGCTTCAATTTAGGCCCTAAGAACTGGTCTGAATTTCTTGTCTTCAAGTACAGTGAGCCATTCCCCTTCACCCACAGTGTCACAGAGTTACCCAGACCCTGAGTTCAAATCCCATGTTTGCCAGAAAAATTGTGCAAATTCAAGCCAGGGTCTTATTATTATTATTATTATTATTATTATTATTATTATTATTATTGCCAAGTACGGAGCTTGAAGTCAGGTCTTGGCATCTCTGCCACTGCCAGCACTGCGATCCTAGAACCTGAGTTCAAATATCGGGACAGGCAAAAAATATAAAAAATAGAAAGGAGAAGCATAATACTGAGAAGTTCAAGAAGGTAGTTTTACCTTTTTATTTCCTTTGTATTATAACCATCCTGGGTCTAAATGCCAAGGCCCAGAAAATGTACATGACCTTGCATTGCTGATGTTTGGTGGCTATTAAAGAAGCCACAGCCGAAACCGGAAAATTAGGTCTGGAGGTTGAATCCCAGGACTGCCACTAATGAATGGTGGGAGATTCTAAGAAACCCATTCCCATATACATCCATAAGAATGGAATGTCATAAAAGTAACAAATAAATTAGTAGTTAGTGTACGATTATATTATAAAATTATACACAGTTATACTACATTGACTAATTTTCAATTAATATTTTATTATGTATTCAATCATGATACTTTAAAAAGGAAGGAATTTAATTGCAAATAATTGGTAGTAATATTCTATATGCAGTTACATAGTATACAGACATCTCTCTCTTGTTGTATATATATACATCCATTTATCTGTCAACCAATCTACACATTTATCTGTTCATACTCTTGTCACTCCCAGGGCTCAGTGGTAGGGTGCTTGCCTAGTAAGTACAAAGCACTGGGTTCAATTCCTCCTTACCGCTTACACAGAAAAATCTGGAAGTCATGCTGTTGATCAAGCAGTTGAGCACTAGCTTTGAGCACAAAATCTTAGCGATGGTGGCTAGACCCTTATGCAAGACCCAGGACTGGCTCCAAAAAAAAAAAAAAAAAAAAAAAAAGAAAATAGAATGTTCTCACTGCAACGATATAAAGATAGGACTGCAAATACCTCATCATAGAACAAACCGGGAGTCTGGTGCTGACAGCTGACATCTAACCTGATTTAGCCAGAAGTGAACCACTGCAACCCAGCCCCACGGAGTCAGATGCTGCTGGCTTACTCAGCCCTGTCATCCAAGATACTCAGGGGCTGAGATCTGTCACTGGTGGGTTTAAAACCCAGCCCTTGCAGGAAGTCTGCAAAACTCTTAGCTGTAGCTCACAGTGGTAGAGCTCTAGCCTTGAGCAAATGATCTTAGAACAGTACCCCCAACTTTCCAGTGCATTCCCTGTGGCTGACTCCTAGCCCTCCCAAAAAAACCCATCCCTCTAAATCATTAGATGTGAATTTTGGGTGGTTTGTAAGGTGTATCTGAAAGAAAGGTGATACTGATGAAAATACTCTAATTGTAATGACTGCGTGTGTGATACAGCTATGTGATGAGTCCTTCATGAGGTGTGTGCTGAGTCCTTCATGGGGTTCATTCTTTCATCTGGTCCTTGTAAGAGCTCCACAAGTAAGATGATGGTGCAGATGAGAAACTTGAGGCTCACCAAAATTATGTATGTACTGAAATCTAGTGAGTTGTCTCCTGCAGACAATTGTTTATTTTTCTCAGTCGTGAACCCTGAACTCAGAGCCTCGGCATTGACCCTTCCCTGTTGGCTTATGGCTAATGCCCTACCATGTGTAGCCAAGGATACTGTTGCAACAGAGTGTTAAGATCTAGGCATCTGTAGCTGAGGTCTGTCACCCTGCCTACTCAAGAAGCTGAGATCTGAGGATCTGGGTTCCAAACTATCCCAGACACAAAGCGTCCCATGAGAATATTATCTCCTATTCACCACTTAGAGACTTGAAGTGGAAGCTGTGCACCACTAACTCATGCCTGTCCTCCTAGCTACTCAGGAACCTGAGAGCTGAGGATCAGGGTACAAAGTCAGCCTGGGCAGGAAATTTTTGAGATAGATGGTACTCTCCAATGACCCAACAAAAGCCTGAAGAAATGCTGTAGCTCAAGTGGTAGCATACTTGGCTTTAGCTGAAGAACTGAAGGACAGTGCCCAGGCTTAGATTTCAACTCCTCCAACATAAAAGAAGAGAAAGAAAGAAACCTGAAGAGTAGGGGTTAGACTGCTTTGCATGTATGAATCCCTGTGTTTTGATTCCTCAGTACCACATCACTAAAAATCAGCCTTAAGTGGCCCTGTGGCTCAAGTGGTAGAGTGCTATCCTTGTACAGGAGAAACTCAGTTACAGTGCTCAGGTCCTGAATTCAAGTTCCATGACAAGTGTATGCACACACACACACACACACACACACACACACACACACACACACACACACACACACAGATATCAGAAGTGAAGCTGTGACAGCAAATTGTGGTAAAGAACTGAGCTTTGGTTCTGAGCTCATAGTCAGCACCCAGGCCCTGTGTTCAACCCCTAAAGCTAGCCATCCAGTGCTCAACTAGGAGAGGTCAAAGGTTTCAAAACCTGGTGAGCTTCACCAGCCCTAGATGACAGGAAGCATTGTGATATTACCCATGTGCTTAGATTCAGCAAGCTTCTGGAAACCTAAGGGGGCAACTTTGCCAATTAGGAATCTTTTAATTCGGTTCAGCTCTCTAGTTGTCTGCCAGAAGGACCCTTGAATTAATTGTAGCAGTTTGTTTCAATACTGGGACATAGTTTAACAAAGACAGGGTAAGTACAAGGAACTTGGCCGGCCACAGGAGGTGGCACAAATGAAGGCTTCCTGTCCAGTCCAAACAGATCACTGGGGAAAGAGATAGCTTTGGATACAAAGAGGCCTTTTTATCCTGGCCTTCAGAGCCTGCCCACAATCATCCTCACTAATTGGCCCAGATGGAGTAGTTTGTCACTAATTGGCCCAGATGGAGTTGTTTGTTACACAGCTATACAGTAGTGAGGCCTTTTGTCTGCCTGTTCCAACAATGAGTCAGACTTCCTCCAGCAGCCTGAGGTGCACAGAAACCCTCAGGCTACATTGAGAACAATGAGGGAAGCCCCAGAATATGCACTGTCTTGAAAGCGCTCTCTGTGCTAAGAAACCATTTTATTCAAAGCAAATTTCCTAGCTGAGTGCCTTTCAACATAGGGACTCTGGATCTTCACCGATAGAAATACATGCATACATACATGGGTAGACATGGAGTTACTATTTTTTGTTTTTTTGTTTTTGGCAAGTCTGGGTGTTATACTATGAGCCTAGGCACTGTCCCTGAGCTCCTTTTGCTCAAGGGTAGTGCTATGCCCTTGAGCCACAGCCCCACTCATTTTTTTTTTAATTCCTGTGATCCCTTAGAAATAAGATTGTCCTGGGCTTTCCTGTCCCGACTGAATTCAAATTGTCATTCTCTACCTCTCATACTCCTGAAGAGCTAGGATTATAGGCAGGATCCACTGACACTTGGCTTTCTTTTCTTCTTGTTCTGTTTTTCCTCATGACAATCTGAAATCTTCACTGTGTCATTCTAATGGTTTGCATTTCTGAATAAACTACTCAGGCCTGAAGTTGGAATGCCAGGACCGCCACCTACAAATGGAGGGAGATCTTAAGAAAATCATTCCTATCCATGGTAATGCTTAATTGAATTTATAAAAGTTACAATTAAATTGAGAGTTAGCTCATGATTCTCTTACACAATGCCACACAAAAATTATTGGATTATGTCTTCCATTCTAACACCCTGGTTTGGTTCTCCTAATTAGAGTACTGACTTATTTTACATTAATACTTTAGTAAGTATTCAACCATGATACTGCATTAAATGGAGACCTAATTTAATAACTAATAATTCATAATTTATATAATTTAATATCCTCACATTGTCTCTCGCTTATATATAGCAAACTACACATCTATCTATCTATCTATCTATGTATCTTTCTATCTATCTCTCTCTCTCTCTCTCTCTCTTTATATATATATATATATATATATATATATATATATATATATATATATATATATAGCCCACTACTATGGCTTAATCACAGGTCCTCAGAACTGGCTGGCAGCTCAGTTTGCTTTGGTTCTACAACTGACCCATTCATAAATTATGCATTTTGGGCTGTGAGTTCAAATCCCAGCATTGTCAAAAGTTTATATGTGCAGTAAGAAGCCAATTTTGACACATTTTTTTCCTTCTCTGTAAAAGTCCTGTGTCTCAGTATGATGTATAATCCACATGCAAATATATCCATGTGATAAAATATAATAACTGAAAAGTTATATATGTAATAATGCTAAATAAAATAAACAATGAATAAAGAAGGGTAATAAATGTCATATGGAGTATACCCATGTTTGTAAAAATCTTATATATGAGTATTATTTTTCCAGTGATGGGGCTTGAATTCAGGCCCTTGAAACTGGTCTGATATTCTTATCTTCAAAGACGGTGAGCTTCCCCTCCCTCACAGTGCCACAGAGTTCCTCAGACCATGAGTTCAAATCCCAGGCCTGCCAGAAAAATGGTGCAAATTCCAAGCCAGGGCCTTAATTTTTCTGGCCAGGCCCTGGCCTTGAACTCAGCTTGTGGCAACTCTGCATTAGCCTTTATCACTCTAGGCTGGGGTGCAGCCTCTGGACCCACAGCCCATCCTGAGATCCTAGGACCTGAGTTCAAATCGTTGGAGTGGCAAAAAAAGGTGAAATGTTGGGAAGGTGGCTCAGTAGTAGAGTGCTTGCCTTGCATGCATAATGTCCTGAGTTGGATTCCTCAGCACCACATAACAGAAAAAAGCCGGAAGTGTTGCTATGGCTCAAGTGGTAGAACGATAGCCTTGACCTGAAGAGTTGAGGGACAGTGCACAGACTCAGACTTCTGCCTGACAACCGACAAAAAAAAGAGGGTGAAGGAAGGAGAAGGATAAAACTGGGAAGTTCCAGAAGGTGGTTTTACATAGTTTTTTTTTCCTTTGAATTGTGACCATCTTGGGTCTAAATGACAGGGCCTGGAAAGTGTACGTGACCTTGCACTGCTGAAGTTTGATGGGCTATCAGGGAAGCCATAACCAAAACCAGCAAACTAGGTCCGGGGTTCAAATCCCCGCCACATACGAATGTCAGGAGATCCTAAAAAATGCATTTTGATAGACAGCCATATGAATGGAATGTTGTAAAAGTAACAATTACATTAGTATGTAGTGTATGTTTATATTATAAAATTATACACAATAATCATAGTACATTGGCTAATTTTCAATGAATAATTTATTATGAATTCAAACATGATACCTAAATAATGGAAGAAATAATTTAATTATTGATAATTGGTAGTAAACTAGTATATATAACTTAATATAAAGACATTCCTCTCTTGTTTTATATGTATATATATATATATATATATATATATATATATATATATATATATATATATAAACCATATCTATTTCTACACTTGTCACTACTAGGGCTCAGTGGTAGAGTGTTTGCCTAGTATGTATGAAGCACTAGGTTCATTTCCACACTATCATGTGCAAAGAAAAACCCAGAAGTGGTGCTGTCACTGAAGCACCAAAAACAAGTTAGAAAGTTGTGACTCTAACTATAGAATGCCAGGACTTCAAATACCTCATGACAGAGCAAGCCGGGAGTCTGAAGCTGATGGCTGCCATTTAACCTGACTTAGCCACAGGTCAACAGCTGCAAAACAACTCCATTGAACCAGACGCTGCTGGTTCACCCCTAGCTGCTCAGGGATGAGTTCTGAAACTGGTGGTTTGAATACTCAGCCCTGGCAGGAAGGCTGCGAGACTCTGACCTGACGCTGAAAGTCGTAGAGTTCTAGCCTTGAGGAAAAGGTCTTAGGAGAGTACCCTCAACCTATGCGTGCAATCCCCAAGGCTGAGGACCCTCCCCGCCATTAACCACCCCTCTACACCATTTGATGTGAACTTTTGTGATTTGTGACGTTTTTCTGAAAGAATGGTGATACTGATGAAAACACCCGAATTCTAATGACAGCTTGTGGGATAGAGCTATGTGATGAGCCCTTCCTGGGGTGCTGGTGCTCAGTCCTTCACAGGATGCTAGGCGCTGAGTCCTTCATGGGGTGTATTCTTTCATCTGGTCCTTGTTAGAGCTCCACAAGTAAGATGATTGTGCAGATGAGAAAGTTGAGGCTCAGGTATGTCCCCAAGGCAGGGCCAAATTTATGTATGTACTGAAATCTAGTGACTTGTCTCCTGCTGACAATTGGTTTGGTTTCATTTTCTCCATCATGAACCTTCAACCCAGAGCCTAGGTGCTGACTTTCCTCTTGGGCTCATGGCTAGCACTCTACCACGCGGAACCAAAGACCCCCTTGCAGCAAAGTATTACAGCTTAGGTGTTTTTAGCTGAGGTCTATCATCCTGCCTGCTCAGGAAGCTGAGGATTTGGGTTCCAAACTATCCCAGAAACAAAAGCTCCCATGAGACTATTATCTCCTATTCACCACTTAGAAACTTAAAGTGGAAGCTGGGCACCAGTGACTCACACCTCTCATCCTAGCTATTCAGGAGCCTGAGAGCTGAGGATCAGGGTCCAAAGCCAGCCTTCGGCAGGAGATTCCTTGAGATGGTTATCTCCAAAGAAACACCAGAAAGCATGAAGGGGCACTGTAGCTCAAATGGTAGAGTGCTAGACTTGAGCTGAAGAGCTTAAGAGACAGCACCCAGGCCCAGGCTTTAACTCCTCCAAATATAAGAAATCAAGAAACCTGACGTGGAGTGCTGGGAATGTGTCTTAGGGGTAGAGTGCTTTGCATTATAAATGTAATATTAATTTAGTGGAAGTAATAAATCAAATAATATTGCAATGCATCAATTCCATAGGCTATGAGAATTATTGATAAAATTAATAAAACTTATTTTAATGAGATTACTTAAGAAATGAAACAAGTGATAATTTTCTTTTCTAGGTGAAGTTGATAAATTAAAGCCCAAAGATTCCAAAGTCCTGTGTGCTTGATACATGTCAATTTACACATATGCTTTGCTCATCTCAACGTTATTTGAAGATAACTGAGAATAGGACTAGAATGGAAAGAATCACTCAAATATTTACTTTTATTTTGTGACTAAATATGTCTTTTTATATCTCTTTATTTTATTGCAAAAATCTGGTAAATTTATTTAAGTCACATCAACAATGAGAAATAATTAGCCCCTAGCTCTTTAAAAGAAATCAATAAGAAAGGAAACAACAAACATAAAAATTGAACCTCATTTTGAAATGGTCTTTTTATATTGTGGTGCTTTGTAATTGTGGATTATGTGACTATCCCATGAATCTGGGCTCAAAACACTAGGGCCACTGGAAGAAAATTTCAAAATCTAGAGCAGCTAACACAACTAACACAGCTGTGCAGTTGTTTGTTGGTTTCACTACAGTAGAAGCAGAGCATAAAATGTGGAAAGAAATAATTCTACTGCTATTCAGGCAAGAGTGTGATGAAAAACATACTGTTATCTTCTTAGATGAAATATGAAGACCACACTTTAAAAGCTTACTAATCGATCAGCCCTTTAAATGACAGTGCCATTTTTAAGGCACTCTAGATAATTCAAGTCCTTCATCTCTGCACAACCATTACTGCCATTCACAAATCATTGCCAAGGTGAATTTGCAGTTCTTTTAGATATTTCAAATGGCTTAGGAGTAACATAAACAATAATTCCAGTTTTTGAGAAAATTTAATTTACAATCAGCAAACAAATCAGATTCAACTCCATAGCATAACCTTTAGGAAAAATGAATTAAAGAATACAGCATGTACTTTGTAATTTAATATTAGACATTAGAGCAAAATGCCAGAAAAAGACTCTGCAAGAAATAAACAGAAGTCTTTGATAAGATATTAAAGATTACCTAGGGACAAGTAATTTTACCTACATTTCCTATTATATGATAGCATATTTTTTGTCTGCTAATCAGAGAGACTCAAAAAGATTTTTAAATATGACATGAAAAATGCATCGGCATGAATAAATGAAATCAGGGAGTAGATGGCTCAGGAGCTGCGTTTGTTAAATATTCTCATTATTTTGAATGATCTGGTTTTTTTTGCATGTGTGGAATTATGAATGTATTTTATGTCTGGGCAGGAAAGTTTGATTATTAGAACATTGTCTGATATCCAATGTAAGGAACCTACCCAGAGTGATAAATGTGTGTGTGCATGTGTGTGTGTGTGTGTGTGTGTGTGTGTGTGTGTGTGTGTTTGTGCCTGCAAGTCTGTGTTTAGAAGGAAGAATCTTATTATGCTCAGGGTATATACTTAATTCTATTAGGTATACTACATTAATGACAGTAGATAAAAGTAATTAACATTTTGCGCCATATGTTTGTGTTCATATGATTGCATGAACAAACTAAAAAGTTATGTTTGGCGTATGAGTTTTGTGAAAGGTCAGCTGAAATTATAAACATTTGGAATCATCAGAAAGATATCAATGGCAATCTTTTCAGTGTAGATCAATTTTAGACAACACTTGCAAGAATATGTAATCCTATATGGAAATGCAATATTTATTGATTTTTCCATAGCTACAGTATTCTATAAATTTATAGGAAAACCAGTTAAATTATGGAAACATAAAAGTAATGTGATTATTTATTGCATACAGTTTCATTGTCAAAATAGGAAGGAAACCCCTAAATATTACAGTTTGTGCCGTATTTCACATTGGGAAGCTTTGTCTGTACAATAAGTTTATTTCTTTTGGTTCTGCTTTCCTATTCATAACTCTGTTTCTCATACTATTCTTCTAAGGACTTTTTCTTTCTTCCCATTTAGGCTTCAACATATGTCATGCTCTGTTTGTTTGCTAACAGTAGTCAGTCTACCATTTGAACCATGTCTCCAGCCCAGAAATTTTTATAGTTAATTGGTGATAGAACTTTATGAACTTTACTATCAGCCTGAAAACCATTATCCCCCAAGTTTTATCCTTCTTAATCACTAGGATTATAGATATGAGTCGTGGACCACAAGAATCAATGACTTTTCATGTCTTATAGATTCCACATGTTTGGTAGTAATTGTAATAATAAACTACCATAGATTGGGTAGCGTTAACACTGTAAATACATTGCCTCTGAGTTTGTGGAACTAGAACTCCAAGGTCAGAGCTGGCTTCTTCTGAGTCCTCTTTCCTTGGCATATTCAAGGCCTTCTGCTTCCTTTGAAGGGCACTTCAACTTAAATGCTACCTTTGAGATTCTGTTTCCAAATGCAGGCACTTTCTGAGGCAATGGGTTTTTGATCTTTAGTATGATTTCAGTGGGACAGTATCCAACACATAACAAATTACTTAATGTATAGAAGAAAATCTCTAATAAGAAATTATTTGGTTTGGGCACGGAAGTTATGGTTGTACTTTTAAGACAATTAGCAAGAGAGGTAAAGGTTTTATTAGAGCTTGTAAAACCAGTATGAAGTCTTAACCTTAAACATGCCCAATTCTTACCCTGGCACACACTTAAATTCCTAGTGGTACTGGGGGATTTAACCCAAAATCCTATACTTGTGAAACAGCATTTCTACTACTGCCATACCTTCAGATTGTAATTAGATTGCTTACTTTGAGGTAGTATCACTCTGCCTGGGCCTGATTGGACTGTAGTAATCTTAACACAAGCAAAAAGATTGCACCCAGCAAATGGTTATGGTTTCTGAAACTTCTTTTTGGGTCTAGGCTTGCCTGGAACTGGAATTCTCTAATGTGTTTCCCAAGTAGATAAGATTACAGGTTTGAGCCACTTTATCCAGTAAAAAGTGTACTATTTGAAAATATCTTGATATTGCCCATGTTTGTGATTAACATACACAACTAACCTTAAATTTCTCTCTCTTTTGTTTAATACTCTGAGTTGAAAACATTGGTTTACTTGATATACATGGCTTTGTTTTGGATGGAATCCCATAACAATCCAAAAAAAATCCCAAAAGTTTATGCCAGAAATCATAGAAAAAAGGCTGCAGATTGGAAAAAAAATGATCCTTGCGTTATAAATGCAATATATTTATAGTGTTAGTCACTGCTTTCTTAAGTATGAGAAGAGAAGAAAGGCAGAAATGGAAAGATGTCAAATATAATTTTGATAACCTACTAAGTCTCTGTAGAAATTCTGTAGTTGTCACTTCATGTTAACTTCCTTTCTTAAAGCTTGCTTTATTACAACCCTGTGGGTTGGACTGATTGGTTACCTTCTCCAGGAAATGAGGCAGATTTTAGAAAGCTGATGGTGTGGTAAATAAGGAATGATGAGAATGAGCACAGATATTGTCACAGAATGAGCCAACCAGGTTCAACTGCTGAACAGCAAAACAAAGCTAAGTATCAAATCTGATGATCCATATTGGAAGATATATAGATAGATATGTATACATATACATTTACATGCATGCATGAAATAGTAAATCTCCAGTTGAATATAGAGAAACTTGGCCTGACAATTATTAAATTATATCAAACTGGTTGCAGGAAAGGTACAGTAAAATATGACTAGTTAGCATAGATTTTGCATAGATTTTTTTTAAAGGATGAAAATACTTTCTTCATAATATACTTTACAAATGCACTTAGTATGTTTTAAGTTTTTTTACATTGTAGTAGGAACATCTATACAATGCTGAAAATTGGAATTACACACAATATGCAGCATGGGTAGGCACTGGTGGTTCAAGGATTTAATCTTAGCTAGTTAAGAGATTGAGATATGAAGATTACAATTTGAAGCCAGCATGAGTAGGAAAGTTCCTTAGACTATTATCTCCAATTAACCATAGGGGCAAATGGATTTCCAGTTCAAATTGTATGTAGATCATTGGCCTTGACTGTAAAAGCATCAGCCATGGGCTGGGAAGGTGGCTCAGTGGTAGAGCGCTTGCCTTGCATGCTCGAGGCCCTGGGTTCGATTCCTCAGCACCACATAAGCAAAAAGAAAAAAACCGGAAGTGGCGCTGTGGCTCATAGTGGTAGAGCGCTAGCCTTGAGCTGAAGAGCTGAGGGACAGCGCCCAGGCCCAGAGTTCAGGCCCCACGACCGGACCCAAAAAAAAAAAAAAAAAAAAAAGCACCAGCCATAAATGCACCGTGAATTTAAGCCCTAGATCAAAAGAAACAAAAACACAAAATACAACTTGGAATTAGATATTTTATAATGAGGCACATTTTTATGTACTCTCCATTGTTAGAAAGACTAGACTTCTGTGTTAGCTTTATAACCTACCATAATAAGTGATATTGTCCATGTATTAAGCAGAAAGGGTTACTCAGATTTACAAGTTTGAAGATTTCAACGTATGTTCAGTTGGTTGTATTGCTTTGGTGGCCTGTGACAAGACTATGTCAAGGTGGAGAGTATGTCAAAGAGAAATGTATTTGACCTAGAATGATTAAAATATAAAAGAAGAAAGTAGATGAGAGACTATGTTTTCATAGGTTTCACTCTGAAGAACTCAATCTCCAGAAGAACTATTCAGGTATTCTCCACAGTCTGGGAGGGAATGGAAAGCCATTTTTCTTTCACACATAGGTCTTTCTGGGGCATACTAAAATCAAATGGCAACATCTTCACCAATAACAGAATATTAGTCCATTATGATTTACAGAATAAGTTTCCTGGCATATATTTTCTTTTGTTCCTCTTTTTGTGGGGGTGATATAAATATTTTTTTCTAGAAATGCAGCCTGGTCTTAATCATTATCCACAAAATTGATGCTGTCATATAATCAGAGAGTTTTTCTTAATAAATTAACACAATAGTAGGCTCATTTTATGCCAACACAAAATATAAACACTAATTACATTTTCACTGAACAACCACTCATAAAAAATTATGAAATAATAAAGTACAAGTCCATGTCAATTTTTTTTGTCAGTTGTGGGGCTTGAACTCTGGGGCTGGTCACTGTCCTCAGCTCTTCAGTTCAAGGCTACCACTGTACCACTTAAGCCACATTACTGTTTCTGGTTTTTAGGTGGTTTATTGGAGACAATTGTCTCACAGACTTTTCTGCCCAGGCTGGCTTTGAACCACTATCCTCAGATGTCACACTCCTGAGTATCTAGGAATACAGGCATGAACCACCAAATCCCAGATCCAATTCAATTTTAAACAAGCAATCTTATTGAAACTTCTGGCTTTTTTCCAATAAAAATATTTTTTTCAACATTAGTTTAACTATGAGTTATTTTTAGATGTAACTGGGATTTTTAATAGAAACAAATATAATTTTTACTATTACTAAGTATCTCACAAAAATCCAGTGTAATTAATTTTCCCCAAAGTCAATTATTACATACTATCTCACACTATTATTATTACATTCTATATTGCATATAGTGTGAAGTGAAAATAGTTTGAACAAATTCATATAAATTAGTAGATTCTATTTTAGCATTATAAATTCACATCTGTGGTTTTAAATGAAGGAAAGAAGATTTTAGAGTTAAAATCCAATATGAATATGTAGTGTGTACCAAATAAACCAAAAATTCTGAGTTCATACAGACAAAATTATTACGATTGGAAATAATGAGGCAAGAAGAGGCCGAATTCAAATCACATCAAACATTATTTGTTATTCTCCCACGTCTTCCACTAACAAGACCTCCCTGGTCCAATTGTCACAAAACTTCAAGTGTCTCTCTTAGAATTCTATGTGGAAAAGTTCTAAATCACTGATTCTTTTTCTGCTTTGTGTTATATGAGACAAAATTTAGACACAAAACAGTTGAAATAAAATGCACACATATGTTGAAGTCACCACAGCTGGAAAAACAACCAAAGAGATTGGAATTCCCC
Organism: Dipodomys merriami; assembly: GCF_024711535.1. Taxonomy (NCBI): domain Eukaryota; kingdom Metazoa; phylum Chordata; class Mammalia; order Rodentia; family Heteromyidae; genus Dipodomys; species Dipodomys merriami. The sequence goes on from NW_027202559.1 coordinate 150,085, forward strand.
CAGGAACAAAAACATGTTATACCCAGTTTTTTTAAAGTACAAAAACCTCAAATACATGTTAATTTGAGTAGAATATGAGGATAACTGTCTCTCAGAAATAAGGTTGTGTTAATTTGTAATTAAATTCATCTGGATGAACATAATATAGCAAATCCCTTGAATGGATCAAATTGTTTAAAACAAAGGTAATTGTATGTGAAGTAAGATCTGCACATATTTAAAAGAAAAAAATGCTACAATATCAAATCACAAACAGCATGACATACTTGAAAACTTCAGAAATGCAATGAATAAGTCCAATAGTATCCATATTGAGAACTAACTATTGATTTAACAAGAACAAAATGAGCAAATGATAGAATCTGAGCAGCGTACATGAGTGTACATAATTTAAAACTACTCTAAATTACAGTGTAGAAGATTGAATGTGGGTTACCTGAAGGAAACCATCAACACATGATATAAATGAAATTTAAAAAATCTAATGAAAAGTGAAAATAGAAGTAGTTTCTGGAAAATATTACTTTAATAAATGGTGGTCAAAATCTTTCTAGTACTGACAATATTGCACAACTACTTAGTTATATCCAAAAAATACCCAAGTTACTCGAGCTGATTTGAAACTTTGGCAAAGTAGCATGATACAACTCTAACATTATTATGGATTTGACTCTGGCATTCATTTCCTCTTTGATCTGACAAATGAATATATGAAAGAACATAACTTCTCCAACTACATATCAAGACCTAAGTAAACATATAATCAGAGAAATTATCATGCAAGCCATATTGCAAACTGGCGTAAAAGAAAAATCAATCATACTAATTCTGTATTTATTTTAAATAATTTTTTCCATAAGTTATTTCCTTTAGTTTGCATTTTTAAAACATTGTGTTAAATGGTGTATAACTTGGTAACTAATTTTGGATGCTTCCTTAAATTGTGTTCTGAGTATAATGTCTCACTTCAGTTGCTAACCCATGAAATGATGTTGATTACAAAACAAATGCTAATAACCACTGTTTCTAATACACAGAATCTCATAAGCATGATTTCAGTAAGCATAGGTTAACATTTTGATATCATGGTCTCATGACTGATGAGTCAGATCTGCATGAGTATAATTGTGCATAGGTTCCTCAGCCTAAATTTAATCACTGTTAAAAAATGTTTATATCTTTGTCACTCATCAGAGATTAAACCTGAGTATAAAGCCTAAGGAAAATGATAAGGTAAGAATTTAGCTTTTCTGGATATAAAGTAAAGAAAAATGCAGCATAGAGTAACTCATTGTTTAAAGTCAACCTATTTCTCCAAAACATTCTAATCATTTCCTTACACTGTGTATTATTCTCAAGAAGGGAAAGGGGAATGTGAGAAGAAGACTAACCAAGTATTGTCTTCAAATATAAATAATTTGGGTTTACCTCTTTATTTCATTATAGGCTTTTTGGATAAAAACTGTTTGAATAATTGATTACCATGTCAGGTATAAAGTATCCTAGTTGCAAATACCAAACTACATTCAGAAAATGGTATATAGCAATTAAGTAATGAAAACATATTCAATGAATAGTAAAAAGTACATACCTATAGGGATAATATTTTGAAGAGTATATTGAAAATATTCTAATATAATAATTAATTGGATTGAACAATTTCACATTGACAGCAATTAACTAGATTACTTTAATGCTAAAACGACAAGAATGTCTGTCTAAAGGAACAAAACCAATATCTCCTTTTACTTTATTAGGGAAATAACTGAACAAAAATTGGAAATTAACATATAAATCTATAACAACTGGAATGAATTTTTGTCTTTTTATTAGCAAATATTAATTTCAAAAGTATTTTATTATGTTATACAAACAGGTCCATATAATGTAGCATGCTAAATTTTATTCATTTTATTAATTTCATTATCCTATTTTTATACTTTTATTATGCCATCATACTATCATAAACTATTTGAAAATATATACTCCACAATATTTCTCTTCATCTCCTCTCTTACTTTTTTCTGAATTTAATCAGTTCCATCTTTTATACCTTAGTCATTCATTTTATTTTCTGGGTCTAGAGTCTGCATATGAGAAATCTAGTATTTCTTTTTCACAGTATGGCTTATTGCTTCAATATGAAGGTGTCCAGTTTTATCTATTTTCTTGAAGATGCTATCATTTCATTATTATGTCTGGCTAAATAATATATCATTGTGTATATATGCATATATATTACAATTTCTTTATTCAATTAATGATTAAGGAACATGTAGCTTAATTCTGTAATTATTTATTTTTTTTTTTGTGGGAGAAGGAAGGATGGAAATAATGATGTTTGGACTGAGAAACATGTTCTTTAGGCAGGCACTCTACTATTTGAAACATCCTCTCAGCTGCTCTTTTATAACTATTTCAATAATGTATTATATCTAAAAAATGAAATGTAATTACATTTGAAAAGGTGTTCTTTTTCAGTATCTATATAATTACTTATTACAGTGATACATTTAGCATGTCATGTGAGTGTGGGGATGTATGTGAGCATGAAAATGCATGCATGTTTTATATGTAGCTGACTCTAAGAAAACAGAATTTATATGAGATATAGGATTCAAATAAGGGTTTCAGACCTATAAGTTGCTAAATTTATGTATATGTCCAGTATGTGGAGTGTGATTTCAAGATCATATTTTGGTAAGTTTCATACCAAGTAAGTAGATGTTTATAATCCAAAATTATATGGAATAAAACAGCTACTCTGTTTCATAATCATCCAATCTTAGTACTCGAGACATTGTAATAAGTGGAAAAAATGCTTAAAAGTATGATGGGTCAGTAGTAAGCCATTAGGGACTCTACATTTTCCCCAAAATCTTCAGATGCACTCTATGGATATTAATTACAAATATATTCATAAACATACAGATATAATATTATCTTATATATTTAAATAGATGTATATAAGGGAAATATGTTATACATTAATTATGTTTAAATGTGTACCATAAATATTCATGTATATTTAAATGTAATCCATCGTAACATATATGTGTATATATATATATTTTTTTCTCTTTTTGTCTGTCAGGGGGTGTCAACATCTAGTGCATTGGGATCCCTGGGTAAGTGTCACGAAATCACCAGAACACAGGGGATGCAGAGTGCAAACAGCAATTGTCACTGCATGCTGTGCTTTATTCTTAGTGGGTATTTAAAGACAAGAAAGCATGATCTTTGCCAAGATTTAGTCAGAAGGCATTCACACAAAAAATTTCAACCGATACATTTTTACTTAACCTATGAGACAATGTCTTGGTATATTATTATCTAAACTATTTTAGAGCAAGCTCAAACCACATCTCCAATCTCAGGAAAATGTTTGACCAGCTGTTCATCTATGTTTAAACAAGCAGAAGAGCTACTTCCTCAGCTCCCAGGAGGCTGTGACATGTGTCTTGAGATAGGGAGAGAGAACATTTTCCCTCTCTAGCCAGGCATGCCAAGAGCTTTCCTAATACTCAAACACAGTCCTCAGATAATCCTGAGGCTGGAGCCTGCATCATTCTGCCTCTTCAACATAGACACTGAGTCTTCACAGTGGGGCTTGAACTCTGGACTTGGGTGCTGTCCCTCTTCTCTTCAGCTCAAGGTGAGTGCTCTACCGCTTGAGACATAGCAGCACTTCTAGTTTTCTGGTTGTTTATTGGAAATAAGAATCTCATGGAATTTCCTGTCTGGGCTGGCATTGAACTGTGATTCTCAGATCTCAGCCTCCTGAGTAGCTAGGATTAAAGGCATGAACCACTGGTGCCTATCTATATTTATATCTGAGATTTGTTAGTGGAAGAAAGGTTACAGAAACTATTATTCTTACCCCAAAAGGGTTCACAATGACAGGTATCATTACAAGAATTAAAAGAATAAATATTCACAGTGGCACAAAAATCCCTTAGGTGCCTTGCAAGACAGCACATTTTTCTAGACACTGAATGTGGTGTGAACAATTTGCAAACAAAGCGACCATAGAAGATATTGGGCCCTACACAAAACTGACAATTGCATAAACCCAGTCCTCTATGACAGATTTAGCAAGACCTATCTTGGAAATTCTTGTTAGGAACATAATGAAAAATTTATAGTTTAGTTGTGATTACAGAATTCTTTTACACCTGTCACTCAGACATTAACTATATTTAACATAGTCCCTTTTGCTCTAACATATTTTTTTGGCTCAGGAAACTCTTTTGTTTGTGAAAACTTGGCTGTTCACAACGTAGACATGGTTTTTTTTTAATTCTTCTGAAATTGCTGTTTGCATAGAATTCTATGAGATGATCTTCTCTTTGCCATATCATAGGAATAAACTTACTCTGATTCAAACCTGGACAGCAGCTAGCTTGTTCTCTCCCCTAGAAAACCATCTGTGTAGACTTCTTTACATGTAAACAGACCCTCATTTACTTGCAAAAGTCTGTCAGTGAGTCAAACTTCATTCACCCAAGTGAGGTGAATTCCTCTCCCATGCTTCCTTTACATTAAAAATGGTAAGAACTGTTTAACAGTGTGCATACTTCTTAATGTGAAGTGTGACTCTTATTTTACATAATGTAAAGCAAGAACAGGAATCAGTTTAAGATGTGAAAGAGCCTTTCAAAGAGTCTTTGGCCTTGAAAATTGTCTTGGATATGAATTTTTGGAGAAATATCCCTTTTCAAAGACCACGGACTGATTTTTTTTATATTGTGCTGGTACTGGGGTTTGAACTCCTGGCCTTGAGCTCTATCTGTGTAAGGTCCATTCCTGGATGAGGAGCAGACTCTATCCTCCTCGAAGCAAGTTGTTCACCTAGTACCTGCATTACCTAGGCAACTGGCACACCTGGAAGATGTTACAGCTGCATCTGCTGAGGTCACATCTGAATTTGATATTGCCACACCTTTCTCCACCCATATCCTAGATAAGGCCTAGCCCAAGCCCAGACACCCTTTTTCCCAGGTCTTTCCCAGGCCTTTCCCAGATGCATGGAGGGCCAACAAGGCCTGGTGCCAGCCCTAATGATGAATAAACCTACCCCTTCCCTGAATAACACCTGTGTGGTGTGTTTCTTACTCAACCTCTCTTTAAAAACCTAACAATCTGGGCTTTAATTCTCAATGTTTATGCTATACCACCTGAGCCACACTTCAATTCTTCTCTTAGGTTTATCTATTTGGAATAGCTTTGAATTGCAATTTTCAAATTTGAACCTACCTAGTATCTAGCTGTAAGCCACTGGTGCTCTGCAAGAACTCACTTCTTAAGAATAAATATTCACGGGGATGGGAAGGTGGCTCAGTGTTAGAGTGCTTGTCTTTCCTGCATGAGGCCCTTCATGAGGTTCGATTCCTCAGCACCACATAAATAGAAAAAAAAAAGCTGGAAATGGTGCTGCGCTTCAAGTGGTAGAGCGCTAGCCTTGAGCTGAAGAGCCAAGAACAGCACCCAGGCCCAGAGTTCAGGCCCATGACCAGACTCCCCCCCCCCAAAAAAAAAAGAATAATTATTCACAAAAAGGGTAGACAACATATTTGTTCAATTACTTATGTGTTGTCAGATAAACCAAGTCACTTGCTACTGGAAGAGAAAAAGAGAGAAGTTAGAGATGAATATGGAGGAGAGACACAAAGAAAGAAGAAGGGAAGGGAGGGTAAATGAGAGGAGGGGCGGGGAAGGGAGGATAGTAGAGGAGGGGAGCTGAGTAGAATTGTCTACTCCTCACTAAGGTATTGTTGAAAAATCAGTGGCTTTGCATTTATGTAGCCAAAGCTTTCTATTTTTGGTAGTAGTAAGCTGAGATATACAATATCAATTTACTTGTAATCACCTGTTAATGTGCTTACCCCTTCACAAAGGAAGCCACAGTTAGGTTACTGTTACAGAGAAGGCAAGAGTACGCAGTTTAAGTGATACTGAGAAACAATAATTGATGTGCCAGGAATGCTCCCTTGCCCAAACTTACTCTTGTTCCCTGCTCCAGTCTTCTTCCAAACAAGAATAGCAGAAACAGAAGAGGAAGGAGATATCTGAGTCATGATCATCTTTCTGTTTACCCTCATCTGTTTACCTTCATCCCCTGAAACAATAAAGCCAAAGGAGACTTAACCTGAATTAGTGATGGAAGGTGGAGGGGGGGTTCAGTCTAACTTAATGTGAAAGTTTTAAAATAATTGGTACAGCATTTAAAATATTGAAATAAAACTTTTTTAAATTATTGATAAGAGGTTACTCATAATTTATTGAAAATTTAGAAGACTACAGGGCTCACTACATAGTGAAATCTGCATAATTAAAACGTACTCCTGCTTCTATCATCAGAAATTGAAAATCGTCCCTAAACTTCCAATACTAGTTAAATTACCCTCGATATTCACTTTAAACTGTGTGGATATAATGCAGAAAACATGACTTTAAATTTACACTGTTGAAGTGATAAGTGATGGAAATTCATGATGGATAGCATAAGGTTGAGAGCATGGAAATTATTTTCCTTCCATCTTCAGAGTGTAGAGAAGAAAAAAGCTCTCTTGGATGGCCCTGAAGGTCCAATTATAAATTTAGGTCAGAAGGTGAATAGTAAAGGAGATCTATCAGCCATTCACAGATTAGAAATGTGGAGAATTATCGTCATTTATGTAGGTCAAAGATGGAAGTGAAGATGTGGCAAGTCCAAAGCCAAACGCCAAAGGCAGAGATATTTAACAAAATACTATGAATTTGAAATAAGTCTTAAGTAAGGAGCTGGGCTTACAGGGAGTAGGACAGACGAATGGAGAGGGAAATGGTGGACTGTTACAGTCATATCACTCAATGTACATATGTGAAAATATAGGTAGGAAACATGAAAGGATAGGTGGGGTTGGGGTACGGGAAGGAAGAAAAGTGGAAAGATTGGCAATGATTCAGATATATTGTACATTGAAATGTACATACTCTCTATTCCACACTGATATGGTGAAGCGAAACCCTATTGCACAACTAGCTAAAGATTAAAAAAATTTGGTTTTAATATTAAGAGACCAGATGAATACATCTTTAGAGATAAATGAGAGGATAGCATTGACAAATTGTTTAGGCTTGTGCTCTTTTCAATATACAAAATTTAATAAGTGTCAAGTCTGCTGCAAAGGTAAATTTTATTTTGCCAATTCTTTTTACAAATTGCTAAAAATATAGAGAACCAAATTCCAATACCACTTCACTTCCTAAAAAATTTTTTATAGACCTTTAGGTTTCTCAATTGTCTCTGCCTTAATGTAATGAATTGGAACTAATTTCATCCCACATTTAAATTTAAATTTTAAATCACTAAAGTCTTTTAAAATCCTCTCACTTGGGCCCAGGTATGGATAGATAACTGATGTGGGCAGAATCAGAATTATTCAGAAGGCATATTTACCTAGTTTTTTCTCTGCTGGATCATAGAGTACAGACTGTGCTAATTAGAAAAAGTTAGCCTTCCAAGGTTTTCTGCATATAAACACTCCATCTACATTTTGTTATTAGAGGATTATTCAAGATTAGCTATATGTAGATTGATAATAACTGAGCATAATAGAAAGGTGAGGGAAAACCATCTACACTTCAGTGAGTTTCTGACTTGTATTTCACAAAGTGTTATCAAAGCTCTCTATGAGAAATCTAGCAGCTGCATTTCTAAAAAGTCCTTGGGATGTTACACTTTCTGATAATTAAAGTATTTCTCCTTGCAGTTCCATACTATTCAATGATGCTGTATTAGCTCTTTGTTACATTTTGCAGACCGGTTCTAGTGATGAAATTTGTGCTTTTCAAAATTGCTCTCCCAATTCCATCCACAAAATGCAGACAAAAATTATCTGAAAAAATTTGTAACTGTTGATAGTACATATACTTTCCTTTTTTCATTACAAACATAGAATGTAATAAAAATTTTCATAGCAATTACACTGCACTAGTTTGTGGGCAGATTCTAATGTAAATAATATACTGTGTTTATGTAGAGAATTTGAGTATCCAAAGTTTTAATATGCCTGTGGTCCTAAAACCAATACCTTACTGATATTGATTGACAAATACAACTTCCTCTAAGTACAGAAGTTTTCCTTGTATCTTTTTAATATTTTAATCTTTACAATTATTTTATTGTAAAGATAGTGTACAGAGGGGTTACAGTTACATAAGTAAGGTAATGAGTATTTCTTTTTTTTTTTTTTCTTGATTGTTGGTCGGTCGTGGGGCTTGAAATCTGGCCTGAGCCCTGTCCCTCAGCTCTTCAGCTCATGGCTAGCACTCTACCACTTGAGCTACAACATTTCTGGTTTTCTGGTGATTTATTGGAGATAATAGTTTCACGGACTTTCCTGCCCAGGCTGGCTTTGAACCGCGATCCTCAGATCTCAACCTCCTGAGTAGCTATGATTAAAGACATGATCCACTGGTGCATAAAATGAGTACATTTCTCATTGAGCATTTTTACCCTATCCTTTTGTCCCCTACTATCCCTTCTCTTCACACCTCTCCAACTCATCTCTCAACCTGCTTTCTGATAGACTGTCTTGTACATCTCATTGTTAAAACGGGTCAACCTTGTATCTTAAATGAAGAAATGCTGGCTTGATTTATGCTTATTCTACATGTGTAGACACACTTAAAATCGCTCACCAAGTCTAAGAGCACATAAATGAAACACGTAATTTTTTGTCAGTTGGTATAGTTGTGTTCTACACATTTATTGACAGGTTACAAATTATTCTCAAACTTTAATACATTAAAAATAATTTCTTTTCTTTCTTATTTTCTTGGACAGGAAATCAGCAACACCTCAGTCAGCATTTCTCTCATAGGACTTAACACATGTGTTGGTTAAATGTTGACCTGAGCTCCAGTATTCTGAGGACACACTAATCTGCTTAGGAATTGATGCTGGCTGTTGGAAAAGGGCTCAAGGAAGGATGCTATTTAAAGCCGTGTAACTTTATTCTTTACCAGGGTATTTTCCTGCTGCTTTGGTTTTTGAGAGTGTCTATAAGAGCAAGCATTCCATGGAGAGCAGGGAGACACCATATGATCTTTGCATACTGAGATTTCCAAGTGATTTGCTATCTCTTGTACTGCATTTTGCAAGTCGAATCTGTCAAAACCTACCAGTTTTAAGAGATTAGAGCAGTGGTAAAAGAACTCTTAGAGACAAATACATGTTCAGAATATTTGGTTCCAAGCTTCCATCTAAGGTATATTCAACAACTAGTGAAAATTGTGTTGGCTGTAACTATGTGTCTTTCTCCATCTGTGCATGTGTACATGTATATATGTATGTGAGTATTTGTGTGTATAGTAATATACATGTGTACATATATAAGGGCATATACACACATATATGCATATATAAATAAATATATATGTTTAATGATTTAATATATAGTTCCCAGTACATATTCTCACAAAGTGTACAAAATAAACTGCTCTGATGGCTATCCTTTGTACACACTTCCCCCATTACCTTGTTTTTCTTTTTTTTTTATTGTGAAAATACTGTACAGAGGGGTTACAATTACATGGGCAAGATAAGGAGTACATTTCTTATCAAGCATTATAGCCCCTCCTTTGTTTCCCATTCACATCCTCCCCATCCTCCCCCAACCCCCTCATCCAATACTCCCCGCGCCCCACCCCAACAAAGTTGTAAAGTTCATTTTTGACATAACGACTTGTACTTCTCATTGTTGCAATGGGTCCACCTGTAATCCAATTTAAACGACTTGATTTTCCCCCTTCCCCTCCACAAATTATATGGACATCAAATAGAGTGAAAGCAGGGGTTATACTGTGGGGGAGGGACATGGAAACAACAAAGAAATAATCTTATAAATGTGTTCGAAACAATCACAGGAAAGAAAAAAAGCATTTGAATACATATCTTAGGGTTAATTTACCTAACATAACCTTATCTCACCTTTTCAAACATATACTAGATATTGCAAATAAGGGAAACCATGGGACCTATGTTTCTTTGGGCCTGACATACTTCACTTAATATAATTTTTTTCCAAGTCTTTCCATTTCCTAACAAATAGGGCAATGTCATTCTTTCTGATGGAGGCATAGAATTCCTTTGTGTATATATACCACATTTTCTTGATCCATTCCTATATTGAAGGGTATCAGGGTTGGTTCCATATCTTAGCTATAGTAAATAATGCTACAATAAACATAGTCGTGCTGGTAGCTTTAGTGTGGTCTTTTTTTGTGAACATTTGGGTAAATGCCAAAAGTGGGATTGCTGGGTCATAGGGGAGATCTATGTGGAGTCTTTTGAGGAACCTCCATAATACTGTCCCAAGTGGTTGAACAAGTTTACACTCCCGCTAACAACGCAATAAGGTTCCCTTCTGTCCACATCCCCTCTAGCATCTTTGTTCTTATAGTTCTTGATTTTTGCCATTCTAACTGGGGTGAGGTGGTATCTTAATGTTGTTTTGATTTACATTTCTTTTATGGCTAGGGAGTTAGAGCATTTCTTCATGTGTCTATTGGCCATCCTTCTTTCCCCTTCAGAATAGTTTTTCTTTAAGTCTTTAGCCCACTTAGTTATTGGGCAGGTGTTTTTTGAAAATTTGTTGTTAGGAAGTTTAATTTGTTGAGTTTCTATGGCTAGTGAAGATCTTCTCCCAATCCGTGGGCTTTCTATTGATCTGGCTAGCTACGACCTTTGCCATGCAGAAGCTCTGCAATTTCATGCAATCCCATTTGTCCAACCTTTCTTTGATTTGTTGTGTTTCTGGGTCTCTATTAAGAAAATTTCAGCCTGCGCCAAGGAGACCTAGGTTTTCTCCCATTACACGCAGTAATGTTTTCAGAGTGTCTGCTTTGACTCCGAGGTCTTTGATCCATTTGGAGTTGATTCTGGTGCAGGGTGATATATAAGGATCTAGCTTTCGTTTTCTACAAGTAGTTAACCAATTTTGTCAGCACCATTTACTGAAGAGGCTCTCTCTTCCATTCTATTTTTTGAACTTCCTTATTGAATATTAGAAGGCTATAGGTCTTCAGGTTTATTTCTGGGTTTTCAATTCTATTCCATTGGTCCTAAAGTCTGTTCTTGTGCCAGTACCAAGCTGTTTTGATTACGATGGCATTATAGTAGAGTTTGATATTTGGTATTGCTATTCCTCCAACATTGTTCTTTCTGTTGAGGAACATTTTTGCTACACAGGGTCTTTTATTGTTCCATATGAATTTTTGGATGGGCTCTTCTATTTCCTTAAAGAATGAGGTTGGAATTTTCATAGGTATCGCCTTGGGAATTATTGCCATTTTCACGATATTGATCTTTCCAATCCAGGAGCATGGGAGTTTTTGCCACTTTCTAAGTTATGTGCCGATATCCATTTTCAATTTTTTAAAATTTTCTTCATAGAGGTCCTTCACTTCTTTGGTTAAATTAATTCCTCGGTATTTTTTTTTGTGGGGCTATTAGGAATGTAATTGCTTTCCTAATTTCAGCCACACTTTTCTCATTGTTGGCATACAGAAAAGCCGTTGATTTTGGGGTGTTAATTTTATACCCTTCTACTTTGCCAAAGTTTTCAATCAGCTTGAGTAATTTGGGAGTGAAGTCTATAGAATTCTTTAAATATAAGATCATGTCATCTACAAAGAGGGAGTGTTTTATTTCTTCTTTCCCTATTTGGATCCCCTTTATGTTTGCATCTTGTATTATTGCTGTAGCTAGGCATTCTAATACTAGGTTGAAGAGAAGTGGAGAGAGTGGACATCCTTGTCTCATTCCTGAGTTAAGAGAAAATGGCTTTAGTTTTTCACCATTAAGTATAATGCTGGCTATAGGTTTGTCATATACAGCCTTTATTGTATTGAGGAATGTTCCATGGATTCCTAATTTTTCCAGAACCTTCATCATAAAGCGGTGTTATATCTTGGCAAATGCTTTTTCTTCATCTATTGAGATAACCATATGGTTCTTATCCTGGCTCCTGTTGATGTGATGAATTATATTAATTGATTTGCTTATATTGAACAAGCTTTGCATCCCTGGAATGAATTCTATTTGATCGTGGTGTGTGATTTCTTGGATGAATTGTTGAAGTCGATTGGCCAAAATTTTGTTGAGAAGTTTGCATCAATGTTCATCAAAGAAATACGTCTATAGTTCTCTTTCATTGACGAGTCCCTGCTTGGTTTTTGGATGAGGGTTATGATGGCTTCATAGAATGAGTTCAGTAGTGAATTTTCTCTTTCAATTTCATTGAAGAGTTGGAGGAGTATTGATGTGAGCTCTGCTATGAAGGACTTGTAGAATTCTACTGTAAATCCATCTGGTTCTGGACTTTTCTTAGAATGGAGGTCTCTTATTGCTGTTTCTATTTCAATGCTTAGGGGCCTTTTAAGATGGTTTAAGTCATCTTGGTTTAGTTTTGGCATGTCAATATTTGCTAGGAAAAAGGTCCATTTCTGTCAAGTTCTCAAACTTATTAGCATAAAGTTTTGAGAAGTATTCCCTTATAATTTTCTGAATCTTGGTTGTGTCTGTGGTGTTTTTTCCATTCTCATCTCGGGGTTTATTTATTAGGGTGTATTCTCTTCTTTTTCTGATAAGGTTTGCTAAGTGTCTGTCAATTTCGTTAATTTTTTCGAAGAACCAACTCTTTGTTTTGTTGATTCTTTCTATAGTTTTTTTTTGGATTCTAATTCATTTAATTCTGATTTAATTTTGATTATTTCTTTCCGACTACTGGTTTGGGGTTTATCTTGCTGCCCTTTTTCAAGGAGATGTGTCATTAAATTTTTGGTTTCAGATCTCTCCAATTTGTTGATGTAGGAACTCAGAGCTATCAACTTGCCTCTGAGCCCTGCCTTTGCTGTGTCACAGAGGAACTGGTGATTTGTGTGCTCATTTTGGTTGAATATTATGAACATTTGAATTTCCTTTCTAATCTCTTCCATGACCCACTCCTGATTCAGCAGTGTGTTGTTCAGCCTCCATGTGTTGCCGGACTTTCATTGGTGGCTTTTGGTGTTGAGTTCTAATTTAATTCCCTTGTGGTCTGAGAGAATGCAATGTATAACTTCAATGTTTCTGAATTTGGACAACTTTGCTTTGTGGCCTAAAATGTGGTCTATTTTAGAAAATGATCCATGTAATTCTGAGAAAAACGTGTATTCTGATGCTGCTGGGTGAAATATTCTGTTAAATCTAGTTGATCTATGCAGTTGTTTAGGTCTGCATTTTCTGTGTTGAGTTTTTGCCTAGTTGATCTATCTAGTGGGGAGAGTGGTTGTGTTAAAATCCGCAACAATTAATGTCTTTGGATCTATGTGGGATTTGAGGGAAATTACTTCTTTTTGGATAAATTTGGGTGTTCCATTGTTTTGCGAATAGATATTTAGAATTGTAATATCCTCCTGAAGGAGAGATCCCTTATTAGTATGTAGTGACTTACTTTATCTCTTCTTACGAATTTTAATTTGAAGTCTATTTTATCTGATATTAGGATTGCAACTCCCGCCTGTTTATGGGGACTGTTTGCTTGGTAGATTTTTTTCCAGCCTTTAACATTGAAAATGTGTTTGTTTTTATGTGAAAGATGTGATTTCTGAAGGCAGCAGAGCAAAGTATCTTGCTTTTTAATCCAACTAGGCAGTCTATGTCACTTAAATGGAGAGTTAAGTCCGTTAATGTTGAGAGATAAGACTAAGAGGTATTTGGGAGTTCCTGCCATATAATCCACCTTCTTGGGGGCTGCAGCAACCGGATTCCTCCTATGGTTCCTGGATTCTCATTTTGGGTACGGTTTCTTGGCCTTTATTGTGGTCTTGTTGGACATCTTTAAGAATCTTTTGTAGGGCTGGTTTGGTGGACAAATATTGTTTGTTTTTCTTTGCTATGGAAAGTTTTTATTTAGCCTTCAGTTATGCAGGAGATTTTAGCTGGGTACAGTATTCTTGGTTGATAATTGTTTTTCTTTAGGGCATGGCATACATCATTCCAGGATCTTCTTGCTTTGATTGTCTCTGCTGAGAAATCTGACGTGATTCTAATTGGTTTCAATTTATAGGTGATTAATCTTTACTCCTTGACAGCTTTAAGGATCTCTTCTTTGGTCTGAATTGATCCTATGTGGATTACAATGTGATGGTAGGATGTCTTATTTTAGTCTGGTCTATTTGGACTTCTAAAAGCTTCTTGTATGTGAATAGGCCTATCTTTTTGCATGTTTGGGAAGTTCTCTACTAGGATCCTGTTAAACAAATTTCCTAGAACATTAACTTCTGTTTCTAGGTGCTCCTCTACAACCATTTTCCTCAGATTAGGCCTTCTGATGATGTCTTCCAAGTGTTGAAAAGATCTGTCATATTTCTTGGACTTGTCTTGGATGGTTGTATGTTCTTTCGCTATAATATGTAGGGTGTCTTCAATCCCCGAGATTCGATCTTCTGTATGGTCTAACCTGCTCTTGAGAATTTCTACTTTGTTTTTTATTTCTTTTCCTTCTAATTGGTCAGCTTTGATGGCTTCAAGTTCTTTGTTGGAGCTTTGTTTTAGATCTTGTATGAACTTCTTTACTTCCTTAGTTTGTTGTACAGTGTTTATTCTCAAATCATTTAGTTGATTGGATATGGTTTCCTTGGACTTCCATTCCTTCTGTTGGGTTCCATTCACCATTCCCTTTGTGGTCTCCCTGACTTCCTTCAGCTCTTTGTTAATTGTTTCCATGAATGCCTTTAGTGTTCTTTGTGTATTCTCATCCTGCTCTCTCAATTCTGTATTACTCTTTGCTAAGCTTCCTCACATTCATGCCATTCCTGTAGTTCTCTTTGAGTGTTCTCTGCCTGTTCACGCCATTCCTGCCTTTCTCTTCTAGTGTTCTCAAGCTGCTCACGCAATTCCTATATCAGTTTCTGAGTAGCTTCCTAATGCTCATGATATTCATGTATTAACCTTTGGTTTACCTCCTCTCTCTCCCTATCACTCTCCTACAGAGTCCTTTGTAGGTTTTCAATATTTTCCTGTATTGACCTTTGGTTTTCTACCTCTCTCTCGCTATCACGCTCAAACAGAGTCCTTTGTATGTTTTCAAACTTTTCATTTACCATGTTTGCCAGCATTGTTGGTAGAGCTATTTGGGAACTCTCCTCTGGATTATTCTTTATCTCTTCTGTCCCCTGATTATCATGACTGGGAGTTGAGACACCCGGACTTGCCATTTTTCTTGTGTTTTTCTGGCTTTCTCTGCCCATTTGGCATTAAAGTAACACCAGTTTTCTGCTAGAACACTATCTTAAGGCAAGTATCAACCAAAGTCTGTAGTTGCACAGTCAAAAGTCTGCAGATACAATCTAGTTCAATAGATATCTCTATTCAACATCAAACAGCTATATTTTAATGGGCTCCAAACCACAAAGAAGAATTTGACAAACCAGAAATTATGAGGTTTAGGGAGAGATGTGGGTAAAAATAGGAATAGAGAGATGTGGGAAAGCACAGGGAGACAACTTAACTAAGTCCTAATGTTAAAGCATGAAATAGGTTGGATAGGATGAAAGTACAGAGAAAAAAGAAGAAAGAGAAAGGGGAAAAAATAGACAAGGATAAATACAAAATACAAAATTAAAAATTGCAATGCTTAAAAATTATGCATAATTGAAAATGAAATATTCAGAGAAGAATGTGGATATAATGAGAAAAGGGGAGGGATATAAAGGGGATGTTAAAAACTTAATAATAAAGATACTTAAAAATATTATATAGATATAAAGAGGTAGTACTCCTAATAAGGAATTTAAGTCCAAGAGGTTTTGAATTGAGTAATAAATTTGTGGATTAAGTGTGTACACAATGGGGGATAAGGTCTAATAATCGACTACGGGTATATCTGAGGTTGTACAGAACAGCAATTAAGTCACACAAAGAAGAACAAAACAGAGGAAAAGGTGAAAAGAATGAGAAAGAAAGAAAAAAGGATCAAAAGTTCAGTAGAGCTAAACATAAAAGAAAAAAAGTAAAAAAAAAATTAAAGAAAAACACTCACAAACATATACCTCTAAAATGTAAATTATAAGAGGAAGAAAAAAATGTTTCTAGAAGACAATTTTTTTCAAAAAAGGTAAAAATTAAAAATTTAAAAATACTTTTAGAAAAAAATTTTATAAAAGGTACAAAAAATAAAGAAAAAGTTCTTTGATTTTTTTTTTTGGGAGGGGTGAGAACATCCTGTATCTCCCTTGTGTCATAATCAGCCTCTTGTTGGAGTCTCTGGTCTGCTTGTGGTGCTTGATTTTCCTGTGGCTTGGTTGGTTTCTTAAGTCAGTTTGTTTGAGCAGGCAGAAAAATGCTCTGCTTTACCCAGGATTATGTGTTCCTCCTCCCAGACTAGTTCAATAGGATGGTTCAATAGTATCACAAAAGAGGGAGATGGATGTTTCCTCAAGTTTGGAGATGCTGTGATGAGGTTAGGTTCTGGGTAGAGTTGAGGACTTTCAACAAACCGTAGCTTTCCCCTGAGGGGCTAGAATGTGAAAGACTCACAGAGCCCAGCCTGGAGCCACTCTCAGGGTTTATGTTTACTGAATTTCAATTGGTTGTCCAGGCTGCTAAAGGGACGGGCAGCCTCTGGCTCTAATTACCCAGTGAAGAAACCCACTCCTGGGGCTGGTGGCCCAAGCTGGGTGACTTTTCCCTGGGTGAAGCTGAGTCTGGAAGATCCGTTAGGTTCTTGTGACCTGCTAAATGACTCTAGTTTTCTTCCAAGGCCTGAGTTGGATTTAGCAGCTCAGCTGAGCTTTGTCAGTATCAAAGATGGAGATCTCTGGTAATGGGTGGGAGGAGTGGCCTTCCCTCCTCTGAGGACATTAGGTTCCTGGGTTGTCTCTGGTTTGTGAACTGTAGGATGAAGGTATCTGCTCCTTGTTGGTTCTTGGTGGTGTTGAATAGAATCCTCTTGCCTGCCATGTCTGGCTCTTTCGTCCTGAAATCTCCGTATTGCAGGTATGGTGGCTACGGCCTCCGCTGCCACCACTGCCGCCTCAGTGGCAGCTGCTGTCAAGAGCTCAGATCTGTCTCCTTGCCTGGATTTTCCTCTCTGGCCTAACTCTCTGTCCTGTGATGGCACACTTGGTGTGATTCTCTGGCTTAGGACTGTTCACTGGAACTATAAAACTGCTTTCTATGCGAGACCTTGTTTAGCCTCCAGCTTCTCCTCCGCCATCTTCCCAGAACTCCCCCCATTACCTTGTTTTTCATCTCTGTGAAAAACTTCAGTCTACTTTCCATAGGATAGGTTTGTTTTCACTACATGTAGTTACTTATTGATAATCAAAGAAAAAGGTTGTTTGTAAAAGAAAAAAGAACTTTTAGGTCACAAGTTAAAGTATCTTATCCGTTCCTATGATTCCTATGAGGTAAAATTTATAATAGTAGTAAAAGTGAAAAAGAATTCCTAGATATGTTGTTTAGCCATTTAGAATGGCAAAGAATAATATCACGTCACTCTTATAATTCTTAAAGAATGCAAGGGAAACTGTTGGTCCCTATCGTGTTCCCACAAAACCAGTGGATCCTGAAGGACAATAGTAGAAGAGCAGGAATTATAAGTAGCAGACATGGAGCATGAAAGAGAAAGGGAGAAAATGAGAGAGAGTGAAAGAGAGAGAAAAATATAATACTGAAAATGCATAAAAGATAAACAAGAGCTGTATGAGAATATTCATACTGCTATCTTTATACTCTACATGTACATTTGAAGGTATTTGATGTATGATAACCCATCAACATAAAATATAAAATGATTTTGATAAAAATAAAAATGACTCAGAAGAAATTATAAATGCAAAAGCAATCTTCACAGAAGCAAACTCTCAGAGATATTTCATGACTTTGAGAAGGATTAAGTGGCTGAAGTTAGTATAAATTTAGAAGTATACCAATTCACAAAAAACACAAAAAGATATTCATATATTTCATTATATAACCCAATGCAGAAAGCAAATGTTTAGATGATTTTTTAAAACACTGTCTCTCAGGAGCCGGGAAGGTGGCTCAGTGTAGAGAGCTTGCCTTGCATGTATTAGGCCCTGGGTTTGATTCCTCAGCAACACATAAGTAGAAAAAGACAAAAGCGGTGGTGTGGCTCAAGTGATAGTGCTAGACTTGAGCTGAGGGACAGCACCCAGGCCCCAGAGTTCAAGCCCCATAACCAACAAAATCAAAATAAAAAACAAAACAAAACAAAACATAGCCTCTCACTTTTGTGGCCTGAACTCTGTAATACCGCGGCTTCAGCCTAGGGTTAAGATTTTAGGTGTGGACATTTATCATCCCTCCTGATTCAGACTGTACTTGATAAATTTTTAATAAATATTTTGTTCTTTATTTTCCTCTTTGTAAATTCACATGCACCTATTAAAAATTGGCTTGGCCATCCCAGTTACCTTCTCAAAGTAACTCTTGATTTCGACTTACAAAAAGTTGTATTATATTACAAGGAAACAATGCTACAAATAAGAAAACTAATAATTAAATATTAATAATTAATAAAATAAAAAAACAATTATCAGTGTTTTAAGTATTTGAAGTGTAGTACAAATTAGATTTTTACTATTTTCTCATATTCCTGTACATTTAACACTGGCTAAGATTTTGATGTTGAACAAGAGTTTTATAGGCTATGAGTAATCTTTAAATTTGCCCACGAAGATTACTTTTTATGGATCATCTCATCTCATCTTTTTTATATGGCTTATATCATCATTTGTTCCTCACGAACTTATAAAGTAATGTATGGAAGTTCTAAAGTTTTAACAGAAACTGTGTAGTTAACAGTCTTAACTCTTCACTCTGCTTCTTTAAACAAAACCTTTGCAAATTCTCATTAGTAATGTTTCTATAAACTCTGAAATGTACATACTTAGTAGCATATATCTGCTACCATAAATCTTAAATACTTTATAGAAAAGTTTTATGACCTGCCAAACCGTCCTAATTTTGGCATATATAAGCAAATTCTCAAATTTAAATACATTTAAAACATTAAAATTTTAACAAACCTGAACACTTGCTGCAGTGTTCATTATGACAGGTGCCTTGTATAGAATAATGGAATTCCTCCTCCCACACATCTCAAACAACAATTATCTGGAATTATTTAATTTTTGACATGTCAATCTTGACTTTATTCTTAAATGTGTGCTTATGTAAGAAATACATGGTTCTAAAACTTCATGAAAATTCCTTTGAACTTACTTTTTTGAATTGTCTAGTTTAAGAAAATCAGTTGCACTTTATATATAAAAAATGTTTTGTGCGGGCTCGGAAGTTGGCTCAGTTGTAGAGCGCTTGGCTTGCATGCCTGAGGCCCTAGGTTCTATTTCTCAGCACCGCATGAACAAAAAGCCAAAAGTGGTGCTGTGGCTCAAGTGGTAGAGCGCTGGCCTTGAGCTGAAGAGCTGAGGGACAGTGCCCAAGCCCAGAGTTCAGGCCCCATGACCGGACCCAAAAAAATAAAATGTTTTGTGCTCAATTCGGCAGCACATACACTAAAATTGGAACATTACAGAGAAGATTACCATGGCCTTGTGCATGGTTGACACCTAAATTCGTGAAGTGTTCCAGATGCTGGAGAGGATGTGGCCACAAGGAACCCTACTGCATTCTTGGTGAGAGTGTCAACTTTGGAAAGTATGGAGGGTCCTCAAAAGACTCCATAAAAAGCTCCACTATGACCCAGCAATCCCACTTTTGGGGATTTAACCAAATGTTCACAAATAAACTACCATCACAACTATGTTTACTGCAGCATTATTTACAATAGCTAAGATACAGAACCCACCCCGATGGCCCTCAGTAGATGAATGGATGAAGGAAAATGTGGTATATGTACACAATGGAATTCTATGCCTCCATCAGAAACAATTACATCGCCCAATTTTTTAGGAATTGGAAAGACTTAGAAAAAAAAATTCATTAAGTGAAGTAAGCTAAGTCCAAAGAAACATACGTCCCATGGTTTCCATTATTTTCAATAACTAATATATGTCTGGGATAAGCAGAAAAGGTCAAAAGCCATGTGCATATGACCAGATAAGATGATATTAAGGGAAATGAACCCCAAGATAGGGAAACAAGTAGTTTTATCTCTATTGTTTCTAACGTACTTATAATGTGCAATGGGATATTTTTTGTTTCTTTGTATGTTCCTCTCCCACACTATAACCCCTGTTCTCACTGTATTTGAAGTTGGTGCCCCTACATCCTATGTATATGTTTCTCTAATTTGGGGAGGGGAAGGGAAATAAAAATACTTAAATAGGGATACAGGTTGACCAATTGTAACAATGAGATGCACAAGACATTCTGTTGAAAAATGAACTTTACAATTTAGGCCGGGGAAGGGGGGGTGTATTTGTGGAGGTGGGAGGGTAGGGACGATGGGGGAAAAATAAAGGAGGAGGTAACAATGCTTGTTAGGAATTGTACTCATTATTTGCTCATGTAAATGTGACCCCTCTGTAAAGTATTTTTACAATTAAAATATGTATACAAATTTTCCGAGATGGAATAGTTATTTCCTCTATTTTATCCATATAATATCATTAACAAAGAAATTAGTGTAGAACACTGATATGATGTTATTTTGATTAAATGTGTGGGTGTGTCTGTGGGTGTGTGCGCACGCACCTACACGTGCACACACACCGATGCTTGTGTATTAGCATGCTCAGAGTGAAATCAGTGCTTCAAGGTATTGCTAGGCCTTCTCTCCCTAGATTGGTGAGCACTATATGAGCTACATCTCCATTCCAGGCTGTTTGCTAGTTCATTATAAGTTTTGAAAAATAATTTCATGAATTTATTTAGCCCTGATTGGCTTCCAACTATTATCCACAGATCTCAGGCTACTGAGTAGATATCTACAGTAGATAGGATTACAGGAGTGACCAGCCAGCACAAGGCTTTCAGAATAATTTTAAAAGTAGGAGAAAATTTACTTCTCAGGGGCGTGTTTTATCATCTCCTACTATTAAAGCATTTTGGAGTGAATATATGTGAACTTATTTCGTTTTGGGATTCTTAAAAGACAGTAAGTGAAGCTATTTAAAATTTTAGTACTTTTTAAAAAAGGCTATTGGAGCTGAGTGACAGAAGAAATTTGACTATCTTTGGACCTCAATTTATAAGTTCAGTTCTGTTCGGGATAACCCAATGTTACCAACACAGTCTGTGTTGAATATAAACTGTAACAGAAAACAATCTCCATGGGCAGTAATTGTTATGCTATTTTTTCTTGGACAACATGAATATTGAATTGAGAGTGTAAGAGAATGGGGGTTTTACCTACCTTTTTTATATTGTTGAAAGACTTTTGGAAACATTAACTTATTTCCTTGCTCACTGTTTGTCTTTGGACCATTCACTTAGTGCCTTTAGTTACAATTTTTCCCAACACTAGAATGATAATAATATTAGCATTATCGCAAATGTTACCTTAAGAATTGAGAAAAATAAAACTTGTGAAATACTTAATATAAATTTCTATGAATGAGCGTTGAGTTTAGCCAGCAGTTTTTTAAATACTAAATAGAATGCAATAAGTATTACAGAAACCATTACAGGTAGTGAGTAACCAGAAGTAATGTTATCTATTGACCATGCTCTGTTTCTAAGGAAGCTAGTTGGATAACTTCTCATGCTGTAAATCAAACTGGTTATCTTATGTCTTGGTAGTATAAAAATTTCAGGGACAGAATAATGAAGGAATGTTGTAGACTGAGGTGAAGTCCATACGAAAATGTGCAAAACTAATAAAACGTAAAAGTATCTGAAAAGTATATTGTGTTTTACTTCGTTTAAGTTACATTGCAAAAATAGGGAATACCTAGAAGAATGAATTCTCTTTTTGGTATTATATCATAGGTCCTTACGAGGATGAACTCTTTCCTCATTCTTGTAGAGGCAATATCAAATGAGAGGAACTGTATTTTTTTGTTTGCTTCTTTACATTTATTCTTCAATTTGAAATCTGAACTACATGAGACAGAAAGAATCTAAGGGAAATTATACACGCAGGCTTTGGAAGAACAATCATCTTAAAATAAATAAAATACATATAGTCTTATAGAAGGTCTAACTATATTGAGTTATATAGTCTCAAGTGTAAACAGAAAATGATTTAAGCAATTTATCATGTTATTGAAAAATGAAAAATGTTAGTAATTGCTTAATTTTTTTCTTTCTAAAACCTTGAATTAATTATTGATTTTGTATAGAGAGATTAAAGATGAGATTAACAAGAAATGATTAAAAATGGACAAAAGTTCTGAATAGACATGTTTTCCAATAGCCTGAAAATGGCCAGTGTCTTTACAAAATTATGTTTAATACCACTTCTATGCTGGCTTAATGCTTTCTGAACAGAAGTCATTAGAGAAATTAATATGATACTACTTCATAACTATTATACTCATTAAAAAATCAGAGGAACCTCGTGTGGTGGTTAAGGCTTGTAATTCCAAGCATTGGAGAGGTTGGAGTAAGGGGATTTGAGTCTAAGGCCAGTCTAGGGTACTACACATAGTAAAAACCTGCCCTTTCAAAAAACTCAGAAGGTAATAATGTTGGTGAGAGTGTAGAAAAAAGGAAATTTTCTACACTCTTGGTCAACATACAGGTTAGTATTCTCATTGTAGAAAGTAGTATGCAATTTTCTAAGAAATGCAAACTTGAAATATCATCTTATCCACCGATCATGTGATTATTTCTCTATGGATAACTGATAAATATATCTGTGGTTCATTATTGTTCACATTATTCACAACAACAGCCAAGATAAAAATCGAAGTTAAGTGTTCAAGTACAGAATAATAAAGCAACTGTGGTGCATGCACAAATATATTTTTCTGTTTCATACTTAAAATAGCAAGAGACTTCTCCCATTAGCCACAACTTACAATAACCTGAAAGATGTATTCAAATCAAGAAAAATATTGTCTTGTGATCTTTGTAAAACAACAACAACAACAACAACAACACACGCACACACACACACACACACACACACACACACACACACACACACACACACACACACACACCAATCTCAAACATTTAGAGATAATTTTTTTAAAAAGTAAAGCAAAGTGGAATTGCTGGGGCATTTAGGTCACAGTGTAGAAGATAGTAGATATACAGGATGACCAAGTATAGAGTTGTAATGTACAACATGAGGATACAGGGGACAACACTGGCCTTACATAGGAATGATGATAAGTAAGTAGGAGTTGTTCTTCCTCATAGGGGTTGCTCTTTCAGTTGTTCTTCCTTCAGTAATGGATAAAATGAACATAATTCTTTAAGTATAACGGCCTGTTGCCCCATTTGTCAGGAAATGAAAAGACTTGAAAAAAATTATATTAAGTGAAATAACCTAGGCACAAAGAAACATAGATCTCATGGTTTCCTTTATTTATAACAACTAATATATATCTGAGACAAGCAGAAATGGTCAGATAAGTTGATGTTAGGCGAAAAGTTCACCAAGATAAGAACTCTTTTTTTTAAATCTTTCTTGCTATTGTTTCTAACATATTTATAAAATATTTCTGTGTTGCTTTGTATGTCTCTCCCCCACGGTATAACCCCTGTTTGCACTGTATTTGATGTAGGTATAATTTGTGGAGGGGAAGGAAAAAAATGTTTAAATAGGGATAAAGATGGACCCATTGCAACAATGAGATGTATAAGATGTTATGTCAAAAAACGAACTTTACAGCTTTGGCACAGGGTAGGGGGATTTATAGGAAGGGATGGCAAGGGGAAACAAAAGAGGAATCAACAATGCTTGATAAGAAATGTACTCATTAGCTTGCCTATGTAATTGTAACCCTTCTGTACAATATTTTCACAATAAAAAAAATTAAGTAGATACATTATATTAAACCTGATAACAGTGCCTACATACTTCACTTTATTGGTTAAATAAATGTTAGGCCTCCTCAAAAAAAGGAAACAATAACAAGCAATATAGCAATAATATATGCTCAACATAGAACAAAATGTCAAATTAAAATACATGAAATTTTCCTTGATGTAACTTAATTATTACAAATAAGAAAAACCTTGAGACCTATGTTCCTTTAAGTCTGGCTTACTTCAGTTAATATGATTTGTTCCAAGATCTTCCATTTCCTTACAGATAAGGTGGTATCATTGTTTCTGATGGAAGCATAGTATTCCATGTATGTGTATTTGTGTATGTGTGTGTGTGTGCGTGTCTGTGTGTGTGTGTGTGTGTGTGTCACATTTTCTTGTTCCATTCATCTATTGAGAGGCATATGAGTTGATTCCATATCTTAGCTATGGTAAATAATACTGTGATAAACATAATTGTGCTGGTAGCTTCAGTGTGGTCTTTTTGTGGTCACATGGTTAAATGCCCAGAAGTGGGAATATTGGGTAAAAAGGGAAACATTATTGTGCACATCACGTATAACCTTATTAGATGAGCAGAATAACTCAATAGCTATGTACTATAACCATATAAGGTGATTCTAAATGAAATGAACTCCAGGATATGTTCTTTATTGTTGTTGTTATGAATGTATTACATGATTTCTTTTCATCCTTTTGTGTTTTACCCACCAATGGTTTATCCCCTGTAGTCATTGTATTTGATTTTGATACCCTGGGTATTATAACTAGGGAACTAGGGAACTAGGGAAACGAAAGGGAAAAAAATAAAATGGTGAGACAAAGGACAAAGGGGGATCCTATGCAACAATGGTACTCATAAGACAATATGTTGGAAATGATATTGGGGGGGTTGTTGTGAATGAAGAAGGAGAGACATTGGAGAAGGGGTAAAAAAGTTAGAAAAGAAATGAATTGATTACCTTACTTATGTAACTATACCCCTCTGTACATTACCTGGACAATAAAATTTAAATTAAAATAAAGTATATGAGAGCAGCAATACAGGAGATGGGAGTGGGGGAGGTACTGTAGTATAGTAGAGTAGAACAGCTGTGGAGAGCAGTAATTTGACTTTACCATAGGAAGTAATAAACTACCATACAGATTTACAGCCTAATGTCAGTCACTGAAAAGGGAAAACAAAATGCACAATCAGCAAAGCAATATAGATAAAATAGAAAACTGAAAAATTAAGGTGAAGAGATGACTTGAACCAACAATAACAAATGACACAATTAGAAAACAAATAAGCTGGTAAGCATAAAAAATATTACCCATAATTCTATTAAATGTTATTTACATCACAATTTGTTAGAAATATAATTCAAATCACAGTTTAATAGCATATCATTTTCATAGTAGGTTATTTATCATTGATTTCTTAATATTCAATGTTAAATATATAATTTTAATTTCAGCACCTATAGAAAAGAAGAAAGTGAAACTAATTTTAATAATATATTTTATGAATTGTAAAATTGACAAGCATTAGAATTTTAACAAATAATATGTCATTATTGTTTCATTTCTGTGAATTAATGTAATAATTCAAAGTGTATTCTAAACTTAGCAATCATCTTAACATCAAATAATAAATTATTGCACATGACTCTTGGTATTAGGTGGAACGGTTCAGAATTGTGGTAAAAATTCACCACACTTTACATGAGAGTATGTCTCCTCTCATCTAGCTTATATTCTAGAAATTTGATTTCTACATGCATGTTAAATTCTTGTCTAGGTGAGAGCTATACAATTATATGCAATTATAGACATGAGGAGTATTTCAGATGGTACTTAAAAGTCATATTCATTAATTAAATTTTTATTATTTTGTACTAAATAAATATTTATAGAGAGACTGAATTTCTGAGTAAATGATGGTGTATCTGTGCCAGATTATACGTATTAAGGCTTATTTTATATTTCTGACATTGTTTTAAAGTTGGATTTAATTTTCCAAAAGAGGATAAGTGTATTACATTGGATATATGAAAGTAAACTTAGTGTTTATTCCATAAATCCTTTGCCACTTATCTAATCCCAATATAAATTATCCATGTGTTTGAAGTAATGAAAATAACAACAGATATAAGCCATATAAATCCATCTGTAGTAGACAAGTATTTTCAAGTAAAAGAGGATAGTTGATCCTCTTTTACATTACAGAATATTCTTGGGAAAATGTGCTCCAGGCTGGCCACAACTGCAGAATATTATGGTTTGATCTATCATAAGAGAAGGAAGGAAGGCGAACCTTCTTTCCAAAATTTTGTTCCCAGGGATGTGATCTGTTTTATGGTGGTGAGTTGGAAATGAACATTTTTCACAGTCAACCTTGAAAAGCCATCTTGATAGACCATTTCTGTAAGTGGTTACAGATGATTATTCCTGGATTTCCAAGGATGCCAGATTGCCTCATTTTGAGACAATTAAAACAGGAATTTAGTCAGCTGTTTTTGTATGTTTAGGAGAAAAACCCATTGACTCTAGGCCAGCAGGTCACTGGGGCCCAGAGATGCTAATACATTGAAGAGTAATCCTAGACCTCTAAAAACAAAAAAACAAACAAACAAAAAAAACAACTCCAGTATTCACTGCCAGTCAAGGCTGCTATCACAGCCTACATGAAGTCAGGCAAAAAACAGAAGCTGAGAGTAATTTCGATGATAAATAAAATATTTGTGATGAGGCAGACTGAAATGAGACTCCAGAGAGAGGGTCAGAAAGACTGATCAGACTAAAATTGGTCAAAAAAAGATTGGAAAATAGTATTCCTTGTAGAACACATAAATCATAGAAGTCCTGTGCTTGTAAGAAGAGAGCAGACCACATTCCTTTTTTTGAGAAATGCACATTTTCTTTAACATCAGCTTAATGAATTTTCAATGGAAATCTTTGAATTCTTAAATATTTGACCACATGTGGGAGAAGGCCAATTGCTGAAGAAAAGAAAATATCATCACTCTGTTAGGAGTTCTAATATCACATTAGGAAGTAGTAAAGCACAGATTTGTAATAAAAAGTGAAAAAAATTATTCCAAATGAGGGTTTCATTTGTTTTGAGGTAAATGTTCTTGATTTAGGTGCTAGCAATTACCATACAATTGATTCAGTCCCATAGCTGAGTTGATATTGACTACAGTATTCTCACATGAAAGAAAAGAGAAAATTCACAAATGTCTGATGAAATGAGTCAAGGATGAAGTGTTCTAATAGTGATATCTGAGGTTTAGACACAGGTGAAGAGGTGGATTTTCTTTTATAAAAGTCTCTCATTTTTAGGCTGGTGCCAGTGCCTCACAGTTGTAATCCTTTCTACTAAGGAAGCTGAGATCTGAGGACTGCTGTTCAAAGCCAGCCTGGGCTGGAAAGTCCCGCAGACTCTCAGCTCCATTTAACCACCAGAAAAACAGAAACTGTGGCTCAAGAGGTAGAGCCCTTACCTTGAGTTGAAGAGGTCAGGGACAGTGCCCAAGCCCAGATTTCAAGCCCCTAAAACAACAACAACAACAAATCACCCTTTTCTTGGACTGCTTACATCTTTTCCTAACATTCAATAAAGAAGCCATTTTATCACCCACTACATTTAAGTCATATCCTAGCTGCTGCAAATAGAATGATTTGGTATCTTATGTCAAAAGATACATATTTAGGTCTGGGAAGGTGGTTCAGTGGTAGAGGGCTTGCCTTATATGCATGAGGTCCTGGGTTTGATTACTGAGTACTGCATAAGTAAAAAGAAAAAAGCTGGAAGTGGCGCTTTGGCTCAAGTAGTAGAGTGCTAGCCTTGAGCTGAAGTGCTGAGGGACAGCGCTCAGGCCCAGAGTTCAGGCCCCATGACCAGAAGCCCCCCCCCCAAAAAAAAGGTTCCTATTGGGGAAAAAATACCAGCAGTGGTAACTTGTTTTCCAGTCCTTGAACTCTGGGTCGGGTCCCTGAACATAGTTATGCTGGTAGCTTTCATGTGAGCTTGCTTGTTATTTATTGGATTACTGCCCAAGACAGGAATTACTGGGTCTTAAGGGAAATCTATGTTTAGTCTTTTGAGGAACGTCCGTACTGCATTCCACGGTGGATGAACAAGTTTAATTTCCCACCAACAGTGTAATAGAGTTCCCATTTGGCTACATCCCTGTCAGCATTCACTATTGTTAGTTTTCTTGATAATCGCCATTCTATCTGGGGCAGTGTAGAATCTGTCATGTACTTGTAGATTCGTAGGCACCTTCTAGCAACCATAAAAGAATGAATCTATGAAAACTATATTGCTCTGTGTGCATACCTTTCTTTTAGTATAATTTTCCCAAACCTTTCATTTTCCTTAAGACTGGTGAAAAGTCATCCTTTCTGATGGGTGAATAGAATTCCATTGTGTGTATGTGTGTGTGTGTGTGTGTGTGTGTGTGTGTGTGTGTGTGTGTGTGTGTGTGTGTGTGTGTAAAATGACAATAGGCCTATGAGTTCATTTCTAATCCTTTGGTTTCATCTGTAATTTTGTAATTTCTTATTACATTCAGATTGCTTTCTCTACTGCATTGAAGCATATTGTTGGGATTTTGATGGGTATTGTATTGTCAATTGTTTGGGGGCAGTATTGCAGTTTTCACAATGTTAATTGTTAATTCTTCCAACCAGGAGCATTGAAAGACTTTCCATTTCCTTGAATCTCCTTAAATTTCCTATTTTAAATTTATTAATTCCTAGTTTTGTTGTTGTTTTGTTTTGTATAGATTTGATTTGATTTTGAGGCTAATACATATGAGGTTTTTTTGGATTTCAGTGTGGATCTTCCCATTGTTAGTAAAACAGAAAAACTACTGATTCTTGTGGGTTTTATACTCTGCTACATTCCTAAGGTTAGCACCACCTTTACTAACGTGGGGGGAAGGAGCTATAGTGTCCTTTAAATATAGGATCATTTCATCTGTAAATACGGATAGTTTTACTTCTTCCCTATTTGGATCCCCTTTATGTTTTTCTCTTGCCTATTGCTCTTGCTAGAAAGTCCACTACTATGTTGAAGAATAGTAGAGATAGTGGACATCCTTTTCTCATTCCGGATTTTAATGTCTTCATGCTTCCACCATTAGGTACACGCTTATTATCTCTTTGTCATATACATACTTTGTATTATATTTAAGAAAGCTCCATGCATTCCTAGCTTCTCAGACCTTTAATCATAAAGGGGTATTGGAGCTTTTTAAAAGCTTTTTCTACATCCATATAGATGATCATATGGTTCTTTCCCTGCTTCTACTGATGGCGTGTTTTATGTTTATTGACAAGTATATTGAATCCAATTGTATCCTAGGATGAATACTGTTTGATCATAGCATATAATTTTTTTGTTAGTTGCTAAAATTGGTTGGTGAGAAATTTATTGAGAAGTTTGCATCAATGCTTATCAAGGAGTTTGGTTCATAGTTCTTTTTCTTTGACGAGTCCCCATCAATTTGGGAAAGAGTCTAATTCTTTTTTTTTGGAAGGGGTGGTCTGGTCGTGGGCCTGAACTCTGGGCCTGTGTGCTGTCCCTCAGCTCTTCAGCTCAAGGCTAGTGCTCTACCACTTGAGCCACAGCGCCACATCCGGCTTTTTTTCTTTTTGCTAATGTGGTGCACATTACATAGCACCCTATTTGTTAAGACTCCACACACAGCCCGTTGAAAAGCTGAGTACAAAGCACCCTTTGTAAATCACTCATTTTATAGCACCCTTTGAAGAACTCAGTGCATAGAAGAATTTTGTAAGTTTCAGCACATACCACACTATGGTAGGACTCAGCACATACCACACTGTGGAAGCAATAAGCACCCAGCACCATTTGAAGGACAATACAGAGCACCCTGTGTAAAGGACTCAGCACACAGCACTCAAAAATCTCACCTCATCACTCTCTTCTCAAGGGCTCAGCACATAGCAGGACCCTTTTAGATGAATTAGCACACCACAACTTTTGAAGGACTCAGCATACAGTACATTGTGTAATGGACTCAGAACACAGCACCCTTTGAAAAACTCAGCACGGCCCACTCTTCTCTGAGATTCAGCATATAGCACTCTATGGGATGACTCAGCAAACAGCACATTTTTGAGGACTCAGCACAAAACCCCCATGTGGGAAGGATGCAGCAAATAGAGCCCTTTGAAGGACTCAGCACATAGCTGTATGTAACAGGTCCAGATTTCATTAGAATTAGGATGCTTTCTTCAGTATCCCCATTCTTCAGAAACACTTCACAAATCCTACCAGCTCACATTTAACCAACCTGTGTTTTATGGGGGAGAGTCAGCTCGGGGTCTTGAACTCAAAGTTTGGGGGCCCTGTCCCTGAGCTCTTTGGTTTCATGCTAGAGCTCTACCACTTGAAGGCACAGCTCCAATTTTGGTTTTTTGGGGGTTGTTCTTTGACAGGTCTTATGGTGATAAGGAAGGCCAAGTTGGGGTGTCTGGGGGCAAAGGCTCTTAGCTCAGCCTGGAACTGACCTCTGTCTTCCTTGTGCCCCATGCTTCCCATGGGCCTCCTGGGGCTCTCTTGGCCTAGGGTGGAACAGACCTGCTCTGGCATCAGCACTCAGGGTGAACAAAAGTCAGCTTGGCCCTGGTCACTTCTCAAAATTGAACTCTAGAGGACAATGGCACGGGGCAGCATATCCCGCATCTGGCCACCAGGGGGAAGGAGTGGCCCACCATAGGGATAGTACCTGTGATTTGTGTTTACTCTTGCTTCCCTGGGGTCTCCATCTTGCTTCCAAGTCACCCTGGAGAGGAAAATCCTTGAGACACTTACCTACAATTAACAATAGAAAACAAGTGGGGCTGTGGCTCAAGTGGCAGAGCAGTAGCGTTGAGCAAGAAAACTCAGGGATAGAGCGTAGGCCCTGAGTTCACACACACACACACACACACACACACACACACACACACACGCACACACACACACACACACACACACACACACACACACACCACATGCATGCAAAATCAGAGATTTCTACACTGCAATCTTTGGTATTCTCTACTTTTTCCCCACTAAGCCTGGTGGCTGCTGGCCTAGGTGTCTGATGCATATACCACCACCTGGCATCTTTAATTTTGGGGAACAGAATGGGTAGAAGGTCATCCTTCTCTGATCCCAGCTCCTTGTTTGAGTCATGGTCTATCCAGGCCCGTTGGGGCTTCTTCCCAAAATCACCAAGATGCCTTCAAAAGTTATCACATACTGGGCACTGGTGGCTCATGCATGGCATCCTAGCTACTCAGGAAGCTGAGATTTGGAGGATCACGGTGCCAAGCCAGCCTGGGCAGAAAGTGTGTGAGACTCTTATCCTTGATGAACCATCAGAAAACAAAAGTGGTCCTGTGGCTGAAGTGGTAGAGTACCAGCCTCGAGAATAAGAGCTCAGGGAGAGTGTTCATGGCCAACAAAAAGGAGATGTTGGCTTTAGGATTGGCTTTGGACAAATATAATTGGAATTTTCAAGTGCTCCAGGACAAAGCAGTTCCTCCTTTAGTCCCGTGCTGGTCCATCTTGTCTCACCCCCTGGCCTTGTCCATGCTTTGGGTCAGCATGGCTCTGGATGGAAGGGAGGGCTCCAAGGAGGAAGATCCCAAAGCAATCACCCAACCTTTTTCTGCCATGCTCACCCTGCTGCTTCTGCTCTTTGCCATAGACCTTCTTCCTGGAATCCATCCATGAGGTCATCACCGGCAACATAGTGGTGAGTGGTGTGTCTGGCCTAACTCTGGGCAGTCAGAGGTGGAAGTAGGTTTGGGATTAGGAGCTTCCACCCTGGTGTGGGCTGAGCCTAGGGTTGACCTTTATTTCATCCTGAGCCTTGCTGTGGTGGGAAGACAGTGTAGACTCCACATTGAGTCAGGTAAGATTGGAATCTGGAGGACCTCTTGTGTGGGGAAGGTTGTGGGGCTCAGGGGGCCACTGTTGTTGATACTCCTCTCTCGGGACTCCCCTCTGCTTCCCTCATCCCTCAATGGTAGAAGAGAAACTTCAACTAAGAGTGTCGGAATTGGGGGCGGGGAATTATTTTGGTGTGAAGCAGAAGTGCTTCATATTCATCCTAGCCCCTACTTACTATTTATCTGAGGAATGGCCATATGGGTTTGGGAGGAGTGAATCATCCTAGCTGAGAATGTGGCTCAGTGGTAGAGTGGTCGCCTAGCATGACTGAAGCCCTGGGCTTGATTCCACACAGAAAAAGCTGGAAGGGGAAGTGGGGTTCAACTGGTCGAGCATCAGCATTGATCAAAAAGAGCTCAGGGACAGTGGCCAGGCCCTTAGTTCAAGCCCCAGGACTGGAAGAACAAATCTTCATTTGCGGCTTCTTTCCCCTTTGAAAACAATTTATTCTTTGTGATAAGCATAACATGGGTCTCTTCCCTGGTCACCAATGGGCCATTAGATGTCCCTTGAGATTGGGGCGCCTCCCAGCAGCCTCTGCCTTACCTGACCCCCAGTTTAACCTTCCCATCACCCAGCAGATGGAGGCCTGAGAGAAGGCCACCTGACCACCTACTTCTGGTGGCCTCCAAGGCTTTTGAGAGTCAGTATGTCTCATGAGGAGTCATTATCTGCATCAGTCTACCAAATAAAGGGAAGGAGCACTCCTCACCTGAGCTGTCGGCAGATCTGTATCTAGGGCATCTGCAGCAGGATGTGCTCCTTGGGGGAGTCCTCTATGGTGATGAGAACCCTGATCTATCCTCTGGCAGTTTCCACGCTGTCTTCAAGTTGCAATTCTTCAAAACATTTTGGCTCCTCCCTAATTTCACCTCCACAGGCACTGATGCATCTGAAGCAGCATTGGTGGTTGGGGGCTCAGCCGGTGCTGGCATCTCGAGCCTGCTGTCCATACTTTCCTCTGTGAGGATCGACAGCAGCTCCTGCAGTACTTTTCTCTTCTCCATCTTCTCCTGGGATATCCAGCAAACACACTCAGCTTTTTCCCAAAACAGCTCATTCAGGACCAACATCTGCTCTTTACACGCCACGAGGGACTCCTCAATAGTTTGGATGTGTGCTGACAGCTGGTTGCATCGATGGTGGAGCTAACTTGCTGGATTCTGGAAGTCCACCTCATCAGGCAGGTTGTGGATGAAGCAGATTTTCTTCTTGGATGCCCACATGTCCTGCTTCCCATCCCCATGAATGCTGTGGTGGCAGCTCATGGGGCGGGAGGCTGTAGCTCCAGCTCAGTGTGGCACTGAGCTGCCAGGTGGGCCAGGTTCCTGCTGCTGGCCCACTGCTCCTGTGGTATGATTTCCCCGCTGTGGATCTCAGGCTCAGTATGTTAACAGAGCCTAATCCATCTACCAGGCAACATGGAATGTGGGCGTAACCACAATTCTTGTATCCCAGTGGTCAGAAAGAATCATGAAATAATGGGGGTGTGGCAGAATCCTGTGATGAAGGCAGACTGGGCAGAGTTAAGATGACAGTGGCTCCCCAGCCCCTTTCCCAGGGAACTCTGTACAATTCAGTTGGGGACAAGACGGTGACCTGCTTGAGCTGGATGGCTGCACAGATTGTTGTGTATGTCCGTTTGTTGCCAGTCTTGGACCTTGAACTCAGGATCTGGCACAGTCCCTGAGCTGCTTTTGCTCAAGGCTAGCCCTCTACCACTGGAGCCACACGAATCTACTTCTGGCTTTGTTGGCATTGAAGTTGGACAAGGGTCTCAAGGACTTCCTGGCTTAGAGTGACTTTGACCATGATCCTCCTATCACAGCCTTGTAAGTATCAAGGAGGAGCCACTGGTGCCTGCCTCATCATTGGTTTTGCTGATGTTCTTGGACACACCTGTGAGTTCCCTATCCTCAGGTTTAAGTGGTGGGAGCTGGAGCCCACAGTTGGAAGCCTGGATCTGCCACTTCCAAATGGCCTGAGATCCTAAGAAACTCATTCCTATCCATATGAATACCAATGGAATGTGATGTATATCATGATTGAATGGGCAGTTCTTGCATGATTCTAGGATAAAATTCTACACAATTGTATTCTACGACACTGATTGATTTTAATTAATACTTTATACAGCATTTAAACCATCATATTCATTAAATGGAGGCAGAATGAAATACTGAAGAATTGGGGGTCACATAGTATAGAGATGCCATTTTTTCTGCCCGGACTTTCTTTACTTAATTGCTATATACCATTTTCTGAATGTACTTTGGTATATGCAACTAGAATATATTATACTTGATCTGGAAATCAATTATTCAAACTGTTTTTTTTTATCAACTATGCTTAGAGCAAAATAAAGAGGTAAATCCAAATTATGTATATTTGAAGATAATGCTTGGTTAGTCCTCTTCTCACATTACCCATTCCCTTCTTGAAAATAATACACATTGTAAGGAAATGCGTAGAATGTTTTAGAGAAATAGGTTGACTTTAAACCAGAGTTACTCTATGCTGCATTTTGTTTACTTTATATCTAGAAAAGCTAAATTCTTATCTTATCATTTTCCTTAGGCTTTATATTCAGGTTTCATCTCTGATGGGTGACAGATAAAGTTATAAACATTTTTTTTTTTTGTCGGTCGTGGGGCTTGAACTCTGGGCCTGGGCGTTGTCCCTCAGCTCTTCTACTCAAAGCGAGCGCTCTACCACTTGAGCTACAGCGCCACTTCCATAAACATTTTTTAACAGTTGTTAAATTTAGGCTGAGGAACCTAGGTACAATTATGCTCATGCAGATAGGCCTCATCAGTCATGAGATCATGATACCAAAATGTTAACCAATGCTTACTGGTGTCATGCTTATGAGATTTTGTGTATTATAAACAGTGGTTATTACCATTTGTTTTGCAATCAACATCATTTCATGGGTTAGAAAATGATGTGAGACATTATACTCAGAAATATATTGAAGGAGGAATCCAAAATAAGTTACCAAGATGTACACTTAATGCAATGTTTTACAAATGGAAGCTAAAGGAAATAATTTATGAAAGAGTCGACATTTACAATAAATACAGAATCAGTATGACTGATTTTTCTTTTATCCCAGTTGCAATACGGCTTGCATGACGACTTTTCTGGTTATATGTTTAGTTAGGTCTTGATATTTAGTTGAAGTTCTGTTTTTTTCATATATTCATTTGTCAGATCAAAGAGGAAATTAATTCCATGCCAGAGTCAAGATCGATAATAATGTTACAATTTTATCCTGCTACTTTGCCAAAGTTTCAAATGAGCTTGAGTATCTTGGGTCTTTTTTGGATCTAACTAAATATGTGTGCAATTTTTTCAGTAGTAGAAAGATTTTTTGACCACCATTTATTAAACTATTATTTCCAGAATCAACTACTCTCTTTCCATGAGATTTTTTTGGGGGGCGTTCCGGTCATGGGGCCTGAAC
The DNA here is from genome assembly GCF_024711535.1 of Dipodomys merriami. Lineage (NCBI taxonomy): Eukaryota > Metazoa > Chordata > Mammalia > Rodentia > Heteromyidae > Dipodomys > Dipodomys merriami. The sequence goes on from NW_027202559.1 coordinate 185,473, forward strand.
TCTGGGCCTGGGCGCTGTCTCTCAGATCTTCAGCTCAAGGCTAGTGCTCTACCACTTCCGGCTTCTTTATTTTTGCTTATGTGGTGCTGAGGAATCAAAACCAGGGCCTTATGCATGCAAGGCAAGCCCTCTACCACTGAGCCACCTTCCCAGCCCTTTTCATGAGATTTTTAATGTCATTTATATCATGGGTTGATGTTTTCCTTTAGATAACCCACATTCTGTCTTCTACAAAGTGTAATTTGGAGTAGTTTAAAATTATGTACAGTCAGGTACACTGCTCAGATTCTATTATTTGCATATTTTGTTCTTGTTAAATCAGTAGGATTTATGTCTCAATATGGATACTATTACTATTACTATTTCTGAATTTTTTAAGATATCATGATTTTTGTTATTTTATTCTCTTAAATATGTGCAGATCTCACTCCCCTTACAGTCATATTTCTTTTAAACAATTTGATCCATTCAAGGGATTTGCTATATTAGGTTCATCTAGATGAATTTAATTACAAATGAACACAACCGTATTTCTGAGACACAGTTATCTTTATGTTTCTAGTCAAGGGCAACATGTATATGAGGGTTTTGTGCTTAAAAATAACATCACAACATGGTTTTGTTCCTGGGGGAGTTCTAGTTTGTTGGTTGTTTTTCCAGCTGTGGTGACTTCAACAGATGTGTGCATTTTATTTCAGTTGTTTTATTTCTATATTTTGTTTCATAGAAGAGAAAGTACACAAAGAATCAGTGATTTAGAACTTTTCGAAATAGATTTCTAAGAGAGATACTTGAAGTTTTGTGACATCTGGGACCAGATAGGTCTTGTTAGTTGAGGGGGTAGTTGAATAACAGAGACATTGTTTGACGTGATTTGAATTCTTCCTCTTATTGCCTCACTATTTCAAATAGTATTACCTCAAAGTCTTTAGTGGAAAGAAAATAATTTTGTCTGTATGAACTCAGAATTTTGGCTTTAATTGGGACACACTACACATTTATAATTGATTTTAACTCTAAAATCTTCTTTCCTTCTTTTAAAATCACAGATGTGAATTTATAATGCTAACATAGCATCTACTAATTTATATGAAATAGTCCAAACTATTTTCACTTCACACTATATGTAATATAGACTGTAATAATAGTCAGCAATATAGTATGTAATAACTGACTTTGGGGAAAGTCAATTACAGTGGACTTTGTGAGATACTGAGTAATAGTAAAACTTATATTTGATTCTATTAAAAAGTTCACAGTTACATCTAAAAATAACTCATCGTTATAAACTAATGATAAAAAGTAAGATTGTTTATTGGAAAAACCAGAAGTTTCAATAAGCTTGCTTTTTAAACATTGACTTGGATCTGGGCTTTGGTGGCTCATGCCTATAATCCTAATTACTCAGGAGTCTGAGATCAAGGATAGTGGTTCAAAGCCAGCCTGGGCAGAAACGTCTGTGAGACTCTTATCTCCAATAACCCACATGAAAACTAGAAACAGCTCTGTGGCTCAAGTGGTACAGTGGTATCAATGAGCTGAAGAGCTCATTGAAATCTGCGACCAGGCCCAGAATTCAAGCCCCACCACCACCAAAAAAAATTGACATGGATTTTTGCTTTATTATTTCATGATTTTTTATTGTGAAAATACATACAGAGGGGTTACAATTACATGAGCAAGGTAATGATTACATTTCTTATCAAACATTGTTTCCCTCTCCTTTGTTTCCCCTTACAATTCCTTCCCATCTTCCCCCCAAAGCAACCCAGGCGCCAAAGTTGTAAAGTTCATTTTCTGACATAACTTGTTGTATATCTGATTTTTGCATGGGACTACCTATATCCCTATTTAAACAAATTGTTTTTCCCTTCCCCTCCACAAATTATACCAACATCAAATACAGTGAAAACAAGGGTTATGTCATGGGGAAGGAACATACAAAGCAACAAAGAAATCATCTTATAAATATGCTAAAAACAATAGCAAGAGAAAAAAAAACATTTGAGTCCTTATCTTTGGCTTCATTTTGCCTAACATCAACTTATCTGATCATTTCTGCTTGTCCAAGACATATACTAGTAATTGTGAATAAGGGAAACCATGAGACTTATATTTCTTTGGGTCTGGCTCACTTCAATTAATATAATTTTTTCCAAGTCTTTCAATTTCCGAAAACAAATGGGGCAATTTCATTCTTTCTGATGGAGGCATAGAATTCCATTGTGTATATATACCACATTTTCCTGATCCATTCATCTACAGAGGGGCATCTGGGTGGGTTCCATATCTTAGCTAGGGTAAGTAAAGCTGCAATAAACATAGTCGTGCTGGTAGATTTAGTGTGGTCTTGTTTGTGAACATTTGGGTAAATGCCAAAAGTGGGATTGCTGGGTCATAGGGGAGATCTATGTGGAGTCTTTTGAGGAACTTCCATAATACTGTCCAAAGTGGTTGAACAAGTTTACACTCCCATCAAGAATGCAGAAATGTTCCCTTCTGTCCACATCCCCTCCAGCATCTGCTGTTATTAGAGTTCTTGATTATAGCCATTCTAACTGGGGTGAGGTGGTATCTCAATGTTGTTTTGATTTGCATTACTTTTATGTCTAGAGAGGTTGAGCATTTCTTCATATGTCTGTTGGCGATCCTTCTTTCCTCTTCAGAGAAATTTCTCTTTAAGTCTTTAGCCCATTTATTTATTGGGCAGTTGTTTCTTTGAAAATTTGTTGTTGTGGAATTTAATTTTTTGAGTTCCAGTTATATTTTAGATATGAGACCCTTGTCTGTTGTATGGCTAGTGAAGATCTTCTCCCAATCCGTGGGCTTTCTATTGATTTTGCTAGCTATGTCCTTTGCCATGCAGAAGCTCTAAAATTTCATGCAATCCCATTTTTCCAACCTTTCTTTGATGTGTTGTGTTTCTGGCACTCTATTAAGGAAATTTTGGCCTGTGCCAAGGAGACCTAGGGTTGCTCCTATTCCATCCTGTAATGTTTTCAGAATGTCTGTTTGACTCCAAGGTCTTGTTCCATTTGAAGTTGATTCTGGTGCAGAGTGATATATAAGGATCTAGCTTTAGTTTTCTACGCAAATCTTTGCTTTACTGTTATTTTAATTATGTGGTAGAAGAAAGTGGAAGTACATTTGTGTTAAGGGTGCAATTTTCAAATACAATTTTGAATCAACTTGATATAATGTAACTGTTATCAATTTTAGAAGTTAAATCAATGAATGTCACACATTCCCACAGAACTACAATTGAAAACAAAAGACATAATTGTTTTCCTAAAACTGGTAATGGAACCACAAATTACTTCCACTTTACAATTCATACTTTATATGACTTTAATTAGCAGACGTCCATGACTAAAAGTTAATATATTAATTGTATACCATAAAAAGCAAAGTGATTATAGCTAAGAATAGATATTTCATCATAGCCAAAAGATAAGGTTTTGAGCAGTCTCACTAAAGAGAAATGTTACAAACAGAAACTATTGGATATGATATAGCTTGATCATTACACAAGATATAAATGAATGGGATTACCACTACATACTTCATAAATGTGTAAAAATAATTCTGTAGTAGGTGCCAGTGGTTCATACTTGTAATCCTAGCTACTTAGGATTCGGAGAGCTATGAATCATGGTTCAAAACCACCCTAGGCAGGAAAGTCCATGAGACACTTATCTCCAATGAGCCAACAAAAAACTAGCAGTGGCTCAAGTGGTAGAGCACTAGCTTTGAGCTGAACAGTTGAGAGAAAGCGTCCAGGCACAGATTTCAAGCCCCACAACCGCCAAAAATAAAAATAAACAGGTAAAATAAATATTTTGACATAAATGTTAAAATATATATTCTAAAACTCTTTAAATCTTCACTAGGTACAATAGTTTACATAAATGTAGGGAAGTGTTTTCTGGTCTTAGTTGTCATTGAATCAATTGTGTAAATCACACATTTCTCACTCAATTCATAGTTATGTTTATATACTTATATGTCATAAGTATAATTAACAGATAAGTGAAGCCAGTGCTGTTTATGGAATCTATCTTGGCTTTCTAACATTAACCCTTCTACCCTAAAATTTATATGCCCTACAACCTTGCCAGAGGTTTCATTTACAATAAAGTTACTCATCTCATTGAAACAGAAAAGTATAAGCCATAATCATTGTTTGGAACAACTGTCACATTTTCATGCATTTCACTTAGTTTAAGAACCATGCCAGTAATAGCAAAATGTCTTCTGAGCTATTCAATCTCTTAAGTGATGAAAATCTTTAATTGTACGCCTATTTTTTTTTTTTTACTAACATCCTATTCCTTACGAAGATCTTTTTGTGAAAATCTGTGTTCCTGATTAGAGGATGGAACAAAGGCAATAATGAAAATAGCCAAGGAAAATATTTGAAATATTTTAAAAAGCAATAACAAACACTCTTGTTTTCACTGGTTTCAATGAAAATGTACATTAAAGTATCACGTTTTTGTTATCATTTAAACTTCAATTAGCAATGTAGAAGGGAACAGAAAACTTTGTTTGAAGACAGCTTTACTTTGAACAATTCAACATAAGCATCATGGATTTATTTTGTTTTTCTGTGTAGTTGCCAAAATAATAGAGAGCAATGCCCAAAGGCAGGAAAACACCTAAGCCAAAGCAATAAACTTTTGCCTATAAAATAATTGTGAGTGTCTGACTCTCAAAATCATGCTTGCAAAGAGGAAAAGTGTATTTGCTTTAGTGGGAACATTAAAAAATATTAAAATCCTTTATTAATATTTTGCATATCTTGACTAGGATTTCTCTTGTTGGAGAAGAGGAAAGGTATGAAAAAGATCGAGATTGTTTGACTATAGCAACACAAGTAGCCTTGGTTACTCGTAGTATCATTCTTTTTTACATTTAGAAGCATTATTTGTTGCTGGGTTATAAGCTGAAAACCTGTAAGTATTAATAAAGAGTCATTTTCTTTGAGAGGAAAGTTGCTGTGTAAACAAACCTAAAATATCAAAGACAGAATAGTGGAAACTATTTTCTAGCTATATCACAATCTGTAGGTGTAGATTTTGTTTCCCATTGTTCCAAGGGACCCATTTTTGTTATCTTCTTTTTCACCATCTAGTCATCTTATAACATCCTATACCATTCTGGGATTGTTGTATCTTTACTGGATTCTCTAACTTCTGTTGGAAAGTTAGGAAGGATAGAAAATTTTACTTTATTTTTTATTACTTTAGAAACTATAACTCAAAATGACATAAATTTCATTTCCATATTCTTACCTTAGCTTTCTACATAACTGTAGAACTTAGTGATCCCCAAATGTGAAAATAAAGATAGGGAGCTCTTTTTTAGATATTATTTAGACCTTCAAGACTTCATTAATGCAAGGCCTTTAGTAGTTTGTACATCATATATGTATACAAAGCCAGTAGTAACTTTTTCTTATTCTCAGAAACTAGGACATATGGTGTCCCTATAGTTGCATCAGTAAAAGGCTGTAGTTGACTTGGTTTACTCTATCAAATCTGTCAAATTTCGACAAGTTAAGTGGCTTGTATAATCCGTATTTATCATTTTAGTTCTAAAGGACAGAAATCTAAAAGAAGTCTCACTAGATAAAAATCGAGCCACCGACAGAGGTGAAATACTTTTTAGATGATTCTAGTGGAAACGGCATTTACTTCCTGTTCTGCTTTCCAGAAACTTCAGAATCTGGGTTGTTGTCTTTTGCTTTATCTTCTAATGTAGCATCTTTATATCTTTCTGAGGGTTCTTACCCTAATCATGTCCCTTTCCCAATACAGCTGGGACTTTTAAGTACCCATTTGAATATACTTCCCCCATCTGATAATTATTCAAATTTGCACTCCTTGGGTAATGAAAGGTGATTATTTTAGAAACTTGTATATATATATATATATATATATATATATATATATATATATCTATATATATATATAGGGAGAGAGAGAGAGAGAGAGAGAGAGAGAGAGAGAGAGAGAGAGAGAGAGAGAGAGAGAGAGAGAGATACATATGTATGAAATGAAAATCTACATTTGAGGAATTCCACATTTGGGGATGATATTTTGGAAAGGTATTTCACTGCCTACCACAATAAGTGTGTAGCATTCTTTCTACTATAAAATGTTATCTTTTCATTAAATTTGAACAACATATTTCTTCTATGAAATATAACTAAAAAAATTTAGTCCCTGAAAGCAATTAATCTTGGTTAACGTATTCTCATGTACTAGAAGCCCTAAATCCCAGAGATCAGCTACTGAAGCAGTGCTGGCACTGGCACTTTTTATACATTCTGTTTAAAGTCTTCTGTTTTCAACATCATTTGACAGCTATTATTTTGGAATTATGGTTAATATTTTTTTGACAGCGATTTTTAAAGTCTATACCACCCAATACTGGTTCTCTTTTTCTAACTTTTTGTGTCATCTATTTCTGAAACACAGTTATTTGAATTACATAAACTGCTTATTGAAGTTGAATCAGTGTGGAGAGGAAAAGAAGAAAAAAGATGTCTCTATGTGTATGTCACGTTAAAAATGTACCTAACAGCTATTTATCTTTTCATTTATTTTTCATTATGTTTAGTTTCTGATAAAATTTAGCCTCTCAACTTACAAAATGTTAATGCAGTCTTATTTCATGCCTGCTAAAAGCAAACAACAAATTACTATTTATTTAAAAATTATTTTTAATTTTTTTTTAAAAATTACTATTTATTAAAAAAAACTATTTTAAAAAATTAGCCAAGGCAAATGGCTTATTAAATATTTAGAGTCATGATCCCACACTATGGTGGAAGCCAGACAGGGAAAAAATCATATTTTTATTCTTCTTTGAGCTACTCTGATTTACTTCACCTATTTCTGAAAGAATGAAATTCTGGCTTTGAAGCCTTTTGCTTGATATCTACAATGTGCTATTCTTACTTTATTAATAGGAGAATTTGGAGAAAGGATGAGAATTCACAGTAGAAAAAGAAGAGGAAATGAGCAGGAGAAATCTAAATATTTTGTTCTTCTTCATCTCAATGACAAGGTCTGGATAATGATTATGGATATTAGATACAGTGGTCTATAGTGATTAAACACATGTATAGAAAAAGCTAAACCCACAAGTGATCACATGGAGAATGCTTATTTATAAAAAAAGAACCAGATGCCCCTCAGTAGATGGATGGATCAAGAAAATGTGGTATATATACACAATGGAGTTCTATGCCTCCATCAGAAAGAATGACATTGCCTCATTTGTTAGGAAATTGAAAGTCTTGGAAAAAATTATATTAAGTTAAGTAAGCCAAGCCCAAAGAAACATAGGTCCCATGGTTCCCCTTATTTGCAATATCTAGTATATGTATGAGTCAAGCAGAAAAGGTCAGATAATGTGATGTTAGGAAAATGAACCCTAAGATATGTATTTAAATGTTTTTTTCTTTCATGCATTTGTTTCTAATGCATTTATAAGATTATTTCTTAGTTGCTTTTATGTCCCTCCCCCACAGTATAACCCCTGCTTTCACTGTATTTGATGTCGGTATAATTTGTGGAGGGAAGGGGAAAAACAAGTCGTTTAAATAAGGATACAGGTGGACCCGTTGCAACAATGAGAAGTACACGTTGTCATGTCGAAAATGAACTTTACAACTTTGGTGGGGGGGGGGAGGATTGGGATGGGGGGCGGGAAGAGGCTGGGAAGGGATGGGAAGGGGAAACAAAGGAGGAGGCTACAATGCTTGATAAGAAACGTACTCATTATCTTGCCAATGTAATTGTTAGCCCTCTGTACAGTATTTTCACAATAAAAAATGAAAAAAATGAATAGCATCAAACAGGAAATGTTATCTATTTGTTTAGTTCTTGTTTAGTGTTTGTTAAATTCTGGTGTGCTATAGTCAACTATCAAAGGATATGCAAGAATGGTAAGAAACTAACATCTTAATATCATAGTCTAATATTAGCCTAGTTCTGCCTATTTTCTGTGTGTGTGTGTGTGTGTGTGTGTATGTGTGTGTGTGTGTGTGTGTGTGTGTGGCTGTATTTGAGTTTTGCCTCTATTTCACATGCTATATTCTTCCAGTATAGAAATTGAAAAAAGACTCCCTCTAGAAATATGCTATTTTTATGGCTAAGGGAAAACAAGTCAGCTGCTAGACACAAACAATGGGCTAGAAATCTTCCCCTAGAAATACCCTTTGACCACTTGTGGTTTATTTTTGTAAGCTGAAGTAAGTCACATACCCATCTTGACATTGCAGAGTAGAGGTAAATCTCACCTACAGGAAGCTGATGCAGGACAGAGAAATATGCCAAGAAATACAACACTTGAGATAAAGAGGAAAAAGAATAGAACTATAATACAATCAATCATACTTGCCATCACATGTCTTTGCAGGAAGGGAGCTATTATATACCTTTGTTTCTAAAACTACTGAGACCTTCAAATCATGAGTTTATGCTTGTAGGTTACAGGAATTAGAGAACATTTTGATACTGAGACAGCATAAAATCTCAAAGAAAGCTGGATTAATCATTTCAATACTACATTTTGTTCTACTAGGAGAAGAAATCATTTTATAGTCAATACTTTATACTTTCTTAACTAGTATATTTTTTCCAGAAATGGATTTTGTTAACATATGTGACTATCCACCAGAATAAATGCCTTCATTTATCTGCATCTTGTGCAGATAGCATAGTCAATTAGATGTATGTGGGAGTTCATCAGTAGCTCTTTTTAAAAATGCAAAAAATGTGGATGGGAGCCAATATACATATTTTTCCACCATCACCTTCCACATCCTCCTTCTTCCTTCGTAGGAAACACACCCAATCAATAAAGAGTCTTAGATATTTAGCGCTTGACCTTGAAAGTGGAAGCAGAATGTTATGGATGTCAGAGATGACTGTTAATGGTGCTTTACGTAATAATGTCACATGTAACAGCCCTATGAGTCCTGCAGGTCTTAACACTGTACTTCATTAGTGATGTGATAGGAATGCCAGCCATACTGAACTTAGTATTGTTTTCCACTTCTTTTCTACGACCTGGCCAAAGTTATAATACATAGTAATGGAATGAAAAAGTAATGCCATCTTAAAAGTCATTTAGGGCTCTGGGAATAAGGCTTTATGGTACAGTTATTGCCTAGCATGCATGAAGCCCTGGGATCCATTGCTTAGTACCAAATACACAGAAAAAGAAACATGAGAAGTGGTACTTTGGCTCAAGTGGTAGATTGCTAGCCTTGAGAAAAAAAAACTCACAAGAACAGTTCACTGGCCCTGAGTTTGAGCTCCAGTACTGTCAAAAATCATTTAGTTAGTAAATACAAAATAAACCATACATGGAATATATAATTGCTCCTTCCATTCTGATACCTGACAATAGTCCTTAATTCATATACTTTACCTATATTAGAAAACTGTGTTGAACAAAAAAAGTTTTGTTAATAGGTCACGGCAAGTAATGACAGGAATATGTTTAGCTATCAGGTTTTAAATATCAGGTGAAGATTTATCCTGGAAATTCAAAGATTCCAGGCTTTTGAGTGTTCAATGCTAATCATAATGAGAAGAGTAGTTTAAGTGAGATTTTGGAAATCTTTTTGTCAGGGATGGCACCAAAAAGGCAGAGGCTAATTAATAGTTTTGACAAAAGAGAAGGAATAACTCCAGATGGAAGGAATAAATGATAATAATAACTATGTTATACCCAAAACAGTTCTAAGGGACCATTTTTGGTTATTGAAGAACTAGATATCAAATAGGCTTATTCCTCATTGTCTTTGGCATTCTAAATCTGTTTGGCTAGTTCTTAATTCCTGTGGGAAAAGTTTTATTTCCTTCTTTCATACCTGATCTCCTTTCCTTTCTAAAAATCTCAGTCTTTCTCTATTTCTCTATGAACAATTTCTGCTGCTAACTCAGGATACACAGACAGCAGAGTATGCTAATGTGAGAGTCCCATACCTCGTGAGTCATTAATGTAACAACATGGAAAAGGAGGACATATTTATTGCTAATTCAATTTTTCTGAAAAGCTACAATGTCATCATTTGATTCTGCCACGCCTACTCCAGTGGAGTCTGCTTAGCATGGAACATCTGCTATTAAGTCTGAGAATGGAGCTTCAAAGAGGCCTACCTCCTGGAAAGTCTGGCAAGCCCCTGGAAAAGATGTGTTCCTGTTCCTGTTTCTCTTTTCTTCGCTGCATAGGAGTGCCTATTATTCTTTTACTTTTCCTGCTGCTTGTTCTACTTACTCATGCTAAACATTCTCTTATTCAGGGCTCTTTCTTGGAATTGATGACATCTCCAACATCCAATGAGTGTCCTGAGAATGACTAATCCACCAGATTTAAGTGCTACCCTGAAAGCCCCTCTTATGGAGGATATTAGACAAGTCATAAGTGAAAATAAAAGCATTAGGAGTTTTATGACTTCACTTCTGCAGAAGGAATTGTTTGTAAGAGATTTACAAGAAGCTGTAGGCACCGCTAAAGCAGAAAGAGTGTATGGCTATTGGAGACTTCCCTTTAATCCTGAAGCATCTACAATAGATATCGTGTAGATAAGAAAGATGTAGAGGGATATTTAGACCAAAAACTAAATAAGATTCCTAAAAGATTGGTGGTTGGAAGATGGCAGTGGCTTATTAGGGGACGCTGGTGGGATCGTCCCTTATCAAGAGGGCCTCAAAGACTTCCCCAAGATCCATAGCCTTTTACAGGTGTGTATATTAAGGATGGCAAACGTTGGGTAAATTACTTAGGAGAAAGAACTTCCTATTACTCTCTTCCATTTACTGAGAGACTTGCTAGATCTAGGCCTTCTTGGTGCTTACTATCAAAAAAGAACAAGGAAGATCTTATGAGACAGTTAAGGCCTCTATGGAGAAGAGTAAACGATTATGTGAAAGGGTTACAGAGAATACACTCTGAGCCTGAATTTGATGTATGGCCAGATTTAGCTAATATACTGAATGTCATGATTTTTGGCCGCAAATTGGGGACCCTCTAAAGAATGGCAAAGAAGAACAATTGCTTAGAAAAGATTTGAAATGCATAAAGTAACAATAAAATACTAGAGTTTATGTCTTTCTGTCTAGCACCTAGCCCATATGCTCTGGTGAATGGTTAATAGGTATAAGCATCTCAAAACCGATTATACTTTGCTATTCTTATGGGGTTGATGAGGTAAAGCCTGAAACAAGTGCCTATCATCATAGCTCATCATCCAAGAACAAGATCAGTAGAACCAGCTGGTGACCACCCAAAACCTTGCAACAAGATTGTGAAACCTTTTGCCCTTTCTCATGGAGACTTTTTTATATAAAAGCTTGTCTTCCTCTGCAATAACTTGCACTCGGCATTCACTCCTCTTGTGTGTGAGTTGTCTGTTTGCCATCTCCCTACCTGTTCCAGTTACTCCCACTAGGTGTCCTCTGCTGTCCCGACAGAGCCGGTCCGCGGCAGATTCAAATTTCCATTCTTTGTCTACATAGTGTCATTACCTACACATAAATGCAAATATGAGCTGGGTGCTGGTGGCTCATGCCTGCAATCCTAGCTACTCAGAAGGTTGAGACCAGAGGATTGTGGTTCAAAGCCAGCCTGGTCAGGAAATTCCATGAGACACTTATCTTCCACCAGAAACCTGGAATTGGTGCTATACCTAAAGTGGTAGATTGCTCAACTGGTGCTGAAGAGCTCAGGGACAGCACCTAGGATCAGAGTTCAAGCCCGATGGCCAACAAAAAAAATGCAAATATGATTTTAAGTTTCCCCAAAAGGAACTATGAAGTCAATGGTTATCTTCCCAATCAGAAAAAATTCCAAAATGATTCAGTGCACCTACTTTTGCTGAGTAATTTAAGTTATGGGTTCTTTGCTGGACATATTCTCTTCTTTTAAAAATTGTCAAATATTAGTTTTATAGTAAACTGCATCTAGTATTTCTTGGTTCAAAACAGAAATCTTGATACAGTTAATGTCACTTGGCTTTCTTATTATCTCAGTTCAAAGCCAACCCATGAAGGGAGTCTGTCAAATTCTTATCTGTAATTAAACACCAAAAAACCAGAAGTGGAGTTTTGGCTCAAGCAGTAGAGTACTAGATTTGGGGGCAGTTGGACTTGGAAGACAATTGTTCAGGGGCAGGGTCCAGCCTCTGAGTTCAAGCCCCAGAACCAGCACCAACTAAACAAACAAACAAGCAAAAAAAAACCCACATATTACTTTGGGACCATCGTTAAAGCACTGGTTTGAGAAGAGGCTCCTTTTGTTGATCATACTCAGTGTATCCTGCTTTTTTGGAATCCGTATTCTTATGGATAACTCTAGACCAGTCAAAAGGAATTGATAACTGACTCGCAATAAGAAAATCATCTCAGGAGTGAAATATCCTTCCATAAGACACTTTAAAACCCACATGTCTTTGTTTCTTTGCAGTAGAACACTTTTCAAAGTTATTTTTTTTCTATGCTGGCCTTCAAATGGCATATTGTTTCCTTTTGTAATACTCTCAACTACAAGTTTAGAGACAAGTTTTATTTTATTTTATTTTTTATTAAGTGAAGTAAGCCAGGCCCAAAGAAGCATAGGTCCCATGGTTTCCCTTATTTGCAATATCTAGTATATGTCTGAGTCAAGCAGAAAAGGTCAGATAATGTGATGTTAGGAAAATGAACCCTTAAATATGTATTTTAATGTTTTCGTTTCTTTCATGCATATGTTTATAAGATTATTTCTTTGTTGCTTTGTATGTTCCTCCCCCACAGTGTAACCCCCGCTTTCACTATATTTGATGTCAGTATAACATGTGGAGGAGATGGGGGCAAACAAGTCGTTTAAGGATTCAGGTGGACCTGTTGCAACAATGAGAAGTACAAAATGTCATGTCAAAACCAGCTTTACAATGTCGGTGGGGGGGAGGGGGGTATAATTGGGTGGGGGGAGGGGGGAGGCTGGGAAGGGAGGTGAAGGGTAAACAAAGGAGGAGGCTGCAATGCTTGGTAAGAAATGTATGCATTATCCTGCCCATGTAATTGTAGCCCCTCTGTACAGTATGTTCTCAAATAAAATAAAATAATATTAAAAAAAAAAGAAATGTACTAATTTCCTTGCTCAGGTAATTGTAACCCCTCTGTACAGTATTTTCAAAATAAAAACTTATTTAAGAAAAAAAAAAAAGAGACAAGTTTTATATGAGTAAAGAACACACTCAAGTAAGCCCAGGACAGAGTTTCCTTCAAGCCTTGCATTCTTTTCTTAACTTGAACTTTGTAATTCCTCTATATTCAATTCCTCTCTTGGGATCAATTTCCACTTCCAGTAAAAGTACCTTCCACTTACATTCAGTAACTATCTATTGTGCTGATCCAGGTAAAATGAATGTTTTCTGGCTTCATTGAAATAGCACAAAGACATCGTTGGACATGAGGTAACACGTGTTTCAAAGGCAAAATAGTAAAGACAAAATATGGAATTTAAATGGCTTATAAAAACATTATCAATGTACATATGGCCATATAAGATGATGTTAAGTGAAATGAATCCCAAGATAGGGACACATCTTGTTGTTTCTTTCTTGCTATTGTTTTTTTAATGTATCTAAAATGTACTATGTGATTTTTTTGTTTCTCTTCTATGTTCTTCCCCCACATTATAACCCATTTTCACTTGATATGATTTCAATGACCTGCATCTTGCATATACATTTTTCTAATGTGAGGAGGGGAAGGAAATAACAAAATGCTGAAAGAGAATACAATATGACACATTGTAACAATGAGATGAAAAAGACACTATGAAGAAAATGAACTTTACAACTTGGGGAGGAAAGGGGGAAATGGGGAGATGAGGAGGGAAGGGATGGCAGGGGAAAACAGAGGAGGAGGTAACAATGCTAGATTGATTGGAAATGTACTCATTACCTGTAACTCTAACACTCTGTACATTATTTTTACAATAAGAAACATGAAAAAACATTATCCAGGAGTACATTAAATTCAAATTTCATAAGTTCTCTGTAAATTAAGGCTAATTTTAACTGGGAAGAAGTTTCAAAGAAACTTGTGTGTGTGTGTGTGTGTGTGTGTGTGTGTGTGTGTGTGTGTGTGTGTGTGTGTGTGTTGTGCAGTATTTCCCAAGTGTAGATAAGTTAACAGTAGAAGAAACAATAGGAATAATAGGAGAAAAAAGTTCTGTGTTTAAGTATAATTGTTCAATATACTATAGAAGACTCTGCAAATAAGACAACTTTGAAACAATAAAGCCAAGTCCAGTATATAGATCTATGGGAGTAATATAGAGAAAACATTACTACCAAGTGGAACATGAAGGATGAGGCCACTCTCTTTCTTCTAATACATCTAAATCATGGTAGCTAGTCACGCAAATTTGTCAAAAGTAGAATGGAAGAATAATTCTGGTTCCAAAGCAAGTCAGAAATAAGAGCATGAAATTAACTGGAAAAAAGGTCAAGTTGAGAGAGCAGTAATTACACTAGCAATGAACTGGTGGCTCAGATCACATTTCTTTTTCTTTCTTTTTCTAATCTTTCTTTTTTTATGGTTGTGGGGCTTGAACTCTGGGCCTTGGCGATATCCCACCATTCTTCAGCTCAAGGCTAGCACTCTACCACTTGAGCCACAGATCCACTTCCAGTTTTCTGGTGGTTAATTGTAGATAAGTGCCTCAGAAACTTTCCTACTTGTGCTGGATTTGAACTGCAATCCTCAGATCTCAGCCTCCTGAGTAGCTAGGATTATAGGAGTGAGCCACTGGAAGCCGGCTTAAGATCACATTTCTAACAGTGTACACTCAGTATATGTAATGTGTATGTTCATCTATCTTTATATGAATTTTTGAGTTGAAAATCTGTGCTACAGCTTAGACTTTACACTCACAAAAATGCTTGTAGTTTAAAAGTTGATATTACTGGAAAGATAAAACCTAAGAATGTAAAGGAGTCTGGGAAGCTCAATTTGCATCCATCCTGGGCAGAACAGTCTTTGCGACACTTACTATAATTAAAAAGCTGCTTTGGAAAAATGGCTCAAGTAATGGAATACCAGTTATGAGCAAGATTTCTGAATAAGAGCTTGATGTTTTGGCATACATTCATACAAGTATGCACATACACACAGAGGCATTTGTATGTGCAAACACACATATGACACAATTCTCAGAATGTGTAGAAAAGTTAGAAAATATGTACTGAGACTAGAATTAAGTGATAAATTTTAATATTAGAAAGTCCTCAAGTGAATTTTTTCAAAAAAGTTTGAGACTATTACATAGGTAGGGACCACAGATAGTAAGAGAATCAAGTAATTATTATTAAAAGGATCGGATCCATGGAGGAATGAATCAGAGATCCCAGAAGGTGCATCTGAAAATGATTATATCCTGTGTTAGAAGATCTTCGAAAATAGTGTATAAACACTCTGAGCAGTCAGTCTAGTGGATAATATCATTGGAGAAGTTCAGAATTGCTAGTCTGTGTCTGATCTCAAGAATAACACTGGGGGGAAAATGAGGCAGCAAAGTTTATTGTAGTGTTCTTTGCACAATTGGGACGGCATCACAGCAGAAATGTAATATTTTTTCACAATAGTGATAAGCAAGTCATGATGTGAATTTAGGAATTTTTAAGGTGCACTTTACAAGTTGGAAACTGTTGTGCTAGGATGACTTTACGGCATAAAAACTTGGGATTGATTGTCATAGAAATAATAGCTTACTCTAATGAACAAATGTATACTCTTCAGGAATTAATTATTGTAGATACTTCATATGTTTATCTTCTACCAGAATGTGGCTATTTTTGTTGATTTTTAAATATGTTACGTCCCATTGGAAATTGCATCTATTGCAGAATTAAATAAAAGGCAAACAGATACTATTTAAATGTCTCTGATATGGCCTGTTCAGAATTTGAAAATGAGTATTTAGTAGTCGTAGGAATTTTGAAGAACACATATGTTCTGTCCTCTTAACAATTATTCAGTTTTAAAAGTTAGTACTTTCCATAGAATAGTACTGTTTTCTGTTTTAGTATGAAACATTACTGAAATAATGTTTTTTCAAAATAATGGCAAGTATATTCTGAAAATATTGTATAGTTTTATAACATTCAAGTGGATGAACCTCTGATAAAGAAAGGGGTAATTGAATAATATTTACTATTCCTATACAGTGAAATTATATTTTATGTAGCTTATATTTTAATTAAATTTTATTGTCAAGGGGATATATAGAAGGGGTTGCAGTAATTGTAAGGTAGTGACTACATAACATGAACTTTTTACCCACTCCCTCATTTTTCTCACTGTTTTCCTTCACCCCAATACCCCTTACAAGTTGTAATGTTAATTGCCAACATTTTGTTTTGTGAGTATTGCTATTGCATTGGTTTGCCGTTTGTCCTTTGTCTTGCCATTTTGTTGTTCCTCTTCCCTTGCCAAATTAAGATAAATGTATATAAAATGACACATGATAGTGAAAACAAATACAGCAGGGAACAATCCATAGGAGAAAACACAAAAGAAAAAAGAAATCACATAGTACATTAAAAACAACAACCACAAAGAAAAACCTGTTTCCATATGTAAGAGTTCATTTTGCACAGCATCATCTTACACATAGCTATTGAACCCTTGTGCTCATCTGCTAGAACAATCCTAGATATTTCCTACTTATTACAAATGAAGTAAACCATGGAATCTATTTCTTTTTGTCCTGTGTATTTTACTTAGTAGGATTTTTCCAAGTCTTTCCATTTCCTTATGAAATGGAAGCATATAATTCCACCGGGTATATATATATATATATATATATATATATATATATATATATATATATATATATATATATATATAACACGTTTTGTCAATTCGTTCATCTACTGAGTGGCACATTGGTTTAAAACATGATTTCATGTAAGTATCACGTAGGGCCATTCAAAAATGACAGATGCCACTTCCCCAGACATTCTAAAATCATTATTTCTATGTAAGATAGGATTTCATGGTGGTACAAGTGTTGAGATATGTGGATCAGTCTAATGCATATCTTGCACTGAATTAGGCAGGAAGATATCCAAGATCATATAGGATAAAAATGGTAGTGACAAAATATTCCCTTGAGAAAGGCATAGAAGGTTGCCAGAAGTATGGAGCAGTTCAGATATTTTTCAAGGATTTAGAAATGCAAGTGCAAGTATGTCTCTTTAAATAAAAATTATGTAAGTGGAAGGGAAAAAGAAGAGAAAGAGAAGAAATAACTGACAGCACACCATTGTCCCAAGTATAAAAGGACATAATCTATAACTTCCAAGTTAAAAAGAGACCAATATAATACGTCCCACTTAATTTAGGTACTTGCAAAATGTTTACTTGGCTTTTTCCTAGTTTAATGCTCCAAAATAAATGAAGACTTACTTCAACCTGAACACTAACTCTGATGAGCCCTCTTTTTCTCACTTTGCACTTGGAAAATAATCCCTAAGTTGATTATGTTGTGGCTGATTAGAGTCAGACTAAGGCGCTTCTGCTTGTACAATTATCCCAGAATAGTTTAAAGCAGTTTCCCCAGAAGATATCCAATTACATTGTCTGAAGCTATACTTTGAACACACCCTCACACTTAAGCACATAATTTCAAATTACACTTCAACATTTCCTTGGCACATTCTACTTTGTGCCTCTGTCTTTTTGCAAATTCCTTTTGAGTTCATAGTTGCTCTATTTCCATTTCATCTGTAAAAACTGCTAAGAACATTGTTCAACTACCACTTCTTGTTTGCACACTCCCAGTCTATGTATGAAGGTACTTTGTCCATGTTAAGCAATAGGGTAGTACTGCCTCTCTGAGAAGAAAAGTTCCACAATATAAACCTATGCCCACATTAGAGGATGTAGAATTTAAAGCATTTTGAGACAAACAGTGATATTAGAATTGAAAGGCTCCTTAGGGACATTTTCTTGGAGTTCATTAGTTTACCCAGGAGAAATATAAATATCCACAAAATCTGGAGCTAATTAGTAAGTATCCGAATTAACACTAGATCTTAGATGTTGTGTTATAACAAGTCACCATTGTATTGTTGTTACATCAGAATCCTTCCCTACTTGCAAATGGGTATAAGAAAATGAAAGAAAGGCATTAAAGCAAAATGTCTTATCTCTTCAGGCATTTAATCCTAGTGGTGAGGGTAATGTCTCAACTCTTCCATTCAATAAAAGGTTGAAGTTTATAAGAGTACTTCCTACATATAAGAGTTTGTGGCTGGTTGATTGATTTATTTCAGTATGGAGATACCCTAAGAAGTACTAGAGTTAGAGTATATGGCAGTTATGATGTGTCAATGGCTATTGAGACATTTTCTATTCTAAAGAAGAATCAATTCCAGGAGTCTCAGTCACATCAGTAAAGCTGTATGTTCAACCTAATACTTGGTGTTACTTTTCCTACATTTATAATGAGTAGGCTGATAAAATATCAAAACATATCTAAAGATATTTCATTAAAATCCCAAACTGTTGTGGATACATGGGTCACTCATTCGAACTGTAGGACAAATCAGGCTTGTCTGTGCAGTAGTTCAATCTCTAACCTGCTGGCTAAACAAAGTCTTCAAAAATATTCACAGAATACCTCTAAGTAAAGTTCATGAGAGTTATATCTGTATAATTTTGCTAAGGTCAAGATAAAAGCATTTGCTCCCAGCATTTAAATCAACAGGATCTGTTGAATTCATGGATCCAGAATTTTATGGCTTCACATTCATACCTAAAAATTTTATCAATATGACTTTTACCAATACACTGTTCTTATTAAACTTGTCTATATCCTTTTACTTTTCTTTCTCTTTTCTTTTTTTTTTGTGGGGGGGTCCAGTTGTGGTGCCTGAACACTGGGCCTGGGCGCTATCC